>NC_077227.1:465283834-465583834 GCF_027887165.1 Monodelphis domestica | reverse complement strand
ATAAAGCAGAGCTGATCAGAGCAGGACTCCGTCTAACATGACCGTCCTAATAACTGAGGATAGCCAGTGCTATCTGCTGAGCCTTTTTGAGGCTAACCAGCCCCAGTCTATCATTGGTTCCTCACTTGAGGATAATAAATGTTTATTGCATTTAACTGCATTGACAACTGAAATGACAGGATGGATCACATGAGATAATTGATATGAAAGTACTTTATAATTATAGCCTATTTTTATTACATTAGATTTATTGTTGTATATGTCTTGTATGTACCTAATTATTTATATGCCCTCTCTTCCATTAGAATGTAAGTTTCTTGAAGACAGACTGTTTTTTGTCCTTTTTCTTTGTATCCACACAAGTAAGCAGTATCTGCCACATAATAAGCCCTTAATAAATTATTGTTGAGTGATAGAATGCATCCAAACCTGAATTCTTCCCTTTGAAAATGATTGCCAGGGGTTGCTAGGTGGCTCAGTAGATTGAGATCCATACCTGAGGTCCAGAGACCCTGGGTTCAAATCTGGTCACAGACACATCTTGGCCATGACCTGGGCAAATCATTTAACCCCATCTGCCTAGCCCTTAAATTCAAGCTCTTCTGCCTTGATTTTGTAGTCTTGATTTTAAGACAAAAGGTAAGGGTTTAAAAAAAAGAAAATGATGGCCTGTGATTTTTACATTTTCCTGTAAGGTAAGGGTGGTGGTGTCCCTAAGAGTAGGGTTTTACACCATGTAAGATAAGGAACTTGATTTAGATAATATCCAAGTTCCTTCCAACTTTCAATCTGTGCTCTCTGCCTTTGCCTCCCTTTCAGTCTCCATTACAGAATTACATTACATTATAGGGCCATGTACTTAGTTGGGGTGCTTAATCAAAATGTGTCTTGGTTGATTGATAACAGACTTTCCAATTTATTAAAAAGTTAAGGAAAGGGACTCATTTACATATGAGCTTAAAGTTTACACAATTAATTCCCTACTACAAACCTATGTGGCTAGAAGTCATTCCAAGATCATTATCCCCATTTTACAGGTAAAAAAACTGAGATTCAGAGAACTGGAGTGATTTGTCCACAGTCATACAGCTAGTTAGAGACAGATCCAGAATTTGAACCCATGCCTCCAGTGTTCTTTCCACTACACTAAAAAGACCTTTAAAAACATTAAAAAATTTTGTTGTTATTATAAACTTGAAAAACATCAACAAATATAAATACTTAAAAGATGACTTGACACTGTGAAACCAATACTGTGTATTGGTTCTAAGGCAGAAGAACAGTAAGGGAGGGCTAAACAACAGGGGTTAAATGACTTGCCCAGGATCACATAGCCAGAAAGTGTCTGAAGTCAAATTTGAATCCAGGATTTTTTGACTCTAGACCTGGCTCTCAATCCTCTGAGCCATCTCATTGCCCCCTAGGTATACATTAAATTTTACATGGTATTTCCATCTTTGCCCTATTTGTCAGTGTTCCCTTCCAAATTCCTTTTCCTATATATTTAAAAAAAACTATCTATTGCCACACTTTGCTTTTTTTTTTCAAATGATTAAACGAAATTATATTTGTTAAGTGCTTAGCACAGTGTTTAGGGCATAGTCGATGCATAATAAATGCTTAATCCCTTCCCTCTTTTTCCCTTTGTAAATCTTCCTTTCACCCTCCTCAAAAATAAGGCAGAAGTTGGGTCTGTACCCCAAAGAGATAATGGAGAAAAAGACTTGTACAAAAATATTCATAGCTGCGCTCTTTGTGGTGGCCAAAAATTGGAAAACGAGGGGATGCCCATCAATTGGGAAATGGCTAAGCAAATTGTGGTATATGTTGGTGATGGAATACTATTGTGCTCAAAGGAATAATAAAGTGGAGGAGTTCCATGGAGACTGGAACAACCAGTGAAAGGAGCAGAACCAGGAAAACATTGTACACAGAGCCTAATACACTGTGATATAATCTAATGTAATGGACTTCTCCATTAGAGGCGGTGTAATGTCCCTGAACAATCTGCAGGGATCTAGGAGAAAAAATACTATTCATAAGCAGAGGATAAACTGTGGGAGTAGAAACACCGAGGAAAAGCAACTGCCTGACTACAGCGGTTGAGGGGACATGACAGAGAAGAGACTCTAAACGAAACTCTAATGCAAATATTAACAACATAGCAATGGGTTCGAATCAAGAACACATGTGATACCCAGTGGAATCACGCGTCGGCTATGGGGGGTGGGAGGGAAAGGAAAAGAAAATGATCTTTGTCTTTAACAAATAATGCTTGGAAATGATCAAATAAAATATTATAAAATTTAAAAAAAAATAAGGCAGAAGTAATGAATGAGAGGTTAAGCAAAACAAATCCACACACTGGCTATGTATGAAAAAATGTTTCGTTTTCAGTCTCTCTTCTATCACCTATCTCCTAAGAGGTGGGCAGCAGGCTTCATCATCAGTCTCCTGGATTTTGATTGATCATTTTATTGATCAATTTCAAGTCTTTCCTAGTTTTTTCCCTTTACAGCCACTGGGGGAGTTCTGTGTCTGCTCATTTAGCTGTTAAGCCATACAAGTCTTCCTAGGCTTCTCTGAATCCATGTTGTTTCTTTCAGGATAAAAACATTCCATTAAGTCTATATGCCATAATTTGTTTAGCATTCTCCAGTTAATCAGCATCTGCTTTATTTCCATTTTATTTTGCTATAACAAAAATTGCTACTATAAATATTTTTGTGCACAGAAGTCATTTTCCATCTTTCCTTGATCTCTGGGAGATATTCCTAATGATGGATTAAAAAGTACATACATTTTTGGATCTTGTACTAAGTTGCTTTCCAGAAAGTTGAACCAATGCACAGCTCTACCAGCAATGAGCCTGTCTTCCAATAGCCTCTTCAACATTAGCCATTTGCCCTTTTTGTCATCTTTTTCTTTGTCAGTCTGATAGATCTGAGATAGGATCTCAGAATTGTTTAATAGAGCCCTGCTTGTAGTCTTACTACAAAATGAAGACTAATGAAGCAAGTAATCATTGCCAAACTTCTCTGCTTTGTTGCTTTCAGGCTGGGGAGGAGGGGAAGAGGAAGGACTAGTGTGATTTGGGAGAAAGGGAACTGGACCTCAGAAGTAGGTTCTATTTTGACTCTGCTTGTGGCTTTAGACCAAGTGTTTCTCCCTCTCTTAAGTCTCATTTTCTACATGTCTGACTCTATCTTAAGGGTCCCCTCAAGCCTTATAGTGCTAAGTTAGGACAGATATTCCTGCTGAATGTATTAGTAGTGCAGAATGTACAGTTGTACTGTAGTACAGTTTCAGCTGGCCCCATAATTGCATCTGCTGCCCATTCATGGCAAATGAGCAAGAGATGGAAAAGAGTCATCCCTACTAGTGGTATATGGTACTTCCTGCTTCTGAGAACATAAGCCATTTTTATCAGTCCTCACTGTTCTAGTTTCACTGGTGTATGAACAACATGAGTTAGTCAATAAATCATTAATAAGCACTTACTCCATTGTGGCTGGCGGTGGAGGTGGGGAGGAGAGGAGGAGAGGACCATGTCCAGAGCTTGGAAATGCCTCCAGCAAAAGGGGAGATTTCAGCCAGCTCCTAAAGGAAACCAGGAAAGCCAGGAGGTGGAATTGAGGATGGAGAATAAGCCCTTGGGGGCATCGAGTGAATAGGCAGAGGTCTGGAAAAGGAGTAGCCTGGATGAGGAATAGCAAGTAGGGCCCCTGTGATCAGAGGAGGGGCAGAGGGGATTAAATTATAAGAAGCTAGGAAAGGAGGGAAGGGGCCAGGTTGTAAAGGACTTTACCTGGAAAGTGGAGATAGATTCTTCTGATTTGGGGTTGCTAATATCCAAAGGTTTGGAGATGACCTCCTTAAGACTGTGATTTAAATCAAAGAATTAGAAAATCTCAAGAAGGGACTTCAGATCATCTGTTTCATCTCCTATACCTTCATTTCATGCCTGAGTCTTACAGTCTCTGCTTGGAAACCTAGAATAGGGAGCTCTCTACCTACTGAAACAGTTTACTCCAATATTGTATGGCTCCTAAGTTTTTCCGTGTGTGTGTGTGTGTGTGTGTGTGTGTGTGTGTGTGTGTGTGTTTTAAACCTATACCTTCTGTCTTAGAATGAATACTATGTATTGGTTCCAAGGCAGAAGAGCAGTAAAAGCTAGGCAATGGGGGTCAAGTGACTTGCCCAGGTTCACAGAGCTGGGAAGTGTCTGAGGCCAGATTTGAACCTAGGACCTCCCGTCTCTAGGACTGGCTCTCCATCCACTGAGAAACCCAGCTACCCTCAGTTTTTCCAGATATTGAACAAAAATCTCTTCCCTGCAGTTGTTACCCATTGATCCTCTGCCCTCTGGAGCTGTTTAAAATAAATTTAATCCCACTTTGATGTGGTAGCTCTCCAAAAGTTGAAGATATCTACCCCATTCCACCCCACCTCCTCCAAATTTTCCCCAGGCTCTGCACTCCCAGTTCTAACTGATTCTTCATGCGAACATAATGAGTGTTTGTTGGGTTGAATTGAATATGGCAATGATTATCCATTACCAATGACCTCATCAGATAATGCGCTGTTAACTGATTGAACTAACAGGAAAAAAAGAATACAGTTATAGTTTTCAGTAGCACTTGTTAATTTAATTCAACAAATGTTTATTAAGTACCTTCTGTGTGCAAGATGCTGGGTATACAAAACAAAGATGAAATGGTCCCTCACTTCAAGGAGCTTATGTTCTTCAGAGGAAAAAAATTGCATCACAGACTAATCTAGCAAATTTCTTCTGTAAAATGAGAGCTAGCATAGATAGCCTTCAAAGGTCTCTTCCAGCTCTAAACCTATCAGCTGCTTAGCCAAGATACTGAATACATTAATCTCCTATTTAGAAATGCATTCTGTACAGTGTTATATAAATGGTGATTGGATTCCTAGGCAAGCACACAAAAGCCTTCTTAACTTGTCATATAGCTGAAACCCTGAGCTCCAGCCCCTTTGGAGGCCTTATTCCTCACCCTCCAGCTCCAGAGAGGCTGAGCGTGTAGGCAACACTGGGCCAAGAAGGTTGTGATGTCATGGAACAGAGTGCCAGTTGCTAATCATATGTTTGGATGATTCTAGGCACTAAGTTAGGAACTGCCATTATAATAAAGGAATCAGTGACAGTACTATATATGTTCATTAATAGATCATTTCTGAATTACAATGTTTATTAAGTAACATTACTGAATCTAAAATAGAAGACATGTAATTAGATACTTTGTCCCAGAAATAAGTCAATATGTCATGTCAATAAAACCATTATAGATTTCAGTAAAAAAACAAATAAGCTAGCCATTCTCAAATTTATCAGCTTTGTTGTTTTATCCTAACAAAAGGGAACATGGTGGTTTTCTACCAAGGATAGGAAGAGACCAATTTAAAGAGTGGATATTGTGTGCATATTGAGTGGATGTTGTGTACGAGAAGTAGTTTTTCAATAGATGTCTTCTGTGAGGACTCTTTTAGCAACAGAGAGGCTGGTGGTGGGCATCACCATGGACTATTATGCATTGCCTCTAATGGCTTGTGCCCAACAAGTGGTGTGAAAGATGTCATCCAAGAAATAAATGATTGCAAAAGAAGGTGATCTGGCTATGTATTAGAAATGAGAAATGGGAGTGGGATTGCACTGGTGCCTATAGAAAGAATAAACAAATAAAAACCCTAAAAGAAGGCCTTCTCCCTGTGGGGTAGGTTTTCTGTGGAGTTAATGAGAGATCATGGTCTTGAAAAAGTTTATGAGTAGAAGGAACTACATTACAGACCCATGGAAATATACATTCATTCTCAATCTCTGATGTCCTTGTAGTTCTGGGATGGGAAGGATAGGAAATTTTAAGTATAGAATAGTAATTCATTTTCTCTCTGCCAGTTAATAAATCCTTGTTGATTAATGATCTATCTTAATAAACCAAACTTGTGCCCTTTTCCCAATTTGGAAAATCTATATCTCATTTCCTAAAATGATTTTGAAATCAATGAATTAAAAGAAGCTTATTTTGTTTTTTGAAAAACTGACTCTTCTTAATTTTCTTTACTATGAATTTATGTTTAGGAATTATACCAGGAGCAATTGAACTGCCTGGACATTTACTGGTAGTTTAACTTAACTTTTTT
The DNA here is from genome assembly GCF_027887165.1 of Monodelphis domestica. Classification (NCBI taxonomy): domain Eukaryota; kingdom Metazoa; phylum Chordata; class Mammalia; order Didelphimorphia; family Didelphidae; genus Monodelphis; species Monodelphis domestica. The sequence continues at coordinate 465,577,669 of NC_077227.1, read as the reverse complement.
CCCCATGAATACTATTTTGGCTTTTTCTTCAAAATCATCAATCCCCTTGTCACCAGCTTGAGATGAGTGAAAGAGTTTAAGTGACTTGTTCAGTAAATGTCAGAAATAGAACTTAGTCACATTTTCTAACCCCAAGATGAGAGTTCTTTCTACCATAGCATTCTCTAAAAAGTAGATAGCTTTAACGTCTCTTGTTTTTATATAATATGATATAAAATGTAACATTTTATATTTTATATCATATTATATTATATGTGCTCTCCAAAATAGCCCTCTTTTCCCATTCAGGGAACCCTCCAAATAGCAAATAGTAACAAGAAAAAAGCAGCTATTTGAAACCAGATACATCAGTCCAGTCTGACAATATTTGTTGTGTTCCATCTCCATAGCCCTCCCACCTCTTCAGAGAAGGTGGAAATGTGGTTTCTCAGATCTACTCTAGTACTCAGCATATCCTACTTATATCCTTCCCTAAAGAATTAGATTCCTTTTGAGACTACATACTCTTAGTAGAATGACCTAATGCTGTCAGAAGTAGTCAGAAGTATTATTGTCTCCTCACCCCCAATGATATACATGGGTCATCTTGAGTCTAATTTGGAAGAAGATATGCCAGGTGATTTGGGCTAGTGTGACCGTGGAGAAGTTAGTTCTCTCTGATCCACAATTTCTTGACCTAAAGGAATTATAGTAGTCTCTCGGTGACGGAGAATGACGATTGTCTTTGTGCATTATCATCTATTGATGTACCCTCATGTGGCTTTGGAGTCCAAAGGCTGAGGCACAGTTTGTGGCACATGGGGCATGGGACGCCAGTTGTTACGGGAAGTGCGGTTGTGGAATTGGATGTGATTCAAAACACATTGTTTGAGCTCTAGAAATGATCACTATAAGTTTTCCTATCAGAAAACTTTGAATGTCTATGTTGACAGCCTGCATGCTGAAGTTAAGATACTTCAAGAGACTTCTCAAGAAATGTCAAACCCAGGGGACAGCTGGGTGGCTCAGTGGATTGAGAGCCAGGCCTAGAGATGGGAGGTCCTGGATTCAAATCTGACCTTAGACCCTTCCCAGCTGTGTGACCCTAGGCAAGTCACTTAACCCATTGCCTAGCCCTTACCACTCTTCTGCCTTGGAACCAATACACAGTATTGACTCCAAGACGGAAGGTAAGGGTTAAAAAAAAAAAGTCAAACTCAGATACTTTTAAAACCAAGTCAGTCCCTTGAGACCTCTTTTTCCCACTCCTTCAATATGTTTCTTAAATTCTTGTTCACTTCTTTTCTCATTTTTTTTTAACCCTTACCTTCTATGTATTGGTTCCAAGCCAAAAGAGCAGTAAGGGCTAGGCAAATGGGGGTTAAGTGACTTGCTCAGGGTTACACAGTGTCTGAGGTCAGGTTTGAACCCAGGACCTCCCATCTCTAGGCCTGGCTCTCAATCCATTGAGCCATCCAGCTGCCCCCTTCCTTTCTTATTTTCAACATCTTCTGTTCTACTGAATGTACAAGTAAACCTGCCCCTCTAAAGATCTTTCCAGCTTTCCTGCCACTTTTTCCTCAAACCAGAATTATAAAAATTGCCGTCCCTTTTCTTTCTCCCAGCAGACCAGTACAGAGCTCAGGCGGCGCCAAACTTTCTCCAGGGAAACTGTATGAGGAGAAGGTTGTGTGGTTTGAGGTCTTGCTTTAATTAGTCCCTGTTTGTCCTTGGTGATATTTTTTCTCTGGAAACTTATAGTGGGAGGTTTAGCAAGGAGGTGTAGCCCCAGGTTTTACGGATTCCTTAGAGCTGTTTTTTTTTCCTTAGGAACATAGCAGTAATTAAAGCAGCTTGTTTATGTTGATGTAACACATAACTCACCATTGACTGTGCACTCCTTGGTTCAGGATATATAAAAGCGGGGCATGGTTTTTCCAGGCTCCAGAGCTGTTTTCATCGAAGCCTTGTACAATCCTTATTTCTCTTGGTACACCCCAAAAAAATGATGCCATTTATATCTCAGTATTTTGGTCACCTGATTTTATACACCTTCCCTCAGAGGGAAACTACAGTCTTGAAAGTGTGCTTTGAAATACAGTTCATTCTGTGAGGCCACTGCTGAGCTGATGAGTAATGAACCCCCAAAGGAACTGGCAGCAAAGATTTTCTTAATATAGACTGATTACTAAAACACACCGGTAGGCCTGATAGCAAGAACTTGCGTCTAATTTTTTCTCTCTGGGGTTGAAGAAGATTCAGATGTCAAAGGCTTCGGTATAATTGCTGAAGTTTTCCTTGCAATCAGGACATGGAGGAACAAAGTTGTTTTTGTGGACTGTGAAATGAGATAATTCAGAACACCGATGGAAGGATGAAGAGTGACTTAAGTCCTCCCTCAGCAGTGTGACTGACTGGTCTGAGAAAGGAAGTGGGATCTGGTTGGTATAGAATGGGGAATGTTAATGAAAAACAAAAAGCTTGGAAACAGAGCAACCTGTGCCTCTGGAAACAAGGTAAGAGACTCATATCTTCATTTTTAGGGATCGGAGAAGTCTGCCTATTACTAAGAGTATATTCTACTTGAAAAGTGAACTGGAACAGCCAGGACATGGTGATGGTTTTCTAGTCTAAGAAACTTTTCTCTTCATTCTTTCAACCGGAGAGTTAGCAAGTGAATTAGTTTAAAAATTAGCAAATAAATCTCCAAAGGATTCAAATAATTCACACTTGCCTTTGTTTTGGCAGGGCTTTTGCTCACAGAGTATTTGGGCTCAGATGGTTTATTCAGGTGGGGAATGTATGTGGATGTTTGTTGACAGTTTTCAGTCTTGTTGGGGATTTTTGGGCCAATGTTTTTATGCCCTTACTAGAATTTTTGTAATAGGACTACTATTACTTAACATTCTCAAAAAGAAGACATTTGAGGAAAGTTAACAGCAATTGGTAATGTCTTTGTGACTGGAACAGTACCCAACCCTTCATCTCTAAAAGGAGAGTATTGGATTAACTGATGTCTTAACACTCCTCCAGCTTGAAATCCCTTAATTTTATGAAAAGAGAAGACTTTTAGGGAGCGTGTCTTTCTACTGTCTCTAAATATATGATAAACTTCCATTTGGAAGAGGAAAAAGACTTACTTTTTGGTGTTTTCAGAGGGCAGAACTTGGGACCAATGATTAGAAGTTACAGGGATGTGAATTTGAGCTTAGAATAAGGAGACACTTTCTAACAGCCATTCAGCAAAGGAATGAGCTGCCTGATGAGGTAGTAGGTTCTGCCTCTCTGTGGGCCTTCCAGCAAAGGCTGGGTAACTACCAGGGGCTAGTGTCGAGAGGATTCTGTTGAGTTCTGGACTATACTAAATTAAAAGAGTGACAAGACTACAGGATGTTAAGAGCTGTAAGGGAGCTTCAGAATCTCCTCTGAGGTGCCTTCTGGTGCTATGATCCTGCTGCTAATAATACCATTTTGGGAATGGGAGCATCTTGCTTCCGAGGACTTCAAAGTACATCCTATAGATGATTTTATTTATATAACACATTATATGTAGATATAATATATATGGCATGCCAGTATTTTCAATTAATACTTATTAAGTCTCCACTGAGTGCATAGCTCTGTACTATATTATTATCTTTGTTTTATAGGTGTAGAAATAGACCGGAGTAGGTAGCACAGCATGACTAAAATATGGAGTCTGGCTCAACTAAAAGGGTTAGGGCTTTCCCTCCCCTGCTGACTCTCCACTTGGGGTTGGCGCCCCACCAATGACTGCTACCAATGAGAAGGGTCAGTCGATAGCAGATAGCTCCTCTCTGCTTTTAAGGCTCAGTGGCAAGTGGACAGACTCAAGCTTGTCACCAGCCTTTCCTTCTTTTCTCCCACCCCCATAGTGCCAGGCATATGGAAAGGAAAGGGATTAGAGACCTTGGCATACTTCTTTCAGAAAGTAGATAGTACTCCCTCTTGTAGAATTTGCTACAAGTGTAATGATCTGGGGCTAATTGGATAGGAAACACTGGCATGTTTCAAAATATTAAGCAGGGTGTTTCTTGCTTCAAACAGTTGAATCCTAGAAGCTTAGAGTTGAAAAGGCCTTAAGGAATCATGAAAGCCACCTCCCACATTTTACACAGCAAGAAACTAAGGTCTAGGCAGTTAAAGACATTACCTCTCCTATATTTTCTGTTTACATTTTGTATAAATCCAGTAGAATATAAGCTCTTTGAGAGTAGGGAATGGTTTTTTCCTTTTCTTTTCTTTATTCTTCTTTTAATCTTTCTATCCAAAATGTCCCACAGAGTACTCTTGAATAGATCAAAATGAAAGGGACTAGACTTGTGATTTTATTGATATTTTATTGACAGAGAACTCCTAGATGAGGAAACTTTCTCATAATGCAAGTTGGCACCTTCTCAGCAACTTTAGTTTAGAGAATTCCCTAGTATACTAAGAGGTAAAGTGACTTGCCCAGAATCACATGCCTTTATGTGTGAGAGGCAGCTCACACAGCTAGTTAGTAGCAGTGCAGAGTCAGGACTAGAACCAGTACCTTGACTCCCATTCCAAGGCTCTGACTATATCACCATCCACATTTGTAACACTTTGGAGGTCAATCCTTATTGATCAACCACCTTGAGCAAGCAACTTTTTTTATGCCAACCAAAGATTTGTTTGTTTTTTGTTGTTTGGGGGAAGAGTTTTCTTGTTTTAGAAAAACTGAAAAATTCCAATTGGTGGAACACTCTTTCCGTATGTGGGGAATGACTGAACAAATTATGACATTAATACAATGGAATACTATTGTGCTATAGATAATTATGAAAGAGATCAATTGGTTCAGAAGAACCTGGGAAAACCTATATGAACTGATGCAGAGTGTGAGAAAAACCAAGAGAACTATTGATATAATAATAACCTGAATGTAAAGAAAAATAACTGATAGAATTAAGAACTCAGATCTCACAGTGACCAACCAGTGTTCCAGAGAATCCATAACAAACTATGCCAATCACCTATTGACACAGGCGATAGATTCAAGATGAAGAATGAGACATACATTTTTGGCCATGATCAGTATGGGAATTTATTGCAGAGTAGTTTTTTTGTTTGTTTTTTAGTTGTGGGTGGGAGAGAGAAAAGAAGTGCTTGTTAGTTGAAAAATAAAAAATGAAAGCTTAAAAAAGCAAACAAAATAAAATCATTTCTAAATTATTGATGGGGCCAGTGACAATGGAAAGGGGTAAAGGACATCACTTTTTTTTCTCCAAAGGTCTGTGACATTTGGAATCAACTGAGCTGATTGATGCAGTCTAGCACCACTTTTCAGCTTCCCTTTTCAGGGGACAGGGATAGGGATTGGTCCTATGATTTTGTTGTTGAAGGGAACACCCATAGGAGAAAGCTTCATCTCGCAATGCAAGTCATCATCCCCTATAATTTGTCATCTTGGAGAGTTGCCTGGAGCACTGAGAAATTAAGTGGCTTGCTGATGATCACACAGCCATCATGTCTAAAAAGGGGGAAGTTGGATAAACAGAGCTCCCTGGCTTCTAGGTTTGCTTTCTACACACACCTCACCATGCCACTCCATCTTTACAAGAACACCTGGAAACCCACTTTGTCTATGTAGGATGATTCAGGTTCATTTCTTGGCATTGACACTTAATATACACATGTTAAAGGAATGCAAATTCCTTTGTAAAATTAGGGGTCAGATTAAGTGACCATTGATGTCGCTTCCAGCCTTGATTTTCAGTAATTCAGAAGTAGCTTTGTTAATAAATGGCACAAGAAAAGTAACGATAGAGGCCATTAATTTTTTTAATTCTTTAAAAAAATTTTTTTTTAATTCTAACTTAATAAACACCAAATAAAATGAGCATTTCCACATATATAATAGAACAAAAAAAGAGGATTGTACATTTAAAATCGATTCTAAAGAAACTATTTTAAAAATTAATCTTTTTAAAAAGGAAACACAAATCAAACTTGGATTTTCTACCATTTAGAATTATCCACAGAACTACTCTTATTTTCTGTGTCTTCCTGGATATTGGAAAATTGAAGTTGCCTATCTAGCTGTGTTGGAGTCTTGCTGTTCCCCTGCCTGCCTCTCCCCGTCTGTTATGTCCTCCACTTTAAAATCAATTATACTTAACGAAGAAACTCTTCTCAATGAATTTGACCAGTATGCCATTTCATGCCTGATTGTTCTTTTTAAGCAGAAGGTGGATGTCTTTCACTCAGCATTGACAGATTCTAAGGTGAGAGTTAGAGTTTATCTTTCAAATTCCATAGAGGACTGGAGCTGAGGACCCAAAACCTAAATGAGTATGAAGAAACTTAATCTTTCCAATAAAAACAGCTCTCTGAGAACAAAAGATTAACCCACTTGCATTTCCCCCCCTCTGGTTTCTATTATCAATTCTTCCATCATTCATCCCTTGTAGAGGAGGGCAAAATTACCACTGATTCTCTGGCAATATTGAGTCAATCTTAACTTGAAGATTTAAGTCATTGCCTTCCTGGGCTTAAAATGGTAGAGATTAGAGAATTACTACCTGCCCTGGAACATCTGAATTTGCAAAGGAGAGAACAAGGAATGATTCAGGTTACTGGGAATTCTTAACTGCCCAAAAGGATCTGGCCATTGTTTGGTGAATTTGAGTTTTTAGAAGTTTATAGATAATTTCTTTACATAGAGGGAAGGGACAGAGCAATTTCTAGATGAATTGATACCCATTGGCAACACAAGAGGCATAAAAAGTGAAATGAGACCAATTGAAATTTCAGTGCTAGACTGTTAAAACTTGAGTTACTAAGGAGGTAGCTTAATGTAATAGAGGCAGAATGATCTATAACTTAAAAGAGAAGAGAGCCCTGGGATCAAATCCCAGTTGATTGTGTGACCAGGGGCAAGTTATTTGATCTGTCAGTTTCCTTATCTGTAAAAATGTGCCTCACTGGGTGTCATGAGAATCAGTCAGTTAAGAAGAATAGCTAACATTTATATAGCGTTTACCTTATTCCAGACACTGTCCTGAACATTTTACAAATATTATCTCATTTGATCCTCATAATCATCTTGGGAGGGTAAGTGCTGTTATAAACTGAGGCAAACAGAGGCTAAGTGTCCAGGGACACACAAAGTTAGTCAAATTCATCCGAGGTTGTAGTGGAACTCAGTTCTTTCTGATTCCAGGTCCCTGTATGTCAGGCCTTGTGCTAGTGACACAAAGGCAATGATGAAAGAGTGCCTGCCTTCTGGAGCGTGAATTCTACTGGAGGGAGGGCTAAGATAGAGATATAGATGATCTAGATATAGATACCAGGCAAATACAAGGTAATTGGGTATCCGAGCTGTTGCAGCTGGAGAATAGAAAAGGCCTCATGTAGGAGTTGACAGTTAGTGAACTTTGAAAGAGCTTAGGGCTTTGGTGAAGGGGGAGTACATTCCTGGCATGGACCTTCCAGCCTCCAAAGTCAGGGAGAGGAGAGGTGGAATATTATAACCAGTTGGGTCAGACCAAAGAGTTGTGTGAAGGGGAGTAATATGTAATAAAACTAGAGAGGTCAGCCAGAGCCAAGTCAGGAAGGGGTTCAGATGTCAAAGAGAGCAGGTTAAATTTGATCAACAGGGAACTCTTCGAGCAAGTGAATGATGTGATCCCACCTGTGATTTAGGAATATCTGGTGGACATCTGTGTTAAGGACCAATTGAGAGTGAGGGCGAGAGAATCAAAGCAGAGAAACCAGTCAGGAGGTGATTGTAATAGTTCAGGTGTGATGGGATGCGATCTGGGCCAGGGTGGTAGAGATGTGTGAGGAGAGAGAGGGATGGAAGGGAGAGAGGTTGAGGAAGCAGAATCTCCTTGACAGCTGAATTACTGAGGAACATGAGAGAGTGACTGAGGTTGTGAACCTGGAAAACTAGAAGGATGGGGGTGTCCCTGGCACCGTACATGTGAAGCTTGTCCAGTCTTCACTTGTGGCTAGTATGATTGCTTGGAATCAGAATCCAGTTGCTAGTATGATCTGCCTGTGTCAACTTAAGCCTATCACTTGCCTTTATTGAGTCTCAGTTTTCTCATCTGTCTAACAAAGCGATTGGGCTAGAAAATTCCTAAAGGCCTTCCCAGCTCTAAATCTTTCAATTGGATGTGATTTTCCCAGGGCAAGTCCAAAATACCCCTCAGAGCAGGTCTGTAATCTCTGGAATCAGTAGAGAAGCAAACTGAAAAGTTCTATTATAGGTGGGCACAAGTCTGCTTCTCCCTTGCAGCTTAGGGGGCCGTCCCAGCCTGCTGGATAGACATGAAAATGGTTTGCATGTTTATACAGCGTGGGTGTAGGTGTAGGAAATTAACACCTCCCTGTGGTGGAGCTAACTTGAAAAAAAAAATGCCCTTTCCTAGAATAAAGCATATGGGGAATTGTTCTTCTGGGAAACAGAGGGGGAGAAGGAGTTGGGCTAGGAAATTTGACTCATTTGGTCTTACACCCTCTCTTGCCAATGATAGAAAGGACAAAGTCTACCTATTGGAAGTTCCAGCTAGAAACATGATTGAGGCAAAAAATTATTCAGTAAATTGAGCATGAGATTTGAAGTCAGGAAATCTTGTTCAAATCCAGGCATGTCTGGACCAGTCACTTAATCTCTTTATGCCTCAGTTTCTTCATCTGTAAAATGGGGATAACATTAGTACCTACTCTTCTGAGTCATTGTGAAGCTAAAATGAGTTAATATTTATAAAGTGCTATATAAATGCTTTTTATTGTTATTAGTAATAGTAATACTTGCCTAGGCGTGATCGTTTTGTGCCTATCAAGTCACTAATAATAATGCTCTTTTTAAGCAGAGATGGTTCCCACAATGCCAAACTCCATCCATCCATGCTCTCTGATACCATGAAGCTCTTGTCCATGGCATATCAGGAAGTTTAATCTAGAGCTGGGTGGGATCTCTAACCCCATCATTTTACAGATGAAGAAACTTCAGCCCATAATTTTTAATTAAGGGTTTAATAATTTGCCCGTCTAGTCAGACAGGATCTGAACCCAGGTCCTCTGGTTACAGAGCAGAGTTAATTTCTGCTGTATTATGCTTTGGTGTTTTTGATGACAGGCTTTTCTATTCTCCATTTCACCATTTCTCTTTCCTAATAGATGTACTACCCCTCATCCCTACTGTCTGCTTCTCCACTGACCTTTGGGTGATCTTCAACTCCATTTTCCTCATCTGTAACATAACTAGATGATCTCTAAGGTCCTGTTGGGCCCTAATATTCTAGGATTTAATGATTTTTGCTCCTTTAACTCTCAGTGCATTCATTATAATGGACCCCAAATCCTACAAAGTCCTAAAAGTCCTAAAATATAGTAGCTTCAAAGATTAGATTCTGTCTAATTTTAATATTATTAAGTACTGATAATTATGTTGATAATCCAAATGTAGTATAGAATATAGACTTTATCAGATGTCAGAACTTAAAGGAGCAAGCAGTAAAGAGAGGCAGATTATTGTAGGCCAACCCCCTTATTCTATGGGTGGGGAATCTGAGCCTCAGACAGGGTAGCTTACTCAAAGCCAGCCAACCAACAGGCCTCACACTTGGATACCAGAATAGTCCATTAAATGGGGTGCTCCAATGCGGCCTCCCCATGCTAAGCAGCACTACATTGGTGATGCTCACATATTTTCATCACATGCTTCTCTCATTGGTTAAGGGCCTTAATGTGGCCTTGCATAGACATTTAAACTTTCAACCTGCAAAACTTTTTAACAACCCACAAATGGCTTCCCAGCCCTATCCACATACTAATGATGCGTCGGTTGTTGGCAATTACCAGGAATCCAAAGATAGTCCAGGATCTGTGTGAGGAATCGTAGCTTCCATTTTTATCAGAAAATTTGGTTATTTCTCCTACTTATTAGCCTGATCACTTGTAAGACCTGAGTACCACAGAAGCATGTAAAACCCTCTACTTGTGGCAACTACTTTCCCTTTTCTTACCTCAGCTTAATGAGATTATAAAATGCTTTGATATCTTCCCTGTGTAGTAGTATGGGTTTGAGATTGTTATTAGCATTATTATGGCAATGTTCTTGCCTTATAACTAACTGCCAACTCCTCTCTCCCACTGCTCCTTGATATAGACTGTCACACTGACTCATTGTACTCCATTTTTGCTACCACTTCTATATATAAACAGAGGCTTGGGCTTTTATATCATTAACACAGATGGAGACACTGTTATTAAATAGTTTGATGTTAAAATGATTGAATAAAAAATTGGAATAATTTCTCTATTCCATGACTCCTAGTAGGTGCTTAATAAATGCTTATTGAGCTGAATTGATTCATGTCCCACTGAGCCCTTTTTTAAGCCCTTCCCTTCTTTCTTAGAATCGATACTGAGTATTGGTTCCAAGGCAGAAGAGCTAGGCAATGGGGGTTAAGTGACTTGCCCAGGGTCACACAGCCAGGAAATGTCTGAGGCCAGATTTGAAACTAAGACCTCCCATCTCCAGGCCTGGCTCTCTCTCCACTGCTACCTAGCTGCTCCTGAGCTATGCCATTTTCTACACAGTAGTTTTCTTAGTAAATGTTTTGAATCGAATTGAATGCAGCGATAGCCTGGTACAATCAAAAGGCAGACTGGATTTGGAGCCATCCTGACACTGTCACCAATTCAATCTTGGACAAGTCACTTAACTTCTCTGGGCCACAGTTTCCTCAGCTATAAATGAGGGAGCTGGACTAGAGATCCTTCCAGCACTAAATGTGTGGTCCTAATGCTTACTATGTATAACCTTAGATACAGCCTTACTTTCCCTGGATTTCAGGTTTCTCCTCAGTTAGTGAGTGAAAAAGCATTTATTAAGCACTTACTATGTACAAAATATTGTGCTAAGGAATAGGGATGAGAACAGTGAAAAATAGTCCTTGGCCTCTGAGCTCTTCGTTTTATGGGAGGAAAAAACAAGAAAACAACTATGTTCAAGACAATGAAGTACATTAGAGGCAATCCAGTGACATCCCTTCTAGCTCTAACTTTGTGGTCCTCTGAAATGTGATCATGAGCTACCATTCAATTTGAGAATAATTCAAACACAATAAACAAGGTTCACATGTAATTAAATATTTTTGGCTTTTCCACTGACCCTCCTTGTGTCCACTCATAGAGTTTTAGAGAGCCATAGAATTGTTAAAGCCAGAAGAAAACAAAGATCCCCTAATCCAACTTCCCCTTTTGGCAGATGAAGAAACTGGGGTCCAAAGATAAATGAGCCTCACCGGTCAGAAATAACAGAGCTAGTAGTTGGGGCTGATTCAGAACCAAAGCTCAAGGTCTCTTCATACTCAGTTTAGTTGAACTTCCAAAACTAGCCTGTGCTTTTTTTGAGCAGCCACCATACACATCTTCAAGAGTTCCCCATGAACTGATTGTCGTTAAGTGGGACATGGGATGAAGGAAACGGGAACCAAAAGTGTGAAGGAATTTTTCTCATGAGAATTCTGGGGTGTGGGCATGGGTTGGAAAAGGGAAGGAAACTTCACGTTGTCATCAGATAATATTTCTAAGCTCGGAACAATATCTCTCTCTGGCCACCGGCGTGAGGAGACATTTTACCCTGGGAATGTGGTTAAAATGTCTTCCCCATTTGGCTATTTCTTTTTCAGCTATATAGAGGGTGTAACCATTGTTTACAGAGTAACAATGGCAAGAGGCCAGTTTGTATCTCTCTTGCTTAGATTTTTCAGAGATTTTTTTTTTAACAAGGCAATTGTGTTTTTTTTTTTAAACCCTTACCTTCCACCTTAGAATCAATACTGTGTTTTGGCTCCAAGGCAGAAGAGTGGTAAGGGCTAGGCAATGGGGGTCAAGTGACTTGCCCAGGGTCACACAGCTGGGAAGTGTCTGAGGCCACATTTGAACCTAGGACCTCCCGTCTCTAGACTTGACTCTCAATCCACTGAGCTACCCAGCTGCCCCCTAGGCAATTGGTTTTTAAAGCTACTTGGTGGTGAAGTATGCATATGTTTTTTTTTAACATCAGAACTTTGCCACACATTAATTCTGTGAATTGAGTTTGCCTTGCCAGTATTGCTGCTGCAGTGGGAAGATGACTGGAAAGATGTCTTGGAAAGCATTCATTGCAAGAGATCTGAGTCAATAGTTCCATCTCTTCCATTGATTAACCATGTGACTCTGGGTAAATCATAGGATAAGGAACTTTGCCACTCAGATATTCCATCCCTTCTGTTTTACTGACGAGGGAGTGCCTTGCCCCAAGTCACATAGCATGGGGTGGGGGTGGGGGGCAGCAGAGGTAGAGTTTGAAAAAAGAGGTAGAGTTTCTGGACTCCAAATTCAGTGCTCTTTCTTCTCCCTCATGCTTGTACCATGCCATTAACTCCTCAGTTAATTTCTCTGTCAAAAATGAAGATCAGAATACCGATCTTCTTTCCATTAAGTTTAATGTAATGTGAATTTATTAAATGCCTTTTATGTACTAGGCATGAGGAATACAAGTAAAAATAAAGCACTCTTTACTGTTAAGGAACTTACATTTTTTACAGAAGTTGGGCTTGAGCTTTAGATAAAAATTGTGTTTCAAGGAGGGGGAAGGACAGCAATATTAGGGAGAAGGAAGATCAGTGGAGAAGACTCTTATGTAAAAATAGCATTCATACTAAATCTGCAGAGAAGTTGAGGATTCCAAGAAGTGGAGGTTAGTAAAGACTGTGTTCCAGATCTGAGGGAACTTCTGCAAATGAGTGGAGGCAGGTTTTGAATTTGAGGAAACAATTAGTAATCTATTTAGAGTTCAGAGGAATGGGTGAGATCCCTCTGGCTGGGACCAAGAAAGACAGCATAAGGGGCTAATGCAGAGCCAGGCCCTGAAGGAGAGGTAAAATTTAAAGAACAGAAGAAATTCCAGGGAGAACCAATTGCACGAGTCAAAGTCAAAGGAGCAGAAAAGTCTCAGAATTGTCATGGGAGAGGGCAGGTAGATCAGATGTGTGGAGCAGAAATTGCATAGAGAGGAGCATAGTTGGAGGAGGCTGGCAAGGTAGCAAGACAATTCAGGAACATCTACTAGGCAGTACAGTTTGGCTGGAACAGAGAGGGCAACCCAGGGAAGCAGAATAAGGAAGCAGTGTGGAGCCTGATTGAGGAGGGACTCAGACGCATTACCAAAGAGTTTCTATTTTATCCTCTAGACAGTGGGAAGTCACTGAAGGGTTTTAAGCAGAGGGAGTGGCATTGGAGAAGTTATTTTGGTAGATGTGAGGTTAGATTGCAGGGAGGGGAGAGAGACCAGAGACAATGAAGCTTGTAGAGTAGCCCAGGCAGAGGTGATGGGAGGTTGGACTAGAGCAGTGGTCAGCTATCTGTCCCTCAGACTGATAAGCATTTGTGTGCTCTCTTAGTTAATGACATTTGAGGACAGGAACACTTGCTGAACGACTGACTGCTTATAGTATTATCGAGTGGAGATTGAAACCCATCAGTTTCTCATTAGATATGAATAGGCACTGAACATTTTTAATAATACATTTCAAAGCCTCTACAAAGTATACTTGGTTCCTCCATTGCCTCAAATGACAGTAATCAGCCTCTCCAGCAGAGGAACTGCTAGTTTATGTCTTTAAAATGGCCTATTTCTTTGTTTGTTATTTATCGTCCCTGGTAGCCAGACCAGACCACATTAACATCGGTGTTGGGGCTCTTATAGGGGAGGGACTCCGGGGTCATGGCAGTGAAGGTGTTTCTGATCTTAGAAATCAAATCTTGAAGCTGGAACTGATGGGAAACATGAGATGTTAGAACTCAAAGGAGACTGATAATACAGGGTCTTGGAAGTAATCTTGTCCAATTGTTCATTTTACATGATAGAGCATAGAATGCTAACGTGGAGAAAACCTCAGAAGGGAAGGCCTGTAATGTTGTCCTGCCTTCCTTCTCTCCTCCTTCTTAGAATCCTCTTTTCTCCCTTCCAAGCAAGCGTAGCTGAGGTGTCACTTCCTCTAGGAGGCCTTCGTGATCCTCCCTGGGTCCTTAGTGTGGCTTTCTACTCTCATCTTTATTTTGGATTTGCTTTGATTATTTTGTATATACTTACACAAAATACTTTTCAGTATATCAATATTGTTTTCCTCCAGTAGAATATAACTAACCTTCTTGTCTATCCCCAATGCCCGGGATCTGGTACCTATGGACATTTAGTAATGCTTGCTGATTTGATTTGAATTGAATAGAATAGAATGGAGCGTGGTCTAGTAGGTAGGGCATTGAGCTTACAGTCAGAAAGACCTGGGTTCAAATCCCTACATAGCCCCTCAGTAGTTGTAAGACCCTGGTGAAATCCCTTAACCTCTCTGCACCTTATTTTCCTTGTCTGTAAAATGAGAGCATTGGACTTGAGTTCTGAGGTCCTGTCTGGCTTTAAATCTGTGGTTCTTCTTTAGATCACCATCTTTTACTTTACAGGTGAGGAAACTGAGGCCCAGAGAGGTTAGATAATAATAATTAGTCCCTCAAACAGAAAAAAGTTTCATATATGTGAATATTATCTCTTTTGATCTTTATAATAAACTTGCTGTCTTTTTTTTTAAACCCTTACCTTCCATCTTAGAATCAATATTGTGTATTGATTCCAAGGCAGAAGAGTGGTAATGGTGGTTACTTGTCCAGGGTCACAGAGCTAGGAAGTGTCTGAGGGCAGATTTGAATCCAGGACCTCCTATCTCTGGGCCTGGCTCTCCAGTGAGCCACCTAGCTGTCCCTACCTAGCCGGCTTGATTTGGATAATGAATGAGTTAAATAAAGGATCAAATCTAACATATTCACCTTATTTACACTGGCTTACCAAATTAGAAATAAGATGTACAGCTCAGAAGTGGTGCAGATTGCTCTTTAATAGTTAGGACCCCAGGAGAGAAACAGGCAGCCCCATAGAGTAGAAAGAACCGGGATTCCAAAGACTTCATTTCTCATCGTGGCTGGTTTATTTCTTCACTCTGGGACCTTAGACATATTACTGAGTCTTTCTGGGTCTCATCTACCTAATTTGTAAAATGGTGGGGCTGATAAACTAGAGCAGAATGACTAGGATGGGGAGAGGACTGGAGACTGTCGCATCTGGACCAGCTGCAGAGCTGGGCATGTTTAACCTGGAAAAGAGAAGACCAAGGGAGAGCATAATCCCACCATCATGCATTGGAAGCACTCTTACATAGAAGAGGGAGGAGACATGTTTTGCTTGGCCCCTGAGGGCAGAACTCCAAATAATGAGCAAACTTTGCAGAGACAGGTTTCAGCAGAAAAGGTTCCTCACAAGAGTTGTCCACAAAGCGTTGTGGGCTGCTCCGGGAGTGAGCGAGCTCCTTATCCAGGAAGGCTTTCACCCGGACGCTGGGTGGCCACCATTGCTGTTCAGGTACAAGCTTAGACCAGGTGACCCAGAGGGTCTTCTTCCAGCATTGAGATTCTGTGACTTTTTTTTTTCTTTTTAAACCCACACCTTCTATCTTAGAATTGATCCTGAGTTCCAAGGCAGAAGAGCAGTTAAGGACTAAGTTACTTGCTCAGGGTCATACAGCTAGGGAGTGAGGACATATTTGAACCCAGGACCTTCTGTCTCTAGGCCTGGCTCTATCCACTGAGCCACCTAGCTGCCCCTAAGTAAGTAATCTTTTAATGCTCCTGTTCATTTGTGTCCCATTCTTTGTGACCCTGTGGTCCACAGCATGCCAATACTTTTCACATTTTCTTGGCAAAAATACTGGAGAGATTTGCCATTTCCTTCTCTAGTGGATTAAGGCAAACAAAGGTGAAGTGACTTGCTCAGGATCATTCTGCTAGTAAGTATCTAAGGCTAGATTTGAACTCAGATCTTCCTAACTCCAGACTCAGAGCTCTATCCATTACACCACGTACCATAATAATAATGATGATACTAATCTCTTAGTAGCTGTTTCTAAAATCAGTAGTGGTAAAGAGGGTTAGAGCTCATGTAGCCCTTTAATAAGGCCTGCCAAGCTCATTCCTCATAACAATCCTGTGAGGCAGGTAATGTCACTCTTATTATCAGGCTCGTTTTACAGATGACATCACTGACGCCTGGAGAGGTGAAGGGTTTTGCCAGTTAGCTCACCCTTCGGTGTTAGGTGACAGAGCCAGGATGATGCAAATCCAGCTCTCCCGCCTCCAAAGTCTAGCACTCTTTCCATGCCACCAAAATGGAAAACTAAAACTGTCCTATTGTGTGTTACATTCATAACAGCCACAAACTCCTGACATAAAATACTGGCCCAACGAATGACGTGTTGGCTGCCTTTCTGCTTCTCTTTTCCCTTCCAGCACGAAAAGGTGGTGATATTCCTGTGGGGACAGGGGTGGGTATTATTACTCCCCTCTGAGCCTGGGCTGCCCCGCACACGCCTCATCGAGGCCCCTGAGCGCCAGAAAGTGGTACAATGCAATTCTAGATTTGAAGGGCCTCACCTGAGCAAAGGTACAAGGGTGGGAGATCACAGCAGCAGGTTCCAGCAATGGAAGATTGAAGGTGTGAAACTTGTAAGGCTGCCCCAAACCAAATTTGGAAGGGCTTTAAATTCTAGGCTAAGAGAGCACATTTTGTCTTAGAGGCACTAGTGAACCACTGAAGGCACCGAGCTGAAGGAATGACATCATCTGATCTGTGTTTGAGGAAGAGTTATTTTGACAGACAGCCTCGTGAAGGATGGATTTGAGAAGCCAGAGGGGATATCTGTTAGGAGGTTATCTCAGGAGTGGAGGTGAGAGGGTAAGAGGACTCGAGAAGTGTGCTGGATACAAGAATGGTGAGAGAATCAACAAGAAGTGGCAACTGACAGGTTATATGGGTGGTATGGGCAAGGATAGGGAAGAGCTGAATATGATTTTTTGAAGTGTGGTATTAAGTGGCAGATATTTTAGACCTATCCAATTGTCCCAGTGACCTAGAATGGGAAATGTTGATTGTATCTACAATAGTAGCTAGGTGGCATGGTGGAATCAGGGGAGTTCAAATCTAGCCTCAGATCCTTACTAGCTGTGTGACCCTGGGCAAGTCACTTAACCCTGTTTGCATCAGTTCCCTCATCTGTAAAATGATTCAGAAAAAGAAATGGCAAATCACTCCAGTTTCTGTTGCCAAGAAAACCCCCGATGGGGTCATAGAGTCAAACATGACTGAATTGTCTGAACCGAACATAACCGTAGCAGCCAGGCCTTCAAGGTTCTGTTGAAGTCTCAATGGTTCATTTACTTAGGGCTTTTGTTAACAATAGACATTTTATGAGGATCTGTTCCCTTTTTTTGTAATAACTCTAATACAGATTTTGAAGATTCATTATAAAATTCTTTTCTCCCTTCTCACAAGTTTTTCTTAAGAAACCTCTGCAAGACCAGCCATTCCTCCTGGCATAGGAAGCTTGCTCTGAAAATCACTTTGGAAGGATACAAGAGCATGCCAGAGCCGCTGAGAATAGCTTCTCTATTCTGAGGAATGTCTCCAAATGATGAACTGAGCCTACTGGCTCTCTCCTCTAACAACTTTGTGAATGATGAGCTTCTGTAGTTAGACCTCCAACCTATAGACTGCAGACTGGCACCTCTGATTCTGGCTAGCCATGTTATAAATCTAGGTCTCAGAAAAGAAACCCAGCAAGAGTGGAAATGTTCAACGCAGACGTGTCCCTAAATATCAGGCCCCGCTTTAGAGTGTGGGTTGATGACATCACCTTTTTAGAAGGTCAGTAAGCAGCTTTTCTCAGAAACTTAGCAACTCCTTCCCTTAGGCTTGCCTTCTTTAAAAAATGTTTTTAAATTAAATCATTCTGAAGCTATGAAGTGTGCTTTTGATTGGCTGTCTCATGCGAAGCCCTGTGCTAGATCTGAGGACCATAGAGATGAATGGCCCAACTCTGCCCTCGGGGACTTAGTCTTGTGGTGGAAGGCAAAACTTGTATACAAATAGGCTAAACTTCCCTAGATCTGGCTTGGATAAAATCTAAATGCATCCTCCAATTGGAGTTATTCTTAGTGTATGCACACAAGTGTGTACACATATACACTTTTCTCTTTGAGATCTTTTTCAGGAGTGGAACCTCTATTTTAAAGAATGGCCTATATTAGGAGCCATACAAGATAATTCAAACTAGACCCAGATCAGAGTATGGGAGAGATACAAACAGCATGTTTATTGGGGGGGGGGCAGAATAAAAAGAGGTCACCTTTCTAGGTTGGGGTGGGAATCTATCAGGGAGAGTTTCATTAAGTAGGTGCCACTTGAAGTGGGCCTTAATGGCTGGGGGGAGTATTTCAGCAGGTAGAGATGATCCAGGAAGTGCCCAAGAAGAATTATATCAAGGGCTAGAGCAAATCTAAACAACTGGCATGAAAACAAATGGAGAGCCATGGGACCAGACAGTCTGAGAACCCTCCCAGGCTTCTCCGATTTGAAGTTCTGTTTGAAGGATGCAGTATGTCCAGAGAGTTGGCAGTGGCCATGGCAGGCTTGCAGGGCTAAGGCCTGATGGTTGACCTCCTTGTATTTGACAGCCCCTCGATTCCCTGCTTCTTCCTCTTTACCATGTTGTCATTTGATATCAATAACTTACTGGCCCCAGGGCGGAACAGCTGCTGTCCCCTCTGATTCTAATTAGGAAACTAGCAGGAGAGAAGGGGTCTGTCTGTGAGGTAATGATTCAGCCTCCTTACCTCAGGCTTCTTCCTCAGTGTCATTAGACCTTTGAAGTAAGGACTGTGTGAAGAAGTAATGATTTATTTTGGAAAGTCATTGCCAGTGAATAATCTTTATGAGAAGAGTCTTGAAAGTTCAGCTCAGGCTTAAAAGTGGAATAATGTAGATGAATTATCAGACAATTTCATACAGATAAAAGACTTGTTCCTAGAGCTACTCTCCCCCTTCCCCTTCTCTCTCTCTGTCTGTCTCTCTGTCTCTGTCTATCTGTCTGTCTGCCCCTCTCTCTCTCTCCCTCTCGCTCTCTCTCATTTCGAATGAGAGGAATAGGGCTGTAGGAAGGAGATGAAGTCCATGCTGAGGAACCCTTTCATTCCCTGATATATGGGAAGTGGCCCTTTGTCTTTGGGTGTATTTTTAGCAAGCTGTTGACAGAGCATGGGAATCAGGAAACAACACTTGTCTTAGCCTTTATAGAACTGGATGGAAGAGTAAAGAAAAAATGCTTTTGGTCCACATCTTGATTTATAACACATGGAGAAATGATGAATAGGATGTTCCCAGAGGTAATTATGCAAGAACCCAGAATCAGGTGCCAAATAATTGGTATATGGGTGTCCCACAAAATAGCCTCTTCCAAAGCCCTAATATTCTGTGTATATGCTTCAGATAAAGTGTCTAGCACCTCCTTATATACAACTGTTCGTACTAATTCTATGTTTATACTGTTTTTTAACAAGGTTTCTTAACCTCAGTTTCAGATGTCTTAATGGGCTTCATTCAATAGGATGTATTAAGCAGCTACTATGTTTGTGTAAGGCACAGTGTGTTTCTCTATTAAATTTCTCTGACTTTCGTCAGATCAGGTTCAGTCAATCTCTCACTGTTCACCCGGTAGTAAGAAGAATGAAATCTCAATGATGACTCCCCCCTTTGCCCCTCAAATAGCACTTTTGTTTGGCATCTTTCTAATTAGTGCACATGCATTCGATTTATCTATGTTGGCATCTCCTTCTATTTGACTCTCCCTTGGGGTAGGGACTCTATCTTATATAAATTTCTTCTCCCTCTCAGCCTGTACATAGTGCATACTGTTCTGTACATAGTTGGCATTTGATAGAATCCTTGATTTGGAAGTAGAAGGGACTGAAGAGATTATCTAGGACTACCTCATCTTGTCCACAGATAAAGAGACCAAGGCATGGAGAGATAGTGACTTCCCCAAGGTCACACAGGCAGTAAATTGCAGGTAGTAAAGCAAGATTTAAGCCTATAACTCCAGATAAGAATAGTATTTAGCATCGATGTGGTGCTTGAAGATTTGCAAAGCACTTTACATATTTTATTTCATTTAATCATCACAACAAACCTGTATGGTAGGTGCTGTTATTGTTTTTATTCACAGATGAGGAAACTAAGGTTTAGATAATTTAAAGTGACTTGCCCAACATCACCCAGCTAATATCTGAGGCAGAATTTCTCATTAGCTTTCTTCCTGCCTCAAGGGCTCTCTTTATTCATTAGGCTACCCAACTGCCCCACATCTAGCTCTTCCCCCCCCCCCCCCCCCACTATAACTGCCTTGAAGTCATTGTTTATTCATTGCATTTCCCCGAATGGTTAAATTGAAAGAATGCTATTTGCCCTAGTTAGCTACATCCCAGAATTTTTGTAAGGATGGCACTTTGTAAACCCCTCCTAGTATAGTGGATGTCCCCTGAGGGCAGAGCTACACTTCAGTTTTTTGTCTCTGTAACCCCCTCTTTCATCACTGTGCCTCTCTCATAGTAGGAGCTTAGTAAGTGCTTATGTTGATGCTTTTGATTTTAGTCTAAAATTGTCATTTTTCAAATTTCACCATTTTTTGCAAAAATTCTTCACATTTTTGCCACAGGATTTTCTTATGCTCACGGCTCTTTCATTACTTATAGGAAATATAAAGCTTAAGACTTGAACTCAGAGCAGGTAAGAGTTTTATTTTAAACTATTTAGGGATTAGCTCCTAATGAGATAACTCCATTTAAGACCATTTGATGTTTTGTTATTAAGTATAACTTCAGGTTTGTTTGTTTTTTATTTGTTTTGTTTTGTTTTAAACCCTTGCCTTTTTTGGTTAAGTGACTTGCTTAACCAAGTCACATAGCTTGGAAATGTCCTGAGGTTAGATTCGAATCCAGGACCTCTTATCTCTGGCCTTGCTCTCAATCCACTGAGCCACCCAGCTGCCCCATAACTTCAGTTTTGGCAAAGACAGAGTAATAAATATTAGGTCAAGAGAATTGTGGACTATTTGTGTTTGTAAGGCCTAGTAAATTTCAAAAAAGTTCTAAATGAGATCTCTGAATTGCAGAATCTGGTGACTTTGAACAGGAATAATTCTGAGTGAAAGTATTGTTGCATTAGAGCTCAGAGACTCCTTCCTTCTTCCCAGCGGCTTTGTAGGCTACAGATCACCTCTTTGGCTGATATTATTGCTACCTAGGGAGATAACTGAGCATTGACTACCCTTCACAAAAAAGGTATGAGCCCAGGAAACTGCTCATTTTTATTGCCTTTCATGGGTAATTGGGTTCTTAATGAAAATGTTTCCCATTAGGAGGTCCCAAGAAGCCTCCACACATGAGTAACTCAGTATGATTTTTGCATGGAGTGGGGCTATACAAAGTCTCCCCTGATGGATAGTTAGAGAATGCTACAAGCAACCAGCAGGGTTTTGCCTCGAAGTTATTGGATTCATGTAATGCTGATACGGGGTCTAGATTGACAGGTTAATTTTCAAGCAGCTGGCATAGGGGAGCGCTTTTCTAAGCAGTGCCCTCCATGACATGAAGAACAGTATCTCTGGCTCTCCTGGAGAAGGCATCATTAGTACTCTGTCCACAGGATACTTACTAATCTGCCTCTCTGACCTAAAGATCCTATTCAGGAGGCCAGTTGTGAGTGAATTAGCTGGTTCTGAGTTCCAGAGGAGACCTGTCTGAGATTGAACTCATGTCTCCCTGTTTTCCATCAGGAAAGTATGTTCTAAGGGGAGAATTTGCCATATGTATAATTAGGAAGGTATAAGATTTCTACAGAGCAGATGGAAAGTCACCAGAAAGGGGAAGGAACTAACAGCTGGAGACATCTGGGGAAAACCTTTTGATAGTAGGCTTGAGTGGAATCTTGAAGGGATCCAGAGATTCTAAGAAGCTGCAGTGAGATCATTCTGGGAGTCAGACAGCTTAGTGAAAAGGTATGGAGATAGGAGATGGAACATCTTGGATGATGAATAGCAAGTAGACCTGAAGCAAGTAGGCTGAACCATAGAATAGTGTGTGGAGGGGAATCATTTGTCAGGACTGGAAAGATAAGAAAGGGCCAGCTTTAATTGCCAAACAGAGGATTTGTCTTTGTTTTAATTTGATTCTAGAAGTAATAGGGAGCCAGTGAAGTTTATTGAGTAAATGAGTGCCATGGTGAGATCAGTCCTATGGGGAAATTACTTTGGCAGCTTTGGAAGATGGATGGTATTGAGAAAGACTTGAGATAGGGAAGCTGATTGAAGGAAAGCTCAAGAAAGCACACTTGAAACTTAATTTGAGGCAATGCTATTGCAACCATTCAAGCAAGAGGAGTCTGGAATGGAAGACAAAATACTTCTGGAATTCCTTAGGGAAATAGTTTCTTAGAATCTCCACTGGTTGATTATTGGTTATACCATGCTTCTGACCTGCCAGGCTGATTTTCCTGAAGGACAGACATGTCATGCAGTACAGCTCAGTTCAACCTTTACTGATAATGACTGCACCTTCCTTATTGGCTAAGTTTTAAACCTCATTGGTTGAGCCATTTCCCTTAAGTTAGACCAGAACCACATGGTAGCATGCTTCCTTACTCAAAATATTTGAATATAGCCTAGCTCAGATTACCCCACAACATAACTCAACACAGAACCAGCCCGCCTAAACCACAGTGCCCCAGTGTATCTACAGGAGCACAGCTGTAAAGAACCAGGGTACTCTGATAGCTGACATTCGGAGAGGCCATTAAAGTTCTTAAAATGCTCCACTTCCTCTTTCTCATTTGAACTTCACAGCAACGGAGTTAGATGGGTCGTGGAGAATATTATGGATCTCTGTTCTCTAGGTAAGGAAACTGAGTTCTGTGGAGGTGAAGGAATGAGCCTGTGAGGGCATTTAGTATCTCAGAAGTCAGTCTACATTTAAATGCATTTCTCAGTATTGGCATGCCATGGTGGTAGACTTAGAGCAAAGGGACATCTTAAAGGCCATTTAGTCCACGTCCCTCACTTTACAAATGAGGAAACAGAGTCTTTGAGAGAGAAAGAAGTTAGGTCACTTGTCCAGGGAAGCAACTAAGGCATCAGTAGTAAAGTTGGAGCCTGAGTCTTCCTTGCACCAAGCCATATACCCTCCATTGCACCAAGCCACTTCTTGTGCTGGACTAAGTCTTTTCTGAAACCTGGATCCTATTTCTTTTAGGGCAATTTCTGTAAGACCCGAAAAGAAGGAAGAATGATTAAGTACTTTTAATCTTGACTGTTGTTAAACTAAAATTATTCTGGAGTCTAGAGGAAACCTTTTAAGCAATAGAACTGTAAATGAGCTGAGAGCTACCTTTTTGCAAAACTTTATTGTGCCCATGGAGGTGCTTTGAATTATATGTGAAAAGTCCTCCATTATATTTATGGGAACTAACTTTCTTGTAAAGGTCTGATTTTGTCTGGGTGCTGATTATAAACTTGGAGTATATACTTATTTCCCTTTGACCATCCCCTAAAAATCTCCAGTTCAAGAAAAAAATTGAGTCACTTTGGCATCAGCATAATACGGTTTTGGAAAGATAGCACTGAATTTGGAGTTGGGAAACCTGTGTTTGAATTCCACTTCTGTGGCTAATCACCTGTGTAACCTGGTTATGGTAAATGGCTTTGGGCCCCTGCATTCCCAGAAATAAAAATGAGAGGTTGCTCTAGCTGATCCATAAAGATCTCTTCCAACCCTAATATTCATGAGTTCCTAAGTAAGGGCCTCTTCACCTTCAACAGTTTCCTTGATAGTGACCTTTGACAGGTTTCTTCAGCTTTATCATTCTCTATTCTGAGATTATTACATCAAGCTCCATTGTAATGAGAAGAGCATTTGGTGGGAAGGGGCTTGGGTGTCTACCCTGTTCTCAGTCTTACAGGCTAAATCTATCACAGCTTCTTTGATGAGCCATTCTTTCCTTGATAAATTTAAAAATACAATCATATTATCTTGCTTGTTCTACTAATCTCCTTGGGTCTCAGTTTCTTCATAGGTAAAATAAAGGGGTTGGAGTAAATGGCTTCCCTTATAGGCCTGTCTCTTCTTGAATCTGTGTTCTGATTTTGGGCCCAAAATACTTTAATATGATCATTTTACTTCTGCTCAGAAATCTTCAGTTTAAATTTCCTCTACATTCTGATTCTAGTCCACTTTTCCAGCTTTATCTCAGGTACTCCATGACTCATCACCCCCAATTCCAGGCTCACATGGCTCATGGCTTTTCTTTGGATTTTTTTTCCCATTCTGATCTTTACATACAGTCTAAACCCCATTACATTCTAAGTTTTTGGAGGACAGTGACTAGCCTGTTGCCTTATTTTTCCTCTGTGTATACAGGAGACACTTAATGAATGTTGTACTGAAACTTACCTTGTTTCAGTTTCCAGGGTAAGGGGGTAGGGGAATTGTGTGATAGTCTTCTAGCTTTGTGGTCTTTTAAAATATATATGTGTGTATATATAGATATAGATATAGATAAAGATAAAGATATAGTTTTTTCCTCAGTTACATGAAAAAACAATTTTTAAACATTTACTTTTTTTTTGTTTGAGCCAAATTCTTACCCTTTTCATCCCTCCCCTCCCTCTCCCTGAGGTGGCCAGCAATCTGATATAAATTTTACATATATAATAGTGTAAAGCATTTCCCTATATTAGTCATTTTGTGAAAGAGAACTCAAACAAATAAAGGGGAAGAAATAAAGTGAAATATAGTATGTCTCAGTCTTCATTCAGACTCTATCAGTTCTTTCTCTGGAGGCAGACGACATTTTTCAGCATGAAACCTTGAGGATTGTCTTAGGTCGCTATATTGCTAAGAATAGCTAAGTTATTTATAAATGTTCATCATATGATATTGCTGTTACTATGTACAATGTTCTCCTGGTTCTTTTCACTTCACTTTGCATCAGTTCATAGAAATCTTTCCATGTTTTTTTTTGTTTGTTTGTTTTATAAAAACCCTTACTACCTGTCTTGGAATCAATATTGTATATTGGTTCCAAGGCAGAAGAGCAGTAAGGGCTAGGCAATGGGGGTCAAGTGACTTGCCCAGGGCCACACAGCTAGGAAGTGGCTGAGGTCAGATTTGAACCTAGGACCTCCTATCTCTAGGCCTGGCTCTCAATCCACTGAGCTACCCAGCTGTCTCCTCCATGTTTTTTTTAAAAATCATCCTTCACATTATTTCACAATTCCAACAGCAGCTCATTAGTGTCCCAGTGTACCCTCATCCTCTCCTAGCCGTGTGGACGTAAGCAAGTTAATTAACCTCCAGACCTCAGCTCCTAAGACCTGTCAACTTGACAGGATTGTTGTAAAACCCAAATGAAGTGAATAATGAGAAAGTTCTTTACAAAGGACCATTATAAATTCAGCATAACTAATTTTTTGGGGGGGGTATCACTAGGTCCTGGCCACAGGACCTTTCTTATAGTAGGTACTTAACAAATACTTGTTGAACTGATCCAAATTGCATGCCAGCATACACAGTAGGTGCTTAGTAATGGTCATTGAATATTGTTCCTTTGCAGCTCACGATTTGCTTATAGCAGTGGAGAAATGGAGGGCAATGTGGTAGGGTAGTCAGAAAGTTAATTAGTACTGTTACTAATAATATGTTAGGTTGATTGCATTCTTCCTTCTAAGCTCCGAAAGTATTTTAGCCTTTGCTTGTGTACTTCCTGTATAAGGCTTCCTTCTTTCTCTTGTAACTATGCCAGCTGCTAAAAATGTCACCTCGTGTTTGCTGCTCTGGAACGATGTGAAGACCAGGAGGTGCTGTGGTCTTGAGCTAAAATAGCATCAGCGTCTGTGGCCCCCGTGTGTCGACTGACCAGTGTGTTATTGTGGGATCTGATGAATAGAAAAGCCCACGGAAGCACCTCTCGTATATGCAGCCCTCGGGACTGAGAAAATCCTCAGAATCAGCCTCTCAGGGTGGGTCACCCAGACCAACCCAGGCCAGACACTGTTCAACATCACCAGCAAGTGGATGTCAGAGCTTTGTTTGCGGGCCTGCAGGGAGGGGACCCCCACCATTTCCTGAGCCCACCCATTCCACTTCCGGGCAATACTAATGCTTAAAAAATGTTTGTTGATATCAAACTTAAATTGGCCTTCTGAGAGTAGGGGACCTTGCAGGCTGTGGAGTCCAGCCCACTCCCAACTTCTACAAGTGAGGAAAGCGAGGAGAGAGATTTGCCCCCTGTCACACAATTAGCATTTGAAGCAGTGTCTTCCCGACTCTAGATTCAGGGTTATTCATGGTGCTACTACCATCCATCTCTCCAGGAGACAGCATGACTAAGAAGACCTGGGAGAATCCACTGACCCAGGAGTGCCCCTGAAACTCTGGCACTGCAAAAGAACACTGGAACTGAAGGACCCTTAGAGGGTGTCTGCACCCACCTTCTTTTTGTGAATGAGGATACCGAGACCCTTCAAAGGAAATGATTTGTCCCTGATCACATAGTGGCAGGGCTGAACCTGGGGGTCACAGATCTGGGACTAGAAGGGACCTTGGAGGCTGTCTGATCCCTCTCATTTTATACACTAGGAGGAACCAAGGCCAGGTTTTACCAGCTGACTTCCTGACCCCAAGTCCAGGACTCTCCACTGTAGTACAGATGCTTGATGGTGGGTTAGAAGGCAGAAGACCAGGGTTTGAATCACTCCCTCTTAAATACTGTTAAATATTTGCAGTGTGGTGCTCAGTGGATAGAATGCTGGACCCGGAGTCAGGAAGATCTGAGTTCAAATGTGGCCTCAGGTACAGACTAGCTGTGTGAGCCTGGGTGAGTCACTTAGTTCTGTTTGCTTCAGTTTCCTCATTGATAAATAAACTGGAAAAAGAAATGGCAAAGCCCTGTAGGATCTCTGCCAAGAAAACCCCAGTGGGGTCAAAAAGTAACTGAACAACAACAAAAATGGTTTGACACTGAGCACCTCACCTAACTTTAATGTGCTTCTTTCCTCATCTGCAAAATGAGAGGACTACACTCGCTGACCTGAAGTACCCTTCCATTTTTCAAATTCAGTGCCCTCGTTCCACTTAAATTTAAGAAACTTGTATTAGATACCTATTACGTGTGCCCTGGGGCACATATGAACCATAAATGGCAGATATATAAAGGCACTGGGAATATATAAACCATGATTTCAGGAGTTTACAGTCTAATGGGAGGAAGGGGAGAAAAGTATAGAAGTAAGTTTCATTCAAGGTTGCGTGAGCTAAGTTCAGAGAAGAGACTCAGGCTGAATGCACTGAAAATTTTGAAGACCCCTTAGAGGAAGAGACAGCTGAGCTGTTGTTATCTGTCTCTCTATCCCAGGCTCTAGCTGCTGCCTAAGACCTCTGAAGACTCATGCCTGAAGAAAGTGTATTAATGCTGTTTGAACTCATTTATTTTCCTTTTAAAAATTATACATATCTGTATGCCTTCACTCTACCCATCTAGCCATCATCCCTCATATCAAAAACTTAAAAAACAATCAAGAGAAAGCAGTTTAGCCAAACTAACCAAACCCATCGGCCCAGGCTGACAATATTTGCAACATTGCGCAACCTAATTCCTCTACTAGTACTGAGAACAGTGATGGGGTACATTTTCTTTTCTTTTATCCAGGATTGACTTTGTTCTTATAATTTACACAGTGATCAATTTTATATTCTTTCCATTAATGTTGTTAGAGTCATTGGGTATATTATTTTCCTGGTTTTGCTTATTTCACTTTGCATCAGTTCATATGAGTTTTCCTGTTCTCTAAATTCTTCAAATTCACTGTTCTTCTCATTGTGATACTGGCATGGTTTGTCATTTCCTCCCCCAGCTCACTTTATAAATGAGAAAACTGAGGCAAACCAGATCAAGTGACTTGCTCAGGGTCACACAGCAAGGAGGTGCTTGCCTTGCTGCCCTGATTGTATTATTTCTACAGTACTGTTCTACTTACTTTCTTTGGTTCTTTTTTTTTTTCCTGAGGGAAGTGATGGATGAGATTAATCTCCAGTATTGCATATTTGTGGCCAATAGAACAGAGAACTCATTTAATATTGTGGTTTTGTGTATCTCCCTCTGTTATTGTGGGGGCTGGGGTCGATGGAAGGCAGACATCCAGAGTTATCCTGTCAGGATCTAGGGAGGACGTAGTATAATTAGTGCTTTTTCTGTAATGTGATTGGCAGTGCAACACTCAGAGTAATTATAGTTCCTTCATGCTATTTTTTTTTTTGCTATAATGATTATCCACACATGCTGCAAGCTTTTCTTATTTTTAATGTTTTATTAGAAACTTAATATTAAATGGCAATACAACTAATTAAACTTGTTTCCCAACTCTTTATATTTAAATAAATGAATACCAGTGCATAAAATACCATCATAATTTTCTCATCATGCTCTCTGTCTCTGTCAAGCTCTTTGTCCTTCTGATCCAACTCACTTTTCTTCTTGCAGGGCCTTAATGTGTAATTGTTTATTCTAATTCTACTTTTTAAATTTTGTGTCGTTTAAGACATCTTTCCAGATTTTTTTTTGTATTTTGCTTTCTTATTGATCTTAATTACATTATATCATTCCATTACATTAGTGGACCACAATTTATTTAACTCTTTCCCAATTCTTAGCCATTAAATTGCAAGTAAGACTGTCAGATATTTGGTAATTAAATATTTTCTGACATTTTCAGTCTGTATTCCCATCAATGGAATTATTGAGTCAGAAAGTATGATTAGTTTTGCAACTTTTATTGCAAAAACTTATTAATTTATGGATTTATGTCCAGAAATATTTTGCTGACTTAAAGTTCTACAAACTAACAATGAATAAATGTAGTTATTTCTCCATATTCCCCCACAAACTCTGTTTTGTTCCTTTTAATTACTTTTACTAATTTAGTGCAAAAAGCACTGGAGTAAGAGTCAAAGGACCTGAGTTGAGCTCCATCTCTACTTTTTGTTAGTCAACAAGCATTAACTTAACTTAATAGGTGCTGGGCATGGTGTTAAATGCTGGAAATACAAAAACTTACTATCTATGTAACTCTAGATCATAGATCTAGATCACCTGTGATGCAGAGCTTGACTTTTCCCCCAGTGTATTTCAACAGACATTCATTAATGTCTGCTTTGTGCAAGGCTCAGCATTGAGTTGAGGATTCAGAGATGGAAAAGAGGGGGGAGAAGGCCTTGTGTTCCAAGAGCTTAGACTTGGTTGGGGGTGGGGGGAGTAGGGTGGATGTATCATATTCACAGGTACATTTAATACATAGTGGAGTGTGATGGGACAAGGGGAAAATCACATTTAGCTGGAGAGAGCAAGAAAGGTGTTCACCAAAGAGGTGATACTTCAGCTGAGCCAAGAAGAATTTTGACAAAGATGATAGGGAAAGTGTTTTCCAGGCATGAGAGATGGCTCGCCCAATTGAAGATCAATTTGGCTGGAAAACAAGTAAGTAGGAAGGTAGTAAGTAGTGAATTAGAAAATGTAGGCTTTGAGCTAGGGTATCCACCAAAGCTTTTGTCAAATAAACTCAACTCAAATACTCATGAGTTAAAGTGGTTTCAGTGGCTCCCTGTTGCCTATGGGATAAAATACAGCCTCCTTAACATGATATTTAGGATAAGTGATCAAAAAACATTTCAAAGTCAGATTTATTGGAAAGGGCATATTTTGGAGCCAACCTTTCAGAGTCAATTTGAGTTCATAGCCTACAGCCCTTTTAAAAGCTAATGTCCGAGATAAAAGTGGCTGCCACACACTTGAATTGTGCTGGAATTTAACTGAGCTTCAGGACAGATGGTTCTGTGCTAATATTTTTGTTTTGATGAAAAATTCAAAAACATCACCACAACCAATCCCCCAAGAGTACAAAAATATTATTGTAAAGAAACTAAATATTTCTCTTGAGACTTTCATTCTCTGGTCTATGGTATTTTTTAAAGTTAATCACAACAATAAAACATGCTTTTAAAAAATACATTTTGGAGGGTTTTGTTTTAACCACCTTGAATAGATAGCAAACAAAGTAAAAGGAATTCAGAGGTTTTTTAATCCAACCCCTTATTTTATAGGTTAGGAATTATATAATCTATAGATTTAAAGCTAGAAGGGATCTCAAAGGCCATCTAATCCAAACTCCCTCGTTTTAAAGATGTAGAAACTGAGGCCCAGAAAGGTTAACTGACTTGTCCAAAGGCACATGGTGGTAAGCTGAAAGATAGGGTCAAAACCCAGATCACTGATTCTAGGATCAATGATCTTTTCCTCTTGCCACGCTGTCCTACAACTATAACTATACTTTCTCTCTGGGATGCAACGTAATTTGTAGAAAAAGCAGTGATTGGTTTTAGAGGCAGAAGACTCCATGTTGAATCCCATCTGACCCAATCTCAGGGTTGTGAGGGAGAAGGCTATCACATTTGGCCTCAGGAGAGATGAGTACAAAGCAATACCAGCCAAGATGGAAATGCCCTTTTCCCTGTCACTGTCCCATTTTGACCTAATGAAAGAAATTTTAGATAGAAAAGCCTAGAAGACAGATTGATTTCTTTTATCATCCTGACCCTGCCTGTAAATCTTAACAAACCTTTTCCTGGCTGCTTAAAAAACAAAACAAAACAGAAAAGGGTAGTGTTTTCCCTTCCCTCTTTTCTCTTGTAGCTTTGTACTTCCTCCACCTCGTGCCTGAGGTGACCTCTGGGTCTCTTTTCTGACCCCCTAGAACACTTATATGAATGGGGATGACCCTCTTCCCCTCCCTGCCCCCAGCTCTCCTAAGCTTGTCACCTTGTCACCACCTCTTACCCAAGTCAGTAATTATCTATATAATAATGAGGATGATAACAACCCACCGTAATATATTGCTTTAAGGTTTGCCTGGAGCTTTCCTCCCAACTACCCTGTGGGACAAATAAGGCAAGTATCATTAACCTCTTTTTATAGATGAAGAAACTAGTGTCAATTCTCACTCACCATCTCCTGATTCCATCTCTCCGCTCCAGTACTTCACATTCTTCCCCCCAGAATAACACTGTTTGAAAGCATAGATGTTTATGTTTCTTTTTTTGAGAAAATAATAATATAATACATATGATTTTTTATAAATTTGTAATAAAGTATAATAGATGTGCTTACCCAGGAAAAATATTCTCATATTGACTATGACCAAAAATCTTTGTCTTGTTCTTATTTTCCTCTTCCCTCTTCTATCCTTCCTCCTTCTCTAAGAAGACAAGTAATATTTTGTAGGTAGTACATATATTATCATATAAGACGTATTTCTCTTTGTTGTGTTGTGAAACAAGACATATTGTTTGCCCTAGAGGAAAATTCTTGGAGAGAATAAAGTGAAGGATATGTTTCGATCTATAAGAAGAGGCTCCTTGGCTAGGGAGTGCATATGATTTAGATGTGTTTAGCTCATGAAAACTCAGCTCAAATGCTTTGCTGTTTATGTTCACACAGACTTGGGTCGGAATCTCCTTAGTTTTGTGACCCAGGACTAGTCTCTTGGACTCTCTTAAGTCAGTTTCCATATTTGTCAAATGGGGATGATAATTGCTCCTACCTTTCAGCATCGTTGTGAGGACCAATGCTTGCCTTTGCTTACAAAGTTCATGTGAGTCCATCAGATAGCTGAGCTGCAGCAGTTTCTTCCAGCAGAACAATCTGAAGACTTCAACTAACTCACTGTGTGACCCAGTCTGAGTCACTTCTCCCTGGGCCTCCATTTTTGCCCAAAGTCACACAGATATGAAGTATCAGAGCTTGGATTCAAAAACGTTTCCTCCATTTTCTATAAATGGCTTGCTCTGTTTTGATCAGAGCGGTGTTGAGCTAGAGGTCACCTAGTACAGTGCCCTCGTTTTACAGGTGAGAAAACTTCTGATGTCCCTCATGTGACTTGCCCAGGGTCACACAGGTGGCAAAGGGTGTAGCTGAGTCTTGAGCCCAAATCCTATGAATCCCAAGTTCAGTGGCACTGTGTTTCTTTTGTTTAGGTTGCCACTGCAGTGGAGTCCCAAGCATGACAGTGGTCCCATTACCCTAACCTGTAACTATCGCAACAGCAGGTTAGAACTTCCAGATCTCAGCTTCCTTGACAAGCACTCAATCAGGGCTCAAAGAACCCAGCAAAGTCATCACCCCTTGGGAAATGGACCCCATCAAATTTCCAACCAAGAGACCTTTCTTTGATGTAAGGTAGCCTGAATGAGCTGCTTTATTTCTGGATTTTTCCAGAAGGGCATGATTCATCTTTTACATGCAGATCACAGAGTTGAGGTCTTTTCTTTTAATCCATGTGGTAGCATGCTTCTCCGGTGATCAAAGCTGTGAACATATGTCATAAATGATTCATTTGCTGAGTCCTGACATAAGAAAATGACACCAAGATGTGCTTTAAATCACTAGAGGCAGACACACAGAGGGCAGTGATACTCTGAGCATAGTGCCCTGCTTTTCTGTACATGCTAAGTGTCTAGTAAATCTTAATTGATGACATAGAAAGACCACAGTGATCCTGACGCAGAACATGTGGACCCATATAAAACGGCAATTCTTAGATTGTAAGCTTATGAAACGATGACTGGAATGACAGATCGTTCATTTTCCTTTGGCTTTATACTCATGAATTTGTCACATTAAGAGAAGAAAATGAATCCTCACATATAATAGATATTCTTGCACATTCTTTCTCCAGGCGTTCAATCAGTTGACCTGCCTTCCAGTTTAGGCCCCCCTCTTGACTATGACTGAGCTAGTCCTTCCCTTAGCAGTGCCTGTTTCCTTCTCTGGGCAAGAAAGCAGCTGGGTTTCATGATAGAGACATCCCTAGTACAGACAGTGGAAGGAGCACTGCCTTTGTCCTCATCAGAGGACCTGATCTTGAATCACACTGCCACCATTTCCATTAGGCTGGACAAGTCCTCCATTTCCTTAGCTATCAAATGGGGGGGAAGGGGGTTTGAGATGATTTTGGAGGCCTCTAAATAAATCTTTGATCTTGTGATTGTAGTGTTCTCTTCCAATGATTCTGCCCTAATAGTTGAGTGAATCCATGATCTCATCAACAACAAAAAATAAGTCTGTTGGTTTTTGTTTTTGTTTTTTGTCTGCACCTGTGATGCCACAGGTATGAGGACTTTAGGTGAATGCAGATCTTCTGCAACACTAATACAAGTTATATAGAACCTTAAAGAGTTGCTATAAAGAGTTCAGTGGGGTCACTGAAAGAAGCCTTTCAGTTCTAAATCCTGTTAAGCCCTGTGAATAATGGCTGTAAAATCAAATAAATCATTCTCTTCTTATGTTTGCCAAGGGATAGAGACAACTTTTCATGTCTTTAAACCTTGATAAGAAAAATGACTTGCCCAAGGTCACTATGGGTTAGCGATGGGATTTGAAACCAGATTTTCCTGACTTTGAGACCATCTTCTGATCTACTATGCCATGATGCCACTCATTAAGTTAAATTTTAATTAATATATTAATAAATCAAATCTGTTAAAAATAATAAATAGTAACATATTTGTATAATGTTTTTAGGTTTGTCAACCTCCTTTTCTATTTGTATGTTTCCTGAAAGATATGTCCTTCTACCTTTTACAATAATAGCCACCACTGACACTAAGCACTTTCTAAGAGGCGGCTTAATGGATAGAACACTGGGGCTGAGCCAGGAAGACCTAAGTTCAAATGTGACCTCAAAACTAGCTGTGTGACCATGGGCAAGTCACATAACCTTGATTTACTTTAATCCACTGGAGAAGGAAATGGCAAACTACTCGAGTGTCTGCCAAGAAAATTCAAAACGGGGTCAGACACAATTGAACAACCAGAAGTACTTATTTCATTTGAGTTCACATCAGCAATGTAAGGTACAGGTGTGATCCTCCATATGAAGCAATCCACCTGTCATCATCATGTCCTGTTCCCCGCTCCCACTTCCTCTCCTCCCATCATCATCATCATCATCATCACCCTTTGGGTCACTAGCAGTTTTGATTTTTTTCAAGAAACTGTGAGCTTGTCCAGCAGGAGAAAACAGCCCAAGGGCAACCCAGTTGCAAGAGGTGATTTTTTTTTTGATGGAATGTGGACTTTCCCCCCCTCCATAACCATTACCAGGGGAGAGTCTATCCATGTCAACCAAGGCTGGAAGCGAGACTCTCGATCTTGCTTGCATGAGCCCTAGCTGTTCCATTTTTCACCAAAATCGTCTGTGAGAGGGACTCTGAGACAGAACCTCCTGCTTAGACCACTGAAGTGGGAGAGAGGGGCAGAGCGTGTGCACCAGTGAAGAAGTTGTAGGCGGCCCCTCACACACTTCATTCCCAGAAGGGGACTCTGCCCCTATCAGACATTTTAACTGCCAGGAAGACTTTCTCGAAATTCCCTCGCTGGCCTTCATTGAAGAACGAGTGTCGCTTTGGAGACATGGTCATGTTCCAATTCCTCAGCCCTGCTGGAGAATTCCGGAGTCTTTCACAAGCCCTGGCTTGTCTTGGCAGCCTGCTGCCTCTCTCATTTTTCAGCTAGTGACTTCACGGAGCTCCAAGAGCCTTCCAGTCTATTCTTCCCTCCCTTTACAGCATCCCGAAGAACCATCAGTGTGCGTTCTCCTCTGGGGATCCGATGACACAAAGAGGGCTCTTTATCTCAGCCCTGGTCCGGGGTCCACACTGGAGCTGCAGTCAGAATGTGGTTGGCATGGTCCCTGAGAGCCTGTAACCCTCCCTCCCAGCTCAGTCCCTACCAGGGTGGGAGGCGAGGGAAAGGAGCTTGCAGGCTGACTCTGAGGCCCACCCATTTCCTTCTCCTCCCAGTGAGCTATTTCTGCGTGGGGTCCGAAACAGCTGGAGGTGGTGTCTCATTCCCTGTTGCTTAGAAAATAAATAAATGAAGGCATGCTCACTGACAAACACCCCCTGCCCCCAAAAAGGGCTCCTTTCCTTTCCTCTGGAAGCCCCACAGGGCAGCATGAAAAATAATGAATTCTCTGAGTCATCGAGGGCTGCCATTGCCAGCTGAGAAGGGGGTGGGCTCTCTCTTGGCCCAGGGAGATGCACTTCTGCAGCTGCTGCATAGGACAGAATCCTACCCCATCCCTGTAGTGTGGACCATTAGCGGGAAGGGGGACCGGCAGGCTTCCTGCTTCCAGATCCTGGCTGTCTTGCCAGTGACGTGATGTTGAAGAATAGGTTCCTTTTGCACTCCAGGAGCGTTGTTTGGAT
Organism: Monodelphis domestica; assembly: GCF_027887165.1. NCBI lineage: Eukaryota > Metazoa > Chordata > Mammalia > Didelphimorphia > Didelphidae > Monodelphis > Monodelphis domestica. The sequence goes on along the minus strand of NC_077227.1, from coordinate 465,542,401 downwards.
TCTAAAATGTGTGGCCTCCACCTTTTTCCTCTGGACCCTAGCAGCTCTCCTAATGAACAAGTCCCTCAGAGGGACATGGGCAGTTACAAACAGCCCCACCTAAAGTACAGAGGTTAGGGCGGATCTGCTTCCTGTATGATGAAGGACCCTCCTTGGGGTTTTAAAGTCATCTGACATCCTTTGGCTCCACCCACTTTTCCCCTTTTGGTATTATTATTGTTGTTAACTAAGTTAATAATGATAAATTATTGTTTTAACTTCTGATGTTCTGTGTTGTCTCTAGGACAAAATGCAAAAGAAAAAAGACCGTATAAATGATATAGATTCAGGTCTCTGAAGGTTTGTACCCCTCGTAGACTTAAAAATCACTAGATGGATTTTCAAGTGTAGTTAACCATTCTTGGTCTCAGTTTACTCATCTGTCAAATGAAAGAATTGAGCAAGATGAACTCTAAAGTCTGTTATCTATGATCCTTTCGAAAAAGAGTTTTTTCCTTATCTGAGTCTTAGTTTTCTTTTTTGTAAAATGATCGTGATCCATAGAGACAAAGACTAAGGTCCCTTCAAGCTGTAACAATATGTGACATACTGTATCGCTCCATCTGTGGGGAAGAGGACAGAGGGACTCCTAAAAATCTCTACAGGCCTGGCCCTCTGCTGTTTGGGAGGCACTCAGGACCCCCTTCCAGTTCTCTTTCACGTTTATTCTCTGAGCATATGAAAGAAGGACATGTGAACTGTGTTGTTCTAGAAATGAGACTTGCAGTGGGGGATGTGGGGGAGGTCCTGAAACTCATCTGGTTTCAGTTACTGAAAGATGACCATGCTTCGCAGGAGATAACCTCAAATGCTTTGACTAATCTACTTTCTTAAAAAACAGCTATGTTTGTTACAGGGATGGGGACAATTATAAAGGTTGTGGTTTAAATTAAAATCCTATAAGATCTAGGGACAGGTAAGTGGCTCAGTGAATAGAGCACCAGGTCTGGAGATGGGAGGTCCTGGGTCAAAATCTGGCTTTAGATGTTTCCCAGCTGTGTGACCCTGGGCAAGTCACTTAACCCCAGTTGCCTAGGCCTTACTGCTCCTTCTACCTTGAAATCTATAATCAGTTGATTCTAAGACAAAAGGTAAGGGTTAAAAACAATTCTGTAAGACTAATATACTTCACAAAAATTCCTGAATTATTCTTTTGGTTCCCAAATCCTACTGGTCTACAGGCTTTCCCTAGGGTGGCCCTGGGATCATAGATTCAGAGTTAGGATGAACCTTGAAGGTCAGTAAACCTAGACTAGTTAGTTAATAAGCATTTGTTAAATGCTTTTTATGATGAGGATATTGAATCCCAGAAAGGTTAACTTGCCCAGTGTTTGAAGACCTGTGAGATTCAAACTCTGGTTTTAGGATCATAAGATCATAGATTTAGAGCTAGAAGGGAAAGAAAAGGCCATGGAGTCCAGCCCCCTCATTTTCTAGATGATGGCACTGAGTCTCAGAGAAGCTACCTTGCCCAAGGTCACACAGATAATAAATGACCTCATGTCTTCCTGCCTCTGTATCTGTATCCTAATTATACCTCACTGCCTCTCATTCTTGAAGGGAATTTGTACCTCAGAAGCATACTTTTTAACAAGTGTTTTCCAGAATATAGTTATCTGGGCTGGTTTTTGTTTTTGTTTTTTTGTCATGGTTGTTATTTTTTCCACTAGAGACTGTCAGTTGGTATAACTTGCCCCTGTTGTGCTTTGCTTCATAACCCTGCAAAGTGATCAAAGTATGCTTGAAAGAGTGTCATTTTAAGAGATAGCATGCCATTTGCCTGCCTTAAGACTCTGGGCATAGAGAGAATTAGCACTTTTCTTGACCCTGGGGTTCATAGAATTGATAGGGCACAGGATCTTAGAATCCCTGGAAAAGATTATCCCGTCTGGATATTTATTTGCAACCTATTTTTTTTTTAAACCCCTACCTTCCGTCTTGGAGTCAATATTGGCTCCAAGGCAGAAGAGTGGTAAGGGCTAGGCAATGGGGGTCAAGTGACTTGCCCAGGGTCACACAGCTGGGAAGTGTCTGAGGCCAGATTTGAACCTAAGACTTCCTGTCTCTAGGCCTGGCTCTCAATCCACTGAGCTACCCAGCTGCCCCCTATTTGCAACCTATTTTGTGTCTTGTATTCTATGACAGTCTGGTGAAGCCTAGGGAACCCCTCCTTAGAATAATGTTTTTGATTACATAAAATAAAGAAGGTAAGATTTCTTTTTTTCCCATAAACCCTTACCTTCTGCCTTAGTATCAATTCTGAGGTCAACTCCTATCTCCATCATTTACTGTCTAGGTGAGGCGACTTCTCTGAGACTCAGGGTCATCATCCAGAAAATAAAGGGGCTGGACTGTCTTCTTCCCCTTTCTAGTTCTAAATCTACGACCATGTGATCCTAAGAAGAGCAGTTAGGGCTAGGCAAATGAGGTAAAGTGTCTTGCCCACAGTCACAAAGCTAGGAAATGTCTTAAGGATAGATTTGAATCCAAGTCCTCCCTACTCCAGGTCTGGCGCTCTATCTACTAGGCTACCTAGCTGTCCCAAGTAGATAAGATTTCAAAAACATTAACATCTTTAATTAATTTAAAAGTATTAAATCTTACAAAAATGTTAAAACATCAAAAATCTAAAAGTTCCAAATTCATGGAGTCCAGGTTCAGAATCCCTGGATGAGTCTGATTCTTTTGAGAGGACATAAATCTCTTACCTCTAGGTCACCCTACTGGTTTATTTCTCTGTATCTCAATTTTCTGCATTAGAATGAGGAAATAAGGTAGAAAGCTCTTCAATGAAACAACCCTTCCAGCTTGAAACTTGGGGTCCTAAGTGGCAGAGCAGGGATTCCCCCTCAGGCCTTCTTACTCCAGATGCAGAGATCTAGCAAACTTTGCCTTGCAGTCTTTCACTTGGTTGTTTGCTCAGGATTGGGTGACTTGGTGCCTTGCCCTCAGTTTACAGGAAAAAAAAGTAGCACTTTCAGAAATTTATCCTCAGATGGGCTTTGCGATTTGTTTTTGTGTGTGTGAATTTAGTTTTGAAACCTGAGGGTTAAGAGAGTTTTAAGTTTTGTCAATTTTAGTTATAAATGCAGATGTCCCTTCCACAGTGTAGGAGTTAGGGGGAGCACCACCCCTGAGATCTGGGAAATCCCCCCATTTTTTGACTTTCACATTCTTTTTGCAGACTTTGACTTTTTACTTATTTTAACTTTAAAAAAGAAATTATGTGTGTATGGTATTAAAAGATAAAATATGTTGACATTATACATGGATTTTATGCATTTCTGAGTTTGTAAATTTTCTGCAGCTTCTGCAAAATCTTCCCTAAATTCTCATTTAATTTCTAATGCTAACCCATGATATATCAAAATTGTGATGGGGAATATCACAATATGGAAGGGATACTTCTATTTTGTTAAGGCAAAACATACATATATATGTAGATTTATGTATATATACATATATATATAATGTGTTTCATGCATGTATATATACACATGTATATATAAGACACCTTAAAGATTAGCCACTTTTTAAAAAAAAACCCTGACCTTCCATCTTAGAATCAATACTGTGTATTGGTTCCAAGGCAGAAGAGTGGTAAGGGCTAGGCAATGGGGGTCAAGGGACTTGCCCAGGGTCACACAGCCGGGAAGTGTCTAAGGCCAGATTTGAACCCAGGACCTCCCGTTTCTGGGCCTGGCTCTGGCTCTGAATCCACTGAGCCACCCAGCTGCCCCCAGAACAGCCACCTTTAAAAAAAATGTTTTAAACTTATAACAGAAAGGGGTACCAATTATGTTTCAACTTCAGTTCTTCTGACTTCAAATCCTATTGCCTTTTCTATTTAAACATACCACTACTTCTGAAGGCAGGATCTTATCTTCATCCATGAGAACTTGGAATGCAAGTCTACCAGTATGAAAGTGATATTTATACTCCTCGGTGCTACCCTAGAAGGCAGACAGACAGACAGGACACCCCCCCCCCCAGACAGCTCTCTCCCTCTCTCCCCCTCTCTTCTTTTCCGTGCCCCTCTCCCTCTCTGCCTCTCCCTCTTTCCCTTTCTCTTTCCCTGATCCTGTAGGGTACAAATGGCCTAGATGGGTCATTTTACATTTCTGTGCTTGCTGATTCAGCCTAGCCTTTAAGTTTCTTGTGACCCCAATAACCCAACAGATAAATAAGTCCTGCACCTGTTTCAGATTCTGTGGGGTTCTGTTTTTGGCAACTTCCATACCAGTACCAGCAGCTATGTGTGCTTTCCAAAACCAAAAAGCATTATCGGATACCCTTACTGGGCAGCTGATTGAGGGAAAGCACTGATAGAACCATTAAAAATTCGTTGTTGCCTCCATTAAAAAAAATTAATTTGAATAGAAAGGCAGCTGGAAAGGGCATTGAGCCTGTAGCCAGGAGTGACTAGAGCTTGGATTTTGTCTCTGACTATAAGATTGGGGGACAGTCACTTAACCATGTTGAACCTTTTTTTTTTTTCCTGCCTGGCTGTAATCATTCCTGTAGTGCCTACCTCTTGGGATTTTTGTGAAGCTTAAAAGAAGTAAAGTATGTAAAGTGCTTGGAACACCTTCAATTGCTATTCTCTTAAGGTCATTTAGCCTTTATTATTCCACTATAGGATGGCTTAGATAAGGGAGAACCTGGTGCCAGAAGAAAACCTAAGGATAGGTTTTCTGACAGCTTCCTGAGTCTCAGTTTCTTTCTTTTTCTTTTCTATTCCTTTTTCATTTCTCTACCTAGCGTGTCTCAGCAGATTAGAGCTTGGACTTGGAGTCAGAGAGACCTTTTTAAATCTGGCCTCAGTACTTGCTAGATGTATGGCCTCTCTACCTCTGCTTTAAAATGAGAGTAATAATAACACCTACCTCCCAGGATTGTTATGAGGATAAAATAAAATATTTAGAAAGTGCTTTATATACCTCAAAGTGCTATATAAATGCTGGCTATTGTTATTGTAGCTGTAGCTATCTGTAAATTGGGGATAATTTTGCAACCTGCCTCACTTGGTAAGTGCAAGAATCAAGTGAGATAATGTGTTTTTATATCCTGTTCTCTTTTTTTTTTTTTAATTGTTTTATCATGCAAAGCACACTCCTATATTGGGCATTGTTGTGAGAGCAGGCTAACACAAAACAAGAACCCCAAATAAGAGCATAAATATCCTGATATGGAAGATGGCATGCATTCCGCATCCATCAGACTCCTACAGTTCTTTCTCTGGAGGTGATAGGGTCATAAGTCTTTCAAGATTGTCCGAGATCATTGCATGGCTGAGAGAAGACAAATTCTCACAGTTGGTCATTTTACAGTATTGTTGTTACTGTGTACAGTGTTCTCTTGGTTCTGCTTATTTTGCTCTGCACCAGTTTCTGCAGGTCTTTCCAGCTTTTTCTGAAATCATCTTATCATTTGTTATAGCACAATAATATTCCATCCACATCATGTACCACAATTTATTTGTTCAGCCATTCCCCAATTGGTGGACATCTCTTTAATTTCCAATTCTTTGCCACCACAAAAAGAGTTGCTTTTATGTCCTGTTCTATCTCATTGTGCACCATCCATGGTAGGCAGGGAGCCATTCTCCAGGGTAGAGCCAGAAGGTGGGCCATTAGAGTTTGAGAAGCATGAGACAAGTAAATAATCACAGTTGTGTATTGATTACTGATCACCAAAGGACAAGTGTGGTCATAAAGAACTTTGTGACTCCAACTTAGAATAGAGCTAAAGGTGTGTGTGCCACCCACACTAGGGAAAACTTGCACTTGGCCTAAAATTCTTATTTGCCATGTCCAGAGCTTGAAATTCAGAGGATTCAATAGTTTTGCCACTCTGTGACCTATACAGGGCCTAATGAAGCATTCTGTCAGTGGGCCTTTGGAATAGCATGTACCACTGAGAAAACCCACTGGTGTCAAACATCAGGCCCTGTCAGCTTTGTAGAACATGGTTTATATCCAGCCTTCCTTGTGGCTTAAACTCCAGATTGAGTATTTTTTTTTAGTCAAGCATTTTATTAGGAACTTATAGAGGCATCAGCAAATGTGAACATGGAAAGAGTATTTTTGGGTCAGCATTATATGTGATTTATCCTTAATAATAATAGCTCATATTTGGTTTATGGTTTACACAATAGCCCTGTGAAGGAGGTGGTATAAATATCACTTTTCAGAGTAGGAGGTTAAAGAAAGATTAAATGTCTCCCCCACTGTCACAGCTGGCATGTGTCTCCCTGGGATTCAAAACTTTGACTTCTAGAGCTAGAAGGTTCCTTAGAGAAGGGGTTGTTGAGGTTGTCAAGGCCAAGTCCTTCATTTTACAGCTAAGAGAATGGAGTCCCAGAGAGGTTAAGTGATTTCATTCAAGATCACTGTAGGACAACTGGGGTTCAAACCCAGGTCCTCTTTCTCCTAATCTAGTCCTCTCCACTCTATTGATGAGGAAATGGAGGCAAAAGAGCAGGAATGACTTGTCTAAAGTCACACAAAACACTGGTGAATGTTGGAGTTGGACACTTCAGATTTTAGGATCTGAATTTAAAAGGACCTTAGAGATCAGACAGGACAGCCACTTTTTATTTTTTTCACATTGATAGAAATGAATGCCAAATGACTTTCTACATCAATTCTTTGACTTTAAGGCCCATTGCCTTTTCCACTTAAATGTGCTGCTACTGACCTTCACCCAAAGAAAGGAGATCTTGGAATGCAAATGTACTAGAATAAAAGTGATATTTAGCCTGCATAGTTCTTTCCTTGGGGACGAAGTATTCTTCATCAGCACCTAGCATAGTTTGCTGACTGCAGTTGGTGGTCCACAAATGTTTGCATAATTTTTTTTTCAAACCCTTACCTCTGTCTTAGTATCAATTCTAAAACAGAAGAGCAGCAAGGGCTAGGCAATTGGGGTTAAGTGACTGGCCCAGGGTCACAAAGCTAAGAAGTTTCTGAAGCCAGGTTTGAACCCAGATCATCCTGGCTCTAGTTTGGTGCTTTATCTACTATGCTACCTAGCTACCCCATGTTTGTATAAATTTTTTTAAAAGATATTTATCAAGCACTGGGGATACAGATAGAAAAATGGAGGCAGTTCCTGCTCTCAAAAAGTGCTTACCTTCTAATGGAGGAGACATTTCAGTGGTTTCAGCTGCAAGTCAGATAGAAAGATCCCATGATCCTTAGGGTGTAACTGCCAAGCAGATTGTAATGCAACTTCTTAAATGTCATCTGCACTGATAAAGTTCTATCTCTTTTTGATGGTGAACAGTTTGACAGCACCAAAAACCTGGATGTTGAGAACTTCTTTTCTGGGTCTTCCATAAATGTAGTTGCTGAAGAGGAAGGGGCTTTCCCACTTGCAGCAGAAGTTGCCAGATGGCATCTCCGTAGGGGTTGTTTTCTGGGGTGATGTCTTCAGGGGCCAGTCTGGAAGCAGGACTGGTGGTCTGGGGTCACTGCCATTCCTGGGGCTCTTGGGTTTACTTGCCCATAGGTGGCTATTGGTGAATGGTTGGTGGTAGAGGCAGCAAGTGGAAGAGTCTTTGTTCCTCCTCAGTGATCATCACTGGGACTAGGCAACAATTCATATGAAAAAGGTTAGGGGTTATTTGACCACTGACTTCATTCTTTCATTAAGTAAACAAATATTTGTTGAGCATTGATGCATTGTGCAAGGTGCCATGTATAACCTGGTTTGTCAAATGGATGAATGAATTGATGTGATGCAGCTCTTAAAATAATATAATCTTAGATCTTACTATGCATTAATAGAAATTTAGATCAAGAACTGATAATAGTCCTACTGCTATGGTCAGGCCACATTGGAGTGTTCATTTTGGGATGTCACATTTCAAAAGAGACATTGACAAAGTGGAAGGAAGTTTTTTTGTTTTTTTTTTAAACCCTTACCTTCCGTCTTGGAGTCAATCCTGTGTATTGGCTCCAAGGCAGAAGAGTGGTAAGGGCTAGGCAATGGGGGTCAAGTGACTTGCCTAGGGTCACACAGCTGGGAAGTGTCTGAGGCCAGATTTGAACCTAGGACCTCCCATCTCTAGGCCTGGCCCTCAATCCACTGAGCTACCCAGCTGCCCCCTGGAAGGAAGTTTTTTTAACCGACCCATATTGAATGGAAGAAAGATCTGGACTTGGGAAGATCAGGATGCAAGAAGGTAGAAGAGAAGACCAAGGCGGGTTTTATTCCACGTTTTAAGAAATAGGACCTTTGGTAATAGAGTTTAGTGGACCAGAATAATTTGCCATGGATATTATTCTTAGGAACAATGTATTGCATTCTGGATAACTAGGCTACAGACAGATCTAGAAGCCATCTTTAGGGAAGAACCATTGAAGGGGCTGAGAATGTTTAACCTGAAGAAGAGGAGGCTTAAGCAAACTTGTTAAAATTTCTTGAAAGTATTTCAAGAGCTTCTTTGAACCTAAGGGAGCAAGCTAAAGTGATAACAATAAAGAGTTTTGTTTCAGTTCAGCATAAGAAAGACCTTTTTAACACTAAAAATTGCTTGGCAAAAGTATGGGCTAGCTCTAGAAAGGTTCAGGGGGAGGTTAGGCACCCATCTGTTGGAAAGGTTTTGGATATACTGGATAGAATCCTGAAATCCATCTTCACACTAAAATCTGTGTTTCTCTAAATATACAAACATAGGTGTGTATGATGACACATTGTGGCATAGAGGTGACTCCAAGTTCTCAAAGCTATCCTGGCTGAACCAACCTCTGATACTTCTTAACAGACTGGAAAGCCTTTGAGTATGGACATCCGCCATCTGAGTATCTGCCTTACTAAATTTGGAGAGGCTCATTACCAGATGGACCTTAGGACGATGGATTTTTAACTTGTAACAACTGTCAGAGACTGTCTATCAAGTCACATAGGGGTTGCAACCTGTGTGGATGAAGGTGATTCACGCACTGACAAAGGACCCATGCTGGAAGCTTTCAGTCAGTCAGTGTGTACTTATTAAGCATCTCCTATGTGTCAGGCACCATAAAGAAAGGCAAAAGGTACTCAAAGAGCTCACAGTCTAATGGAGGAGACAACATATAAACAACTGCAGAACCAAGATGGATTCAGGATAAACTAGAGGTAATCAGATGGCGAAGCTAACTGCCATCATGTCCTGTTGCACACAAAATATGACTGGCAGGGGTTTTCCAAGTGTGGTTTGAGGAGTTATACCTGCACTCTGGAGCCACTTTTTTTGCATTCTTGTGTCACAGGGACTTTAACTACCCTGAGCCTGACTGTATGTGGGCAAACTCTTCTAACATGACTAAATGTTTCAATCTGACTTTACGAGAAGAAATGATTTCATGGGAAAGCCTGGTGGAATTCACATATACTTGATTGTTCTTTTACTGTACCTATCCCTCAACCTTCATTTTGTCCGTCCCAGCCCAGCACTAGGCTTTCAGTTTTGTGGCCAAAGCCAGGCTGGGATCTCTTGGGTAGTTGTGACTCTGCCCATCTCCTGAGGTGGGGGAGCATGGAATGCCAGAGCCCCTCACCTCCACACCTCTCTGGAAGGTCAATAACTACTTTCTACCTCATGGCCTTTGGGATAGTGCGAGCTCCATTTTGTATGGGTGTGACTTATCTAATATTCATCTCTTTCCTTTCTGCGGTGTGGTAGGTAATGTTTGTACCTTGGGGCAACTAGGTAGCATAATGAATAGATCACTGGGCCTGGATTCAGGAAGAACTTGATTTCAAATTCAGCCTCAAAGACACTTTACTAGCTAGATGATCTTGGGCAAGATCTGTGCGCTTCTGTTTCCTCATCTGTAAAATGGGGATAAAAATAGCACCTGCCTCCCAGGGTTGTTGCAAGTATCAAATGAGATGATTAAAAGTAGAGTGCTTAGCCTAGTGCCTGTTATGTCGTGGGTGCTATATAAATACTGTGATGCTGATGATGTAAAAGCTTTCATTATTTGTATTGGTAATCATCCCTCTGAATCTCTTCTGTCCCTTTATGCCCCCTTACACTATTAATCCCTTTAAATTTGAGCTTTCACAGAACACCTTCTTCACTTCACCTCCACTTCTTCATCATTCACTCAGTCGTCAACCCCCCCACCCCCCCACTAAAGAAACCATTCCCAAAGATTAGCAGTGACCAAGTAGCAGACATTTCTCTCAGAGCCTTGATCACTAGAACCTTGGACCTGGGATCAAGAAGATCTGAATTTGAGTCCTGATTCAAACACTAGCTCTGTGTATAGCCTTGGACAAGTCAGCCTCCTGGAGCCTCAGGTTTCTCTTCTATAAAATGGGCATTAATGATAGCATCTACCTCACAGGGTTGTTTAGAGAATCAAATTAAATCATAAAGTGCCTTGCTAATCTTAAGCTCAAATGTAGCTGTCAACTGTTATTATTAATGATAGTAATAAAGTTTTGTGTAGTTAATTCTGACTTTATAATAATAACATTCCCATTTAAAGCTTTAGAGTTTATCAAGCACAGTGAGATGAATAATACAAATATTAATGTTGTCCCCATTTTACAGAAGAAGAAGCTGGCAAAGCCACCCACAGTTCTATGGCTAGTAAGTTACAGAGCCAAGACCAAGTTTTCTGACTCCAAGTCTGTTGCCCTCAACATTACAGTTTGCTGCCAGCCTGTGAGAGATTCAAAGATTTCTAGACACATTACAGAAAGCCTCATCCCAAACTGACCTTACTACTAGGTTTGTAGAAAATAAAACCACTAATGGAACATCCATTTATATGAAAAGGCCTTGGATTAGGTCTAGGCAGTCCAGTGGATCCGCCTTGTCCTGTGAACTGGGGCTTTGTGCTGTAATAGAGGGAGATATGTGTTCCAATCCAGGGTGAGCCAACTCTGGCTGCCTTCCCATATCCCAGTCCAGAGAGAATCCAGAGAAGCCTGAACACAGGGGCTGGCATATTTCCTTTGGAGTTGGAGCCCGAGACTATGAATATATTCATTAGTCATTTTTGATCAGGGTCAACTTTAAAAATATCTTTTTTCATTTATTTCAACGTAGTTGGTTTCTTTCATAACCCTATATATTTTCTTCTAATTCATGTAAAAAACAAGACACTGGGAAGGGGTCCATAAGGCTTCACTAGACTGCCAAAAGAATCCATGACACAAAAAAGGGTTAAGAACCCCTGCTCCAAATTCCTCTCTGCAGATATTCCCCCTCTCTCCCTCCAGGTGGAAGGACTAATCTAACTAGCCTAAATCAGACCCTCTATCCTCATCAAAGGTTTTGTGTATACACGCCTAATATTATTCCCTAAAGTCTAAAGGTCTAAAATGTTGTTCTTGAACCCAGGACTAGGCTAAGAACACAGTTTTCTTGCATTGTACTTAAGAATGATCTGCCTTTTCTCTGAAGTCTGAGCTAGACACGTGCCAACTTGGGGGAGACAGCTATGAAGTCCTCAATAGAATTATGACTCAACAGCTGGGAACCATCCAACTCCAGCCTAGCGAGGGTTCTTTCTTGTAGAAGAAGGATGGACTGAACAGCCACAAGATCAACATTTTTCAACTTGAATGAAAATGGCCAGTCATCTGAAGGACCTAGAGGGTCCACAGAGAGGGAATTTGAAGTGTTAATTTTCTTTTCAATCATACTATGCTAGAAGAGAAATATCCAGGCAGATGTAATAGAGGAGAAGAAACCCACCCGGAGAGGGAGGTTTTACTTTGGGAAAGTAGTCAAAGATTAATCTCCTTCTCCTTGACTAGCAGCACTCTTCTCCAGCGTTCATTTGTTTTGCCCTGACTTTTTACATGGGGTCTGCTTAAATGGCCCATAATGCATGAATTGAGTAGCTGGAAACCTAGACTTGAGGTTCAAACACTGTCTGGAGCTAGAACATTTATCACCTCTGGGCAGGCTTCCTAAGGAAACAGCCATTCAGTTTGACTACAATCAGTTATTAGGAGCCTCCTGTGTGAAAGGCAGGGTAGAGTAATGGGTAGAACGCCAGCCTTCACTGAGTTCAAGTCCTCCCCATGTGAACCAGGGCAGGTTACTTACCCTCTGGGTGTCTCTCCTCCCACAGTTCAGAGACTCGTTAGATCCTGAGCTCTCTAGGATAGGGACTGTCTCTTGTCTCTATAGCCTTAGAGGGTAGAGCAGTGCCTGGCACTTAGTAGGTAGTTACTGATTTTTTTAAGACCCTTATTCTCTGACTTAGAATCAATACTGTGTATTGGTTCCAAGGCAGAAGAGTGGTAAGGGCTGGGCAATGGGGGTCAAGTGACTTGCCCAGGGTCACACAGCCAGGGAATATCTGAGGCTGGTTCTCAATCTACTCAGTCACCTAGCTGCCCCCTTAGTAAATATTTATTGACTGACCAACCAGTTTTAAGTTGCAGAGCAGTTGCTGACCCACTCTAGAGGAGATTTCCTCCCAATCAATTTCCTATGCCGGTGAAATCTCAAGTCTAGTCCAAAATAATTGTGTAGATGCTATAAAATTCTTGGGATTGAAAGACAAGATTGAAACAGTCCTCCCCTCTCAGAGTTTATATCCTTCTGGATTGTTCATCTCCCTTGATTACCTAGTTGTTTAGCCTCCAGAAAATCATGTAAACCAAAACTATAGACTGAATTTTGAGAGCTGTTAAAGGATGAATAAAGGCACCATCAAGGCTTCTTCCCCTTGCCCCCTCCCCTTTTTTTGTCTTTTTTTCTGTCATATGATGAAATTTCCTCTATACCTAAAAAAGTCTTCCTTTGACTGTCCTACTCTGTCCATCTATTATCCCATCCAGGAGTATGCTGATAAATGTTCAACAATGGGTTCTTCAAACACGGCACACTTTTAGGTTTAGTTTGCATTATTAACATTTTCTTCATCACTTTCTTCAGTCTAGACAATCAACAAAACAGACAATCAAGCTCTGATTTGTAATGGTTGCCAAACTTCTGAGGAGGAAACACTCACATTGAACATTTTACAATCTGAAGCCTGGCTGACTTGGCACCAGCCCACCCCTGGCAGTCCATTTCCCTTCTCCACTGTTAAACGTCTGGAATTAGATGTGTACGTACATGCCACGACTCCATATCCCCATCGCCCACACACTCTAGCCCCTTGCCCTCTAGCTTCCACCCCCAGCACTCTAATGAAACCATCTTTGAAAAGGTTAACAGTGACCTTCGTATAAGTAGCTGACATTTCTATCAGGCTTTAAGGTTTACCAATTGCTTTAACTCATTAAAGCCTCAAAATAGCCCTATAAGTAGATACCGCAGGCATTATTATGCCTGCATCACGGGCTTAGTCAATTTAAGCTGAGATAAACCAGAGGAGAGAGCTCACTGAGAGGAGCCTCTGAGTTCAGGCATCATTTGGGGCTATACGATCTAGGCTGTCAATGTGCTCCGCTGTGTCATCCCCATCCCCCTACAAACTCATCCTTCAGAGAGAGTCTACCAACACATTGAAGGCATTTGGGGCTTTTTCCTGTCTCCGGCATCTGTGTATCTGTTGACAAGCTGTGGGGCAGTGAGTGTTGAACTTGAGGTCAAGAACTGGCTCCTCCTGAGTCCTGACCCTGGACTGACCCATCTCTACCTTCCTCATCTATGAAATGGGGATGACAAATGCCTGGAATACCTATCCCCTGGGACAAGATGACAGAAGCAAACCTTTCACTGCCATATCAGTAGCTGTAGATCCGATGGTCCGCTACGATAGGTGCCCCCACGTCCTCTCCTCTCCCTGATCTATACAATCTGTCTTCTAGCTCCATCTTTCAATTGGAGCTGCTCTCTTCAGAGTTATTTCTTCATTTGGTTGCTAAAAGAGTTGTTGTGAGGATCAAATGAGATCATATGTGTAAAGTGCTTAGCACAGAGGTTAATAAATGCTCATCCTCTTCTCTCCATTCCTCTGCCACGTCTAGGGGACAGTTCTCAGCCTTCTTGAGCTCTCTTAGTTTTCTGCCCATGTGTCCCTACTTCTGCAGCCACTACTTCACAGTCTCCTTTGCTAGATCCTCATGGCCCACTCACCAGCTGTGGGTGCACCAGATGGCTCTGTTGGGACTTCTTTTCTTCCTTCTCTACACTCCTCTTGGCGATCTCTCCAGCTCCTGTGGATTTAATTACCACTTCTATGCCCATGATTCTCAGTTCTCAATTATCCAACCCTAAACTCTCCCCCAACCTCCAGTCTCATGTCTAGCTGCCTTTCAGATGTCTCAAACTGTATGTCCAGCAGACACCTGAAATTTCAACATGTTCAATACTGAGTTCATTAGCTTTGCTTGCCCCTAAACCCTCCCCACTTCTAAACTTTCCTCTTAGTTTTTTCCTTTACCTTCTGTCTTAGTATAAATTCTAAAGTAGAAGAGTGGGAAGGGCTGGGCAATGGGGGTTAAGTGACTTGCCATGGTTTGCACAGCTAGGAAGCATCCGAGGCCACATTTGAACCCAGGACCACCCATCTCCAGGCCTGACTCTAGCCTTTGAGCCACCTAGCTGCCTTACACCTTTCCAACCTTACAGTTTACACACACACACACCTACTCTTTGATCCAGTGACACTGACTTCTTTTGCTGTTCCCCAAATGAGACACTCTAAGTCTTGTAGGCAAGCATTTTCTTTGCCTCCCATGCCTCTACCTTCAAGCATCCCTGGCTTCCTTCAAGCCCCTGATAAAATCTCACCTTCTATGGGAAGCCCTTCCTACCCTTTTTAATTCTAGTGCCCTCTCTCTATTAACTATTTTCTCCATCTATATAGCTTGTTTATACATATTTGTTAGTTTGTTTTGCCTATTAAATTGTGAGTTGAAAGTGGAGATTGTCTCTTTTCTTTCTTAGTATAGTCCCTGGCACAGAGGAAGCACTTTGTTGATTGTCAGATGGTCAGACTTGGGCCCTCTTCTCTCTTGATGACCTCTCCCTTGGTTAAATCATTTACTTTGAGACTTTTATTTTTACTTCTATGCAAATAACTTCCAACTCTATATTTTAAACCCTGATTTACCTTCTGAGTTACAAATTTACTAGATAGTGATTGGGACTGGACCTAGGATTTAGTTGCTAAAAAGAATTCCAAGATGAAGAAATTCCCTCTAGCAATGCAAGTGTCCTCTTGGGAAGTATCTAGTCTTAGAGAACTGCCTAAAGCATTGTATTGAACTTGATCCAAAAAAAAAAAAATCTCATTTTCTGCCCCTTTGTCCTCCTATGATCTTAATCTCTGAACTTATCCATATCTGGTAAAATGAAGGAATTGTTCTAGACCCCCTTGAAGTCCTATGTAGAATCTCAATCTGTGATGCTCTGACTAAATGATCTTTAATGTCCCTTTCAACCCTGAACCCTATAAAATTCCTTTTATTATTAGGTCTCATGAGTCTCAACTGGCTTACTAGTTGTGTGACTGTGGGCAAGTCACTTAACCTCTCCAAGCCCCAGCCAACTCAAGCCTAAAATCACAAATCCTTGACAACTTAATATATATTACCTTTACATGTTTCTGCATCATATTTCTCTCTTATAATCTAAAGTTTCATTAAGGCAAAGACAGGTATTATTTCAAGCTTACAATAGGTACTAAACAAATGCTTCTTGAATATAGCTGAACCAAGGCCAATCTCTGCTGCAGGGTGTTTGACTTTTAAATTATATTGGGAAAAGGCCAATAATTCACTTTAGACCCCAGAAGTCCCTGGGGATCCTTTCTGGTGTCTGTGCAGCTGAATGAGCTCCTACCCACCCCCATTAGTAAGTACAGAATAGACCCATATACCGACATTGTCTTGAGTTTAACTGGTTTTGTTTATGTAGACACTAGCTCACTTGAGAGTCATGAAACAGTTTCTGGTTATTATTATCCATATAGTTTGGAATTTGTTCATTCTTTTCTTGGTTTAGAAACAATTAGAGCTTCTTTTCAAAGTAACCCCCCCCACCCCCCCACACACACTTTGGAGTAATTGTGTCATATACAGGTATCCCTTCCACATTGCAGGGGTTGGGGTGTGATGTCCCTGAGATCTGGAAAATGCACAGAAAATGTTTTGGCCTTCCCTTTGTACCCGAGAAGAAGCCTTTTTTTCTTTTATGAAGTGTTTACAGGAAAAGAAATTGTATATACTTATGGTATTAAAGGGTAAAACATGTTGAGATTATATGATACTCTACATATATTTTATTCATTTCTGTCTTTCTAAACTTTTTCTTTATTGTCTTCTGGCCTTCGTGTATCATCTATGTCTTCCACAAAACTCCCCCCCAAAATTTCCATTTCATTTCATTTTATTTTAAAACCCTCACCTTCCACCTTAGAATCAATACTGTGTATTGGTTCCAAGGCAGAAGAGTGGTAAGGGCTAGGTGATGGGGATAAGTGACTTACCCAGAGTCACACAGCTAGGAAGGGTCTGAGGCCAGATTTAAGCCTAGACCCTCTGGACTCCAAACCTGGTATTCTATCCATTGGACTACCTAGCTGCCTCTATATACTTCTTTTATAAGGTGCACATTCCAGTCTGAACAGAGTAGCTAACATCACAAGGCCTAGCAGTGCAAATCTCTCTGGTAGCTGTCGTAACACATTCTTTTTTCACAGCGTTTCTCTTGGTCTTTCACAGCTTGTTGCTTGTGCAGATGGTTCAGATCACCTGCATCATAGCTGAGCAGTTTAACTACTTGAAAGCAAATGCCTGCTTTGGTCAGAAGCTTTTAGGAATTTGCCTTTCCCAGGAATTGTACTTCATTGAACTTCTTCTGTGAAAGCTGCATACCTTGTGCTAAGTTGGAATTTGTTAGATTCTTAGGTCTCTCACTTTATTTCAGTGAACACTTTTCAGCCTCCTTTACATGTTCATCCTCCATCTTCCACTCCTGTCAACACTCTTTCTCCTTTAGGATTTCATCTACTTTTATCAGATGAGGTGTTAGCTGTACAGATAACTCTTAATCTAGATATCAAATCCATACCATAATCAAATCATTGCTTTCCAACTGGGTATCTCTCCCCAGTGGTCCTATCAAACCCATGTGGAATACATTCTCTCCACCCCACCCTCCACCTTGTCTATCTTTCCTCCATACTACCCAGCCACAGTCATATCCTGGGAGTTATCCTTATTTCTTTCCCATCCCTCAACTCCCACATTGAATCAGTGGTCAAGTTTGTTGATTCAGTATCCATAACATTCTCTAGCACTTGTCTCCTTTTTACAAAATGGCCCAGTGGAAAGAATGATGCATTTGAAATCAGAATTGACTCCGCCACATTCTTTAAAAAAAATTTTGCATTGAATAAAGCCAATTTTCTTTCCCTCCTATCCCTACCTCCTCCTGGAAAAAAAGAAAAAGAAAACTCTTATGACAAATAGGAATAATTTCTAATCATTTGGTCCACCTCTCTAGTTCAGGTCCTCATCACATCTCACTTGAAATATTATAATAGCTTCCCATTAGTTTCCTTGTTTCCAAAGGGAATCCACATTCCCTTTGGTTGCCAAAACAGTCTTCCTATGGCATCTCCTTGACTGTATCACTATTCTGCCCCAAAATTGTCTAGGTAGGTTTCCATATTGTTTTCAATCCTTAACCTGATATGTAAGGCACTCTGCACATTTTGCACATTGTACTCTAATAATGAGGTGGATTTTTGCATTCATAAATGTAGATATTCCTTCTAACAATGTACATGAAAACCTATGACTATCCATCTCATGTGACTCTTGTTCAGATGTTTGCCACAGGTTGGTCCTCTCCACATGCTTGGAGGATAGGGAGTCGTTCTCCCTTTTTTCTGGTAAAAACATACTAGTAGAGCACATAGACCAACCACTATCTATATAGCTCACACCACTTGCCTAGCTCGTCTTTTCCAATTGCATGTTCTTTGATGACACTCTTTATTACAACAAAAGGTGACCTATATACCTACTTTCTCACTTATAGAATTTTAATGAAAATAATTGAAATTTCATAGAGAATACCCTTAGTGAAGCTATTAGTAGGGAGCAGGCAGGCTTTCACAGGTGATGGTCTATGTTAGACCTCCTCTTTACCATCACAGAATAGCTGTATGATGGAGAGAGAATACTAGATCCCAATGTTTATCATGTGTTGGTTATGGGGGGGGGGGGGGGAAGGCATTTGTTTTAGCAGCAAAATGCTATCTTCCAACAAGATGTTTTCCATGTGTACATCATAGGATTATAGATTATAGATTCGAATCAAGAAGGGAATTTAAAGGTCATCTTGTTCCAATCTGCTTATCTTACAAATTAAGAACGTAAAGGTCAAGTGATTTGTCCAAGGTCATACTGGTATTTTCAGGTCTTCTGACTCCAAAGCCAATTTCTATGCACTGTGGCAAGTGATGCACCTAAAGCACTGATGGCAAACCTTTTAGAGGGGTCAGTGATATGAGAAATGTCCTCAGGTGCCCAGAGGAGGGGGAAGAGAGCAGCCCAGCCCTGTGTCCCTCTGGCTTTCTAGTAACAAACCCTGATGAACTCTGTACTGGAGTGACAGTGCATGTGCCCCCAGAGAGGACTCTGGGTGCCCCCTCTGGCATGTGTTCCATAGGTTCTCTACCATAGTTCTAAAGAGAACAAGGAGGAAATATTCCAGATATGGTGGACAGCCTGTGCAAAAGCATGAAGGAAATGGGATGTCATGTAAGAGGAATAGCAAGTAGTACTCCTTGGATAGAACATAAGGGTTTTTGTCAGGGAAGAATGACATGAAATCAGTCTAGAAAGGTAGGCTGGACCTAGAACATAAAGAAATATATTCATTATTCATATGAAGTCATGCAAAACATTTTCCAGGGGAGCAGCTGGGTAGCTCAGTGGATTGAGAGCCAGGCCCAGAGGTGGGAGTTCCTAGATTCAAATCTGGCCTCAGACACTTCCTAGCAGTGTGATCCTGGGCAAAGTCACTTAACCCCCATTGCCTAGCCCTTACTGCTCTTCTGCCTTAGAACCAATATATAGTATTGATTCTAAGATGGAAGGTAGGAGTTAAAAAAAACATTTTCCATATTAGCCATGTTCGGGGGGAGGGAGGTAAGAAAAATAAAGAAAGGGAAAAAATATATTTCTGTCTGCACTTTGAGTCCATTAGTTCTCTATGTGGAGGTGGATAGCATTTAATATCATGAGTTCTTTGGAGCTGTGGTGAATCAATAATCAGAGTTGGTTAGCTTTACAATATTACTATTACTTTGTAGATTATTTCCCTGGATCTATTCACTTCACTCTGCATCAATTCATATAAGTATTCCCTGACTTTTTCTATAACTATTCCCTTCATTTTCTTATAGGACAACAATATTTCCCAACATGCATATACTAGAATTTATTTAGCCATTCCTCAGTTGATGGACATTCCCTTAGTTTCCAATTCTTTACCATGACGAAAAGAGCTACTGTAAATATTTTCATACTTATGGGTCCTTTTCTTCTTTCTTTGATCTCCTTGGGAGATAGACTGCCCCCATGTATAGAATGACCTGCTTCCTCATCTCTTCCTCCTGGTTTGTTTAAGTTCCAGCTAAAATCCTACCTTCGACCAGAACCCTTTCCCTATCTATCTGGATCCCTCTTAATTCTAGGACCTACCCTCTGTAAATTGTTAATAGTTACTTGTGTATTATCTCTCCCATTATCTGAGAACAGGGATTGTCTTTTGACTTCCTTTGTAGCCCCAGTATTTAGCACAGGTAGACCTTTAATAAACGTTTATTGATTGGCAACTTGCAAAATTGACATTTCTGCAATAAATTTCCATTTTAAAAATCACCCTCCCCCCTCCCCCAACAAACTCCTTTTATCACTTGATTGTGTCTAATGGTAAAGCTTGTTAAAGAGTATTAAATTCTATGGTAGACATAATATTGCTTTCAAATAATGACCTGAAGACAATGATCCCTAAGTCTTGGCAGAGGAAGGCTACCAGGATTATATTTCAGTCTACTTCAGTAGTTGTATATTTTCTTTCATGTTGACATGACCTCAGGCCTGTCTCACTCCTAAGCTAATAGCATAATCCTGAATCTTGGCTGGCCCAGCTTTAAACTCCCACCAGCGCTGAGGTTGGGCTCCAATTTAGGTAGGCAGCCAATAAAAGAGAAGGTGGAATCTCTTTCCCAAGTTTGGTGCTAAAAGGGCCCTGCCTGTAAATCTCCTAATGTGACTTCTCTTGCTCCCTTCCACACATTCACCCCTACTCTGTATTCATTAGAAACCTCATCTCAGCTTAGCTACTTTGTCAGATGGTCATTTTTCTGGACCTCAGTTTTCTCTTGTCTGAAATGAGGGTTTGGATTAGATGATCATGAAGGACCCTTTGTGCTCTAAATTCTATTCTGTGCTTTTGTGATTTTCAAAAAGCCAAAGTCCCCAGCATGTTTTGCAGTCCTACCTGCAGTCATTCCCTTCAGAGATTTATTCTAGTGAGGTGTGGAAGGACTCTCCTAGAGTGTGACTAAGACTGACTTAGCTGTGTAATGAAATGGGTCAGTCTGAGGTTTGGTGGTGTGTTTATACTTTATGTCTTATCAATGGGGTGATCAGTCTGGCCTTCTGCTTACCTTTGAGCCAAAGTGCCTTTCATTCCCAGATAACTCACAAGGCCAGATAGCTTATCTAAAGTCATCCCTGTTTCTGACTAAGGGATAGCTAACTGTTCATGAGAGAGACTTGAACTTTAGGTCCAGGTATCTATGAAGTTAAGTTTTATTGTTTGTTTTGTTTTGTTTTGATGTTGTAGAAATGGAAAGTTTGTTCCACCCTTATCAGAAATGTTACATAATTCCTTCCTGTTATCTTTTAGAGTGGCCTCCCTTCACCTAACACTGGCTCTGACTCTTTCAGCTATTACCTTATCTGATGTAGTGTCCTAAATAGGAAACTTATTTTACTTCTGAACTGAGTGCACCAAGTACTGGACTAGGAAGCAACAGTCCTGGAATGGGTTTTTCTTGGAGTTCTGCCATCCACTTAGCTCTGTGACTTAAGAACAAACCCATTCCCCTCTTAGGTCTCAGTTTCCCTATTTATAAAAATAAGGAGATTGGACCAGATAATCATTCTATGAGCCTAATTAATCATATTCTTCCTTTAACTTTGCTCAAATCCCTTTGCCTCGCCTCCCAGCTCTACATCCCAAAGAAACCAGATGGCAAGGAGGTTGCACAAATTCGTTAGATTGATTTTTCCCTTCCTTCTCTAAGAAATTGGACCTGTCAGAAAAAGAATCAGTATTCCTTTATGTTGGGTAGATCATTCACTACTACATGCAGTAAGTTTAATCTGGGCCACACCATTCCCCTCCTCACTCATATAGTGCTTCTACCTGGAATTGTTTTCAGATTCTCAGCGCTCTCATCTCTCCTCCTTCACCATGAAGCTGATGGACAAATTTCACTCACCGAAAATCAAGAGAACACCATCAAAGAAAGGAAAACTAGCCGATGTGCCTGTGAAAACCCTTGAGAAACCTGTGAACAAAGTAAGTCAAGGAATGGGGCTTCTTCGCATCTTCTCTTGGGTTAGTTTTGCTCGCCTCTACCTCCTGGGATTGATAGGGGCTTCTGCTTTTTTTAAATCACATTCCCGGGAGACGTTCCTTCTAGCACATTGCACCTATTCCATAGTATTTCATTATTTTAGGAGGGGCCTTCTGAGTTGCTGCAGTATGAACCATCCCAACGGTCACTGTGTTTAATTTTTATCAGAAGCAAGCTCAGTTGGCCCACAGCCATTCTCCTTTTCTAGCTCTGTAATGCTTTGGGCATTTAAGCAACTCTTTGTGGAATATGCTTCATGTTCTCACCCTCAAGGTACCACCACCTCCCCACCCCAAAGTTTCCCACATTCCCTGGTGTGCATACACACCATCATGGAGTTTATGATTTCCAGATCGTCTCTTGGCTTTGGGGTGTGTGCTTTTAAAAATGCAAAGTCTTTGAACCTTAGCCAAAGATGTCCTCAACTGCTGGTAACCTCAACAGGGAGAATCCAGCAGATGTATTGAAACAGCTGCTGATGTTGTCAACCCCTCCCTCCAGCCTAAAATGGCCATTTCAAGCCCTGTAGGAATCCAGGTTTCCTCTCTTCCAGGAGGCCACAGACAATTTTCTACCAGAGGGCTACCCTCCTCCCTTGGATCTGGATCACCAAGCAGTACAATTTATGTCCACCAGTGCTGTGGTTCCCAGGTCTCAGAGGCAGAAGGTCAGTGTGACATTAAGAATAATTGGGGTTGCCTTCTACTGCAGTGAACCCTGATCCCACTGTTGGGGGGGAATGAGACAATCTATTGCATCTATATGTACTGGGCTCTCTGCTTTTTTAGGGTTGGGTGGTGGCCATGGGTTCTAAGCACATTCAGGAAACAATTCAAAGAGGTCTCAGATGCCATTAGGATAAAAGTGAGGAAGCGGGCAGCCCCAGTGGGGCTTGGACAGTACTCCATGCTTCCATGTGGAACATCCTGGAATCCTCTCAGTTGTGGGGTTGGGTGAAGTACTCCTTGGAGTTTGTTCCTCGTAAGTGGGTGTGTTTCATCCCTCAACAGATGTTTTTCCCAATTACCAAAATTATCTGAATAGCTTAGAAGGGAGTAGGACATTCTGGGGAGAGGGGAGGAGGGAAGATATGGGTTATAGTCAAGGAAGAGCATGTATCATGCACTGTGCAGACAGAGGTTGAGTCTGGATGAAGTTGGGAAGGGGACAGACTGTGAATTCCCAAAGACTATGCCAGCAAAGTGAAATTCTAGTAGTACCTTCCAAACTAGAGAAGCCATCTAGCCACGTTCTACTAATAGACTTTATCTGTTCTCCGAGAACCTGCCCAATCTACTATGGAGCAGCTTATCCCCCAAATGTTGGCCAGTTAGTGATAATTTTTTTTTTTTTTGTGGAGACCCATCCAGTGGAACTAACTTTGTGAAAACTGGAGATCAGATTGGAGATATACTGGGCGTTACATTTGTGGTTAACAACTTATAAATGTAATTAATTGTTTCATATTGATCTGAAATTATGGCGGTATTTTTTAAAAGAGCTTAATGATTCAGGGCAGAAATCAAATAAACCTTTAAAAGAAACAAACTCGAGTGACTATCTGAGGTGGATTTATAGGAGAGCTTTCCTAACCGTCAGTGGTGATGCAACTGGCCTATAAATATTAGTGCTTTATGCTGTTGCCTTGACTGTTTTTCCTTTTGAGATTAATTCACAGAGAACCCTAAGAAAATACCATCTAATTATGTTGGGGATAGGGAGAAGATGGAGGAAGTTTTATTGTCTTATTTGAGTAGAATGATATTTTGAATGAGCTTCCCCATAGCAGGGGGGATTCTAGGATTAAAAATGAAATATTCAGATTTTGCCAGAGCTGATTTAAAATCCAGATCGCAAAACCATGGTTAAGTAGTAAACTAGGAGATTCAGTCAATACCACAGTTATTTTTTATTAAAGCCTGTCTAGCAATCTCCCAGAGGAGAGCTTAATATTAAACTCCAAGGAGAGTGCAAGATGTCATATTGCATCAACCCAGACAACCCAGGTTCAAATGATTTACTAATAGTAATGTTCAGGCTTTGCCTGTAGCCCATTGAAAGATTATTGGGTTTACTAGGAGGACACATGCACCCTTTGGCTCTTTAAAAGAATAACCCCCTCTTAAAGAGGCACAGGCATACTGGATGTTCTTCTGTCTTTACTGTTCTCTTTGTCATGATCTGCCAATTCAGTGCCTGCCAAGAGAGTATTTTCACTAAAATCTGAGTGTATGTAAACTCTATTTTTGGCATAGAGAACCTTGAGTACAAAGCTGTTTCAGATGCTTTATTGTTGCTCTTCCCCCCTCTGTGTATAGCCTAGATGAAGAAAAGGGGAGAATAGATGTTAAAATGTCATTTACTTGGTGGTAGAGCCTATAAAAACCCAGGCAGATGGTCTGAGCTTGGGGAAAGGCAGAAGCTTCTCTAGGTGTAAAATGACTCATGAGACAGGGAAGATGGGAGGGTAGCCTGAGGTTTGAAATAATGTTATTTGGCCCAGTTTAATTCCTTCTTTTTGATTATGCTTCTTTAAGGGGTACACCGCTGTAATCAAATGATAAGCTATTTGAGTGATTATGCTAGACAAAGTGAATATAAAAGTGCATTTTTTCTAAATCCACACATATAGTGGGAACATAAGGACAGCCCAGGAAATGTTGGGGAATCTGCCAATGTATAGCAACCCAGATCATGCCAAAAAATTTTTAGTGTTTCTTTTTTATTTCTGAGTTTTAAGACAGTTGCATTTTAATTCATTTGTGAACTTTGATATTCACCTGTGGAGTTTCCATAACACTTTGTGGATGGAGAATATGAAGTATTCCATAAAGAATTTATAAGCTTTTTAAACATTAAAAAAAAACAGTAAGATGAAACAAAACCAAAAAAAAAATTTTTTTTAAATAAGCAGAACCCAAAAGAAGAATGAGGTCTGGGGACAGTAAGCCTTCTCATATAGTTCAGGTGTGTTCCTAAGTGCTGTGCTGGGCACTGGGAACATAAATACACAAAATGAAAAACACACCTGCCCTCGGGGAACTTACATTCCTTTAAAAAACAGATAAATTAATGGTGATTTGAGTAGATCTGGGGATGCAGGGCTTAGGCATAAAGCAATACTAGAAGAAGCCAATTTCAGAGAATAGCAATTAGGTTCATTTGGATAAATAAATATTGATAACAAGGGTTAATAATAGAGAAAATGGCTCTTATAGAACAACAGTGTAGTAAAAAAAACACAAGACAGGGTGATATCCCAACCCTTACTAAATGTGTGACCTTGACCAAGTCACTTCCCACTCTTTACACTCTAGATCTCAGGGTCAATCAGTAACCATTTATTAGGTGCCTTTTATATGCCAAGTACTGTTCTAAGAGCTAGAGATACAAAGAAGGCCAAAAACAAAACAAAGATGAAAAAACAGTCCCTAGTCACAAGGAGCTCACGGTTGAATGGGGGACACAATCTGCAATTTACACAGTCTGTAACTACGCACAAACAAGAAAGAGCCTGGGTAAATCAGGGAGATTTCTTGTACAGAGAACAGCAAGGAGGCTGCCGTCACTGGATTGCAGGTATGAGGGAGGCAGTTAGGTGTCAGAACCCTGGAAGAGACCAGGTTGTGAAGGACCTTAAAAGCCAAATAGAATTTTATATTTGATCTTGGGGATAATAATAATAATAGGGAGCCATAGTAGTTTATTTCATTGTGAGGGGAACATGATTTCCCCATCTATTAAATGAAGTGTTATTAATTTGTTATCTAATGTTCTCAACCCCCCCCCCCCCCCCCCCCCAGCATTCTGTACTTCTCTCTTTTATGAGACTCTTTCTCTATCCAGCATTTTCTGATTCTGATTTTGGAATTTAATGACAATTTAGATGGGCTGAAGTTCACCTTCACATTATCTCTTTATTTTAGTTTTTTTAGTTTTAGTTTTTAATTTTACAATCTCTCTTAAACTTAAAGAGAAGTATACTAAGAGAACAAAATCTTAGATGATTTCGAAAGTATCAGAAATAGTATCTGTTTTCATAGATTTCATTTGGACCTTTTTATGTTACACATTAAAAATTACATCTCATTATTACTCAGCCCTGGTTTTTAGATTTTCTTGAGAAAAATAAAACTATGCTACAGTAATTATTCAGTAATTCTAACTTTTTACAGATTGGCCCTTCCCCATGGATAATCCAAATTTATATAGGCCAAATATACTATAACTATGCTGAACATTTGTTAAGTGACATGGTTATTGGTAATGTTATCCCCCAATTAGGAAAATGGCAGCAAAAATACAAATGATTAATCAAACACAAAAGTAGATTATTATCTACTTCTTAATATAGTGCTACTTATATATACTTCAGGGCTTCAGTGAATACTTGGTTATAGCAACAAACTATTTGAGGACTTTAGCGGGAACTCTCCTGTTATCAGCTTCTTGACTTCTATCCTGCATAGATAGAATATGATAAAAATAACTTTGTATCATGTAGAAAGAACACTGTACTGGGAATCAAGAAACCTGAGTTCTAATTCTGAATGTGATGCTGATTACTTTGGGTAGATCTCTTCACTTTTTCCCTTAAGATATCTCCTAGGCCTAAAATTATGATTCTTAAAAAATAGCTTTAAGTAATCGAATCTTTTGCCTTTTTCTCTCTTCTTTTCACTTTTCATATGTTCTCCAGTATTTTCTTCTCCTCTGCCTATGCTATAGACCTGCCTTCCATTACTGTGGGAGCATTTCTTAGTGGGGGAAGTACAAGGAGGCTAAAAGAATGGTTAAATTCCTGAATTTAATTGGAATTATTATTAGGAATTCCCTTATTCCCATATTTAGAATTCGCTAGTGTTGTATGGTTATTTGAGTCAGTGACAATACCTTGAGCCTGGTCCCATAAGCAGTACATGTCAGTGAGAGAGTTGAACTGGCTTGCCCTCAGTCTTGAGAGTTTATGTCTCAATCTAAGTGAAGTAGAGGGACTGAGTTCCTATTTCTTGCTGCAACTTCTTGTAAATAAATATCTCAGCCTAAACCACTGGCTGAATTTTCCAAGAAAGCCGCAATTTAACAACTAAAGGGAGCAGGGAAAAGCATAATGCCCAAAGGACATTAATTCTGGAAGAAGAATTTGTAGGAGAGTTAATGGATGAAACTTGAATCTGTTAAGCTGTCAACTCCTTTATTAGGCAATTCAGGCTGCCTTCCTAAACGAACAGATTTGACAGAGGACCTTAGAACAGCAGTTTCAAGAGGCCTTTCAGGTCCCCAGCAGCAACCAATCTTTCCATCCTAATGACAAAGTTTCTCAGGGCAGCTAAGTGGTACACTGGATAGAGTGCCAGATCTGGAGTCAGGAAGACTCTTCTTCCAGAATTCTAATCTGGATTCAGACACTTATTAACTGTGTGACCCTTGTCAAGTCACAGAGTTTTCTCCAGTGCATTGTCTTTCTTATTTTAATTTGTCACCAGTGACTCCCATATTGTACAAATATTCCTAGAGCTCTACATTTTGTAGGCTCATAAAATATCATGCCTGGAAGGGGACCTTAAAGATCTTAAAGATCAGCTATTTCAACCACCACATTTTAAAACCTTTGAAAATTGTCATGATTATTTATTTGTGCACAAATGGGGAACCGCCTCTTTTTTTTCCCTTTTTCATATACACTTAAATTTAAATGAAGGTCTCTTCTTTTTTTTTTCTTCTCTGCTATTTTGCTTGATGATCTCATTAGCTCACATGAATTCAATTATCTCTGTGCAAATTATTCACAGCTCTTATTTATCCATCCCTAACCTCTCTTGATCTCTAGTCTTGAATCTCCAGCCTATCTTTTGGAATCTTGAACTGGATGTCTCATAGACATCTTAAACTCAATATCCAAAACTGAACTCATTTTCTTCCTGCCCCACCTCCCAACCTCTCTTCTCTTCCCAACTTCCCTGTCATTATTGAGAATACCCCTATACTCTCAAACTCCCAAACTTACAACCTAGGTGTCATTGTCAGCTCTTCACTCTCTCCACCCCCATATAAAATCTGTTGCCAAGCCCTACCAATTTTACCTTCCTAATTTCTTCCTTTCTGTCTTAGATTCTATATTAAGTACTGGTTCCTAGACAGAAGAGCAGTAAGGGCTAGGCAACTGAGGTCAAGTGGCATGCCCAAGTCACACTGCTATGAAGTGCCTGAGGTCACATTTGAACCCAGGATCTCCCATGCAGTAGCCTTCTGATTGGTCTCGGAAGTCTTACCTCACTTCAATCCATCCTTCACTCAGTTATCAAAGCGCTGTTCCTAAAGCTTAACTGCAGAAACTTCCCATTACTTCCAGAATCAACTATAAAATCCTTTGTTTAGCTTTTAAAAGCTTTCATAATTTAATACTGGCCCTTTCCTACCTTTCCAGTCTCTTTACACGTTACTCCTTCCCAGGTACTATGCCATCTGGTGACATTGGCCTTCTGGCTACTCCAACAAGACACTCCTCCTGCCTCTGGGCATTTCCATTGACTGTTCACCAAATTAGAATTTCTCTCCTTCCTCATCTTCCCCTTCTGGCTTCCTTGACTTCCTTCATATCCCACTGAAAAGAAGCCTTTAGCAGTCATCCTGAGTGCTATTGCCTTTCCTATGAGCTTACTCCAACTTTTTCTTTTGTGTCCTATGTCCTATGACCTAGTCATTTCCATGTTGTGTCTCCCATTCGATGTGTGAGCTCCTTGGGGAAGACACCATTTTTTGCCTTTCTTTCTACCCCAAGCTCTTAGCACGTTGCTTGGCATATAGTAAGTACTTGATAAAGGCTGTTGACTAAAATGGTTTGGATTTAAGATGTATTCCTCTCCCAACCCTCCTTGTGTCTCTCCTTTTGGGAACAAGAAGCTAGTCTGCAGAATCACCAGCACCCTCTTCAAAGATGCTACAAATGGGATGGTTCATAAGGTTTGATGGCAGAGATGTGGTGTAAATCTAGTATTGCTTTCTGTTTTAATGGGTGGGTGTCCATTCTTTTGAGCATTCTCACTGATTGTATCTACATAATGAAGTCACCCAAAAGAGGGACCAATGGTTTTAAAACCATAGTCCCAAGGAAGACATAAGATGTTACTTCCTTCACATTCCCCGGTTTAAATTGTAATTGTAGACTGTTACTTGGACAAGTTATCCATTTAGTGGATTTCTACCATTCCCTTTTCTTTACCCTCTATCTGGATCTCTGAGAGAACTAGATTGGAAACAGCACAGTACCATGGAAGGATTCCTAGATCTGAAGGCAAAGGGACTTGGGTTCAAATCCTGATTATGCTACTTACTACCCTGTGTGACCTTAGGCAGGTCACTGAGTACTAGCTGACACCTTCATGTTCTAGATTCCTCAACAGTAAGATTAAAGAAGTGGACAAGGTGATTGTCCTGGTTCTGTCTGGCTCTAGATCTGTAATTGGATGATCCAGACTAAGTGGGAGAATGAGGTTGAACATAAAAGGACTGACTATCTAAGGGTCCTGACTACATGTGACTTCCTACATCCCAAAGTCAAAGAGAAATTATTTAAAGGTACTTGGTGCCTCTTCTGTTTATGTGGGTAATAAAAAACGAGTTATTTTCTTCTCCTTGATAGAAGAGGGCTTTTACTGTGAACCAAGGAAACCTGGATCCTGACAGTAGCTGTTTATGCTTTTCCTGAGTGAATAATCATTGCCATCTTCTCTTTACTAGGGTGCCACCTTCTCATCCAGAGAATAATTAACTCTTGGTGGTTTCCAAATCCTTTAGGATTTGTATTTTTTTAAACTGACAAGTATTCAAGCCATTTTGTAGTATTCAGTGGAAAATTATGATGGAGTATTTTGTTTCTTAACCCAGTAGCCCTCCTAAACTGAGAGAGATCTATCCATCTTAAAGAACCATAGAAGGAAGATTCCTTATATAATCTGCAGCCTATCTCTATGCGCCTCATGGGACCCTCCTAAGTATCTCATGGCCATTACCAAATTAGTTGTCATGATACTCTTGATTAGTGGCACTCTGTGTGGGGTTGATGAGGAGGAGAAGGAAGTGGTGTGTGGTGACTTTTCAAAACCACCAGCTTAGTAAGTCTGTTTGAGAAGCCAGGAAGGGAATTCAGGAAGATCTAGCCAAGCATCTTATGTCCAAAGACCCTCTGGCTCCCTGGAGGATGTCAGGCACCCTATATAGGGTGCCTGACATCCTTTGGGTGGGATTTTCTGCATTTGAGAGCTTTTCCTTTTCCCGTCAGTCTCAGGCTAATTTCAGTGAAATAAAAATAGCTCCCTTTAATCTCTCTCTTTTCCCCTCCTCGTCCTCAACTCACTGTTTCAGAATCTCAGCTGGCTGGAAGAGAAAGAAAAAGAGGTTGTCAGTGCCTTGCGCTACTTTAAGACCATTGTGGACAAAATGGCTATTGACAAGAAGGTGTTGGAAATGCTTCCAGGCTCAGCCAGCAAGGTCCTGGAAGCCATCCTACCACTAGTGCAGACCGACCCTCGCATTCAGCAGAGGTGAGTTGCTGGGGGTTTCTGCAGAGGGTCAGAACTGGATAAGAATGATTCCAGAGAGCTTAAAGCATTAGTAATCAGGTGCGATCACAGTGTGGGTTCAGCTGATGTCTTCATCTTTTGGGTCCCCTGCACATATTCTCTGATATGCTCAAATCAGTGCTTGCCTAGGATTACAGGATTTAGACCTCAGAGGGATCTCAGATCATCTCATCCTAGGATTCCTAATATTTTTGGGTCATTGACCATTTTCAAATGCATTTAAAATACAAAAGAAACCAATTATACTGAAATAAAGTTATCAAGAAAATACATATATTAAACCACATTCATGGATATAGATTAAGAAT
The DNA here is from genome assembly GCF_027887165.1 of Monodelphis domestica. NCBI lineage: Eukaryota > Metazoa > Chordata > Mammalia > Didelphimorphia > Didelphidae > Monodelphis > Monodelphis domestica. The sequence goes on along the minus strand of NC_077227.1, from coordinate 465,511,894 downwards.
TTCCAATCTAGTCTAATCCTTTTATTATACAGACAAGGAAACTAGCTCCTGGGGAGAGCAGAGAAAGTATCCTGGACACATAAATCCTAAAGAGCAAAGCTACAATCAGAAGCTAGGTCCTCTGACCCCCAATCCAGGATGCTTTCTCTCTCCATATACACTATGCCATCTTCTCCTGCTTCTGAGCTCCCCCACCCTTTTCTCCTTTCCAAATGTTAAAATTTGACCCTGTTCAGATGCCACTTCCTAGAAAGTAGAAGGAACCTCAGCAAGCATCTAGTCCAGCCCCTACCTGCAGACCAAATTCCTCTTGATATCTCCAGGATGTGACCAGTCAGCTTTGGCTTAAAGATCTCCTTACCTTTTGAGATAGCTTGTTCCATTTCCAAACAGCTCCAATGATTAGGAAAGTTTTTCCTTATGTGGAGCCAAAGTTTGTCTTTCATAACTTCTAGCCAGTAATCCTAGTTCTTCGGTGTTCTGGGGCCAAGGAGGACAGGTCTAATCCTTCACCCATGTGATGGCCCTTTAGATACTTGAAGATAATTATCATATGTCCTGGCCCCCTCCCCCCCCCCAATTTGAAGTTCAAAGAGCTCATTGTGAGAGCCAACCTTGCCTCTTGGGACCTCTGTGACCTTAAAGCAGTTACTTCATCTCCAGAAAGAGGTGGTTGTATTTGATGACTTCTGATTGCTTTATGATTCTTTCAGCACACTCTCCCTTGGTGTATTTCCAAGTCTCTTCTTCCATGAGGCCTTCCCACATTTCCTTTGGTCAGGTGTTAGATATCCTCCATGTTCTGAAAGCACCAGGCACTTTCTTTGTCCCTCTGGCCCTGCAGGCACTTAATCAAAATCCCATCTCATTCTGGGCGTTCCCCTGGTAAATGCAGAATTGCATATTTGCCATATTTCTGTTCCCTTCATTTTACACATAGTAGACATCCATTAAATGTCTGTTGAATTGAATTATTAAACTGTTTACAGGAACAGAAAAGATCTGGACACATCTGGATCATCAGCCTGGTTTTATTAAGATACTAAATCCAAGCTAATGGTTCATATAAGCCTTATAAAACAGGACAGTCCTTGACCCTCTCTCCTACTCCATGGACCATCCAAAAGATCCTAGGTTATTGCCAACTGGAGTTCACGTCTGCTGTATGTGCAAATCTGTATATAGTCAGAACCTAAGAGAGAAAGGCTGGACTTTCCTAGTTCACCAGCTTTGTCTGGAGTTTACATGAATTACTGCCCTTTAACCCCAACAACCTCATTCATATCAGGACTATTAGTCAAGCACATATTCTGTATAGACCATTTTCTGGTTGAAATAAGGTGTTTCAATAAGAAGTTGACCGTCCATGGGTCATGCAAGTGGCTTAGGGGGCAGCTGGGTGGTTCAGTGGATTCAGAGCCCGGCCTAGAGATGGGAGGTCCTGGGTTCAAATATGGCCTCAGATACTTCCTAGCTGGGTGACCCTGGGCAAGTCACTTAACTCCCATTGCCTAGCCCTTACCACTCTTCTGCCTTAGAAACTGATAGTATTAATTCTAAGATGGAAGGTAAGGGTTTATTTAACAAATAAATAAGAGGTAGTCCGTCCGTGCCTTCATAAAACTTACAGTCAGACAGTTGATTGCACTCTGAGTCCATTTACTTCTGTGTAAGATGGAGCTACCAGCAGTAACACTGACTTCACTAAGTTATTGTAAGATGCTTTCTAAACTCTAAAGTGTTTTGTCAATTCAGATCACTAATTTTTGAGACACAGACTTAAGTAACTAAAGTGTATAATATTTCAGTAAGAAGATGGAAGCTAAGTGCTAAATGAGGCCTAAGGGAGGAAATCGTTACGAGCCATGGAATCAGGAAAGGTTTCCTGGAGGAAATGTCATTTGAGTTAGGTTGTAAAGAATGAACGAGAATTCAGCAGGGAAAGAAGAGAAGGGGAAGACATTTCAGGCATAGGAAACAGCTTGAACAAAGGTCCAGAGGAAGCAAAGGCTAGTATGTGCGCTGGGACTGAGTCTAGTTTGACTGGAATCTAGACTGTGTGAAGGTGAATGATAGGGGATGAGGCTGGAAAGAGATGCTGCTATCAGATCAGGAAAGTCCTTGAATGCCATGCAAAGGACTTAGAATTGATTCAGTAAGCAGCAGAAAACCTTGGAGGTGAAGGACTGCATGAGCAAGGATATGTTTAAGAGAGACTATTCTGGACATAGTGTGAAGGGAGAATTACAGAGGGAGCTTCTAAGAAAATTATATGGAGTTGAGACTTTATGCTTGTGCTACCTTCCTTAAGGAGTGTTGCAACAGATCTGCCCAGAACAACCCATTCTGTTCAATAATACCTGAAAAGTGTGTTTTGTTTTGTTTTTAATAGCATAAAATCCTCAATGAAAGCAACCCAGGAGGAGATGGGTCTTGAGCAGCCATCAGATTCCCTGCTGGTTTCATGTTTTCCTGCTATATTACCTGTTGAGGATAAATGCATCCCCATTTTGATTCTTTGAGATGGTTTCATGCTTATGTATCCCCCTGAGACTGAAAGTTTTATGAGCTGCTTTCAGTAGCTGGCAGTAAGGGGAATTTTTTTTCTTTTTCAGAGAAATAAAGCAGAGTATCTCACCATTTCCCAAGGAACCATCTGCCCTGCTAGGCTTCCTTCATAGGCTTTCAGCTAGTTGGCCCATTTACACATTGAACTGGCCCATATTGACTAAAAAGCTCATTGGAATTAATCTTAGATAAGACAGTTGGGATTTTTAAATAGCAGAAAATCAGGGCTTATCCTGGAGCCTTGCTAAACCCTTGTCCTCAAGTTAATTTGGCAACTAGCCATCCCATGTGCTGTTTTGTTCATTTAAGAGGCAATATGGTGTCACAGAAAAATCAATCGATTTGAAGTTGGAGGACCTGGAATTGAAACCTGGCTCTGCCACTTTCTAAGTGACCCTGGTCAAGATTTCTCATCTCTGTAAAATGAAAACAGTCATATTAAATGGTCTCTCAGGCCCCCAAGAGATTTATTAGTCCTCTTCTCTTATTATGGGCCCACTCTGTGCCAAGCTATGTGCTAGGCACTGGGAGAGATCCAGAGATAATTACATTTATAGACTGTAGGCTCTAAGAATGATGATAGATGATTCTCCTTCACTACGTTATCAGCAGATGTCTTGGGAGACATGTTAGAACAGTATCACTGCAGGCATGTACAAGATAATTTTCCTCCATTTCGGAAACAGGGACTTGACTGACCCACTAGGCAGCATTTTCATAATATTTTCCCCTCTCCTTCCTTTCCTGACAGAGAATCTAAGAGGAATACTATTTTGCTTACAAGCTAGCGCATAGAAGATGGTGGGAAGGGGGAGAACAGATTGTATGTGTGTGCACAAGAAAATAGTATTCTTGTTGAATTCCTTTTGTGCTTCTATTACCATCAAAAGGAAATAGAAGTGATTTGAATAAAGTGGGCTTTTTTTGAGTTTTACTTCCATGGAAAATTAATCAGCCTACTAGTAATACTTTGGAGGAATTCCTCTTTTGGCAGTGTCTCCTCACTTGGGATCATTCTTGAGAAGCTGACGGAGTTTTCAAAGGAAGGCTCCAGCTCCTGGGACAAGTAGACTTATAGGATCTAGAACTAAAAGGACTTTAGAGACCCTGTGAATCAAACCCTCCCTTTTACAGGTGGGAAAACTGATGCCTAGACAGAGTAAATAACTTTGACAGAGTTCCACAGATTATAAATGGCAAATTTCAGATCCGAATCCAAATCTATTGCCTCTGAATCTCAGGTTCTTGCTGCTTAGCACACTGTAAACATTGAGATACCCTCCTTTTTGTTCCCTCCTCCAAGGTAACCAGCCCAGAACCCACAGCTGGCCCTTTATACCAGCTTTCTTGAAGCTAATCAATGAGGAGTTCGTCTTGTTTTGTAGACATTTTTCTATTTCTAATGGGACTTGAAAGTAGCTTGCAGTTTAGTCTCACTCCTCTCCTGTTTGAACATGCACAGACAGAATGGACTGATGGGTTAAGGGGGGTGGGGTGGGGAATGTAACTTTCCTTTGAGTCTTGGATTAGAATGATATTTTTTTCTTATCTGATTTCCAAGGCCTTTTCATATGTTCAACATTGTGTTTTCTTCCCCCAAAAGGGGTGCTTTATTTCTAAATGGCTACCTCAATTCTGTTCTCTCCCCCGTTTCCCCAAATCCGTCCCCATAAGGAAAGAAGGATATTCATTAAACTACTCTCCCCCAGTGTTCATTAGTAATACTTAATGCATTGAATGAAGAGAAGATAATTTTCAGCCTTCCAAGGAAGCATAAATGAAAGTTATCTGAAAAGTGGTTCTAAAATATATGGCAACATTATGAAAATAACTTTATCTTGGCTACTGCTGCATAACCATTAAGACAACCTCAAAGTAATCCAAACTTCTGTTTTCTTAAACTTATGCTGGAGAGAAATGACCTCACAACTTTGGACCTTAATCCACACCCCTTAACCCCACCCCCAGCAAAAATCACAGATCTGTGAATTTATCATTCTTGGGATAACGTTAGTTAAGGCTGGCCTATGAGAAACCCTGAGCCACTATTCTCCTGTGACTGAGAATAAAGAGCTGAGAAACTGAATGTTTTATTCATAGCTCACTCAGAGAGAAATTCTAAAATATTACCAGTCCACTAAAAGGTCATGATCACTCCTTCCAAAGAACCTACCATGAAAAGATCATAAGTGTGTAGGATTTGAGGTCACAATTCACAAAAGTGATATGGTGATATAGATCATGTCTAATAAATAAATACTTTTTCTATGAAGAAGAAAGAGACACTGTGTAAAATATTGAAATTTGACCTCGACTCTGTTGACACTGCAGGGAAAATCTACTAGCATTGGAATCGTATTCTGTTTTCCAACAATTCATTCAATGGGAGAATTTCTTCAAGCATCAGACCATGTACTTACTTACTTTACCAGTCCTTTTCTCCCCTCCAGCTCGGCCATCTCCTCTTGCTACAGCCGGGTATACCAGAGCCTAGCCAATCTCATTCGCTGGTCAGATCAAGTGATGCTGGAAGGTGTAAACTCAGAAGATAAAGAGATGGTGACAGAAGTGATTAAAGCTGTTCTGGATGGAGTGAAGGTACTGTGATCCAAACACTATACTAAATTCTGTGATGTGACATGCTTAGAAAGGATAACATCTGTACATAACTCTCCTAAGAGCAGACAGTCTTTAGGGACACCTAAAACCTAAAGAAATTTTTTTGTGGTATTAATATAGTTTAATCTCTTCCAACAGTTCAGAGCTGAGTGGGTTGTCCAGTCTGATATTTACTTGATTCTCATAGGAGAGGTATATCTAGTGACTTGAATTATGCTTGCTCCAAAAGGCTCATCCTGGCTTTTTAAGAATGTGCCAGAAACAATTTACCTTCATTGAGCATTGTAGTAAATTTGCAGTAAGCCTTCACTTTGCTGGACTAACTGGGCATGTTTGTTATCTGAACACAATCTGATAAGAGTGTTCTGGGAACTGGTATGTTAACTGTCACATTTTCATTTTTCAGAAAGTACTTTTTAATAGGGAAAAACTAGACTCATACCCCCACAGGGACCCTCTTCAGCCTCTTGTTTGCAGACCAGAGAAAGGTTTGAGCTCTTGACCCAGGCCCAGATAATCTATGTAATCTGAAAGCCTACTTCAATTCTTTTTAAATGGCTAGCCCTGCCTTGTTCTTGTTGTCAGATTCCCGAAATATGTATCAACCTTACTCCCTTTCACCAGTAGCTCCAGAGATAAAAACTAGAACCAGGGAGTTACAGAGAAACAGTTTCTCCCTCAGTATAGGGAAAGCCTTTCTAACAATTAGAGCTCTCCATTCATTTTGAGCTTCTCATAATTGGAAATGTTCAAAGAGAGACTGAATGACAGTTTATCAGGGATGCTATATATAGGAAGATTTCCTGCATTTGTGGGGAGTAAGGATGGACCAGATGTCTTCCAAAGTGTCTTCCAGTTCTTAACACTGTATTCTAAGGCCCCTTCTGGCGCTGACATTCTATGTTCTAAGGCAGTGATGTCAGTGAACCTTTTAGATGGTCTATGATGTCCCCAGATACACATGGAAAGGAGGAGGGAAGCAGCCCTCCCCCATCCCTCTGGCTTTCTAGTACAAACTCTGGAAACCTCTGTGCTGAGATGACAGTGGGCATGCACACGTGCCATAGTATCACCACCACAGTTCTAAGTTCTTTCCCTGCTCTAACATTCTGTGATCTAAGGCTCCCTCCCAGTTCTGCTATTAGGTGTTCTAAAGTCTCTTCCAGCTCTGACATTGTAGGTTCTCATTCTTCATACTAAAGCCTCTTCCAACCCTAATAGACCTTGTTTTGAAGTCTGTTCCAGTTCCAACATTCTATGCCATAAGGTCCTTTGCCTAAAATATGTGCTTTTTTAACAGCTCCCGAGTGGCTCTCATTTTAAAAAGAGAGACTGCTGAGGTGTCATGTTCGAGGAGTGCGTGGCTATTAAACTCTCCTTTGGTGCAATGTATCCCTCTCATTCTCATCCCAAAGGGTGGTTTTAAAATAGACTTTAACCAATCAGTCCAGTTGTTTATATCTAAACCGGCTTCTCGAAGTGCTTTTATTTTTAAGGCCAGATTCTCAATTTTTTTAGACTAAAGGTCATTGCAAAAGTTAAATACAAAATAACTTTCAGAAAGTCAGCAAGCTCAGAAAAGAGTCAGACCGAGTTTCTGGGCATGAAAACCTATAGTGTTCCCAACCTGATTTTCCAGATAGAGTCATAAACACCCAAATGCCATTGTACCATTTTGAGCTGTCTAAAATGGTGCTGGCTATGATTTCTGAAGTAGTCAATACAAAAAGAGATAGCCTTTTGTCAAAATTGTTCTCAGTTGAAAAGCATTTAAGTGCCCACCTTTTACCAGGCACTGGGTGAAATGCTGGGGATCCAAAGACAAAGCAAAACAAACCTTGCCTTCAAAGAGCTTATATTCCAAGGGAAGGCTGCAACATACACTTGTATAGTTCTATACAAAATGTACACAAAGCAAATACAAGGTAACCTTGGAAGAGGAAGCACCCCCAGCAACAATGACCTCATGCAGAAGTCTTGAGTCTCCAATGAAATCAGGGTTTCCAGGAGATAAAGGTGAGGAGGGGAGAACATTCCTGGCATGGAAAATAATTAGTGCAAAAATCGGAGATAGGAGATAGTGTTCTATGTGAGAGACAAGCATGTGTAAGGCACTAAAAGGTAGAATAGGCCCACTCATCAGGAGCTTGAAGCACCAGAGGAGTTTATATTTGATTCTAGAAGTCATAGGGAGCCATTGGAGTTGACTGACTTAGTGTGATAATAGTCAAACCTGAATTTTAGGAAAATTACTTTAATGTTCTGTAGTGTCAAACTCAATTAGAAATATGAGCCCTGTACCTACATATTGACCTAAAAACCCACAAATTAACATTATCTGTGTTTTATTGTATTTTTCTTTGTTTTGTTAAATATTTCTAGGAGCAGCTAGGTGTCTCAGTGAATGGGAAGCCAGACCTAGAGACAGGAGGTCCTGGGTTCAAATATAACCTCAGACATTTCCTAGCTGTGTGATTCTGGAGAAGTCACTTAACCTCCATTGCCTAATCCTTCCCATTCTTCTGTCTTGGAACCAATACACAGTATCAATTCCAAAACAGAAGCTAAGAAAAAAATTTTTCCTCAATTATATTTTAATCTGGTTCTAGCTGTACTTGGAAGTTTTGTAGAATTATCATGAGTTTGACATTTCTCATATCGAGGACAGATTGGTTTGGGGAGAGATTAATTTTTTTATTTGAAAATTTTTATTTAATCAATTAATTTAGAATATTTTTCCATGGTTACATAATCATGTTCTTTCCCTTCCCTTCTCCCACTCCCCTCCCGTAGCCAACAAGCAATTCCACTGGGTTTTACATGTACCATTGATCAAGACTGAGGAGAAATTAATTAAGAAACTATTGAAATGGTCAGGCAAGAAAATATGAAGGCCTGAACTATATAGAGATAGTGGTGTGAGTGGAAAGAAGAGAAAAGAAGCAAGTAACAACAAGATCTGGCAATTGCTTGGGTACGTGGGGTGGTGAGCAGAAGTGAAAAATCAAGAATGATACATCAAGGATGTGAAAGGAAAGGATCATAGCTCCCTTGGCACTATTAAGAAAGTTTGAAATTCCGAAGGGGACATGGGTTGTCAAAGGAAAGATACTGAGTTCTACTACCATGTTGAATTTGAGAACCTATGAGGCATCAAGTTCAAAATGTCTAATTTCTAATGTTGATGGGCATTTGGAACTCAGAAGAGAAACTAGGACTGAATTAGAGTAAACCTAAAATACCTCAGATCTCAGGGTCACTTAAATAGAAGAAAGTAAAAGGTATTATGAGATCTGCCCCCTCTCCGTTCTCCCTGCCTCTCCCTCCCCCTCCCATTCAAGACATCTACAAAAAAAAATAGAGGGTTGGACAGTGAGAAAGTATGCTGGATTTGCCCCCAGCAGTTAGGGTAGTTGGGGTTAGAAAGTTGTTAAGTTTATTAATCATAGAGAGATGTCACTTCCTGTTTCCAGGAGTCCTTAAGTCTGAAGAAAAGTCCCGAAGGATTGTTTGCCTCACTCCAGAGACCTGTTTAGGCCAGGACACCTTATAAGCCAATGTCTTGGTACTGTAAGGAAACCATGCTCAGCTTAGGGAAGAATAGGAGGGGAGGCCAAGAGCACTGAATACAGAACTCCTGTGGTTATGTATTCGTCACAGTTGGAGGAGAAACACAGGCACGTTCTTTTAAACTGACTCACCACCTTTGAAGTAACTCATTCAATTGTTAGATGTGATCTCTTTTTTTACTGGGTTACAAAAACGGGTTTTTTCTTCTCTCTCTGAATGAGTAATATAATTTATCATCCCATATTTCCTTTTCTATCTCTCCCTTAAAAGAAAAAAATTCCATACCTATAAATAGGTGAATTCTTTTCTAAATTGGTCCCTTCCTAGAAATCATGACCATAGATCTTATCCATGCCATCATACTTCAAGTCATGATTACTTAGATGTATATAACCATATTTCTGAAAAAGTTGTATATAGATTGAATCATGTTTTTAAATGGAATAAGGAGATCCTTTATTCATTTATTTTTATAAACCCTTACCTTCCATCTTTTTTATTTATTATTTTTTTTAAACCCTTACCTTCCATCTTAGAATCAATACTGGGTATTGGTTCTAAGGCAGAAGAGTGGTAAGGGCTAGGCAATGGGGGTTAAGTAACTTGCCCAGGGTCACACAACTAGGAAATGTCTGATGACAGATTTGAACCTAGGACCTCCTGTCTCTAGGCTTGGTTCTCAATCCACTGAGCCGTCCTGCTGCCCCCAAGAAGTTCTTTTATTTAAAGAAATTTACTAGAGCATCTTTTTGTAAAGCAAATGATTATCTCCTAATTTATCCCGACTATAAATTCAGATATCCATGCCTAGAATGTGAATTGTGCCCATGCTCCATTTTTCAAAAACTCATAATATTCTACTTGATGTTTTTAGAATTAATGTTTCCCTGTAAATCTGCTAAACTGGAGCACAAGATAGAATTTGGGTGTAGAAACTACCACATCTGTTCCAACCATTGTAAGCAGCAGCAATTTTCCCTTTTATTTGACCCAAATGTGTTCTTTCTCAATTCTATCCTATTACTCATAGTTATTAGATTGCCTCTTCTAGGCCAAGAAATCTTTTTATATCATCAGGTATTTGTAGATTATTACATTTACAGTTCACTTTAGTTCCTTCGACTTCTCAAATCACAGCTAACTTCAAGCTGGAAGGGCATTTTAGAGAGCAGTTTAATCCAACTCCTGTCTCTGAGGACAAGTTTGTTAAAAGAGGAGGAAACTGAGGCAGGCTACACCCTCCTTTAATTTTTGAGTTGGAATTTCTTGCAACTGAATGTGGGTTATTTTTTTTTTCTGATGCAAGGATGTCCTGGTTTCAAAATAGTATTCCAAATGCAACTGCTGATACCAATTCAGATTTTCCCAGCACCATTAGGCTTCTTTCCTCATTGTCCTTTATTCTCACTTGTCTTTGGAAGAATTTGAGCTTGCCTCTGGCTGCCTTGTTTCTAGTCTTTTTAACAAATGCCAATTTATTTCTAGAAATGAAACTCATAAGAGCTCTTCTTATGTATGATATTACCCAATCACACCAAATACACTTCTCTATTTTGAATGCTTGTTGCTGTGTTCCTCAGTGAGAAAGAAGTTTTTTCTATTGATTTGTTACCTTTTAAAAAAACAAACTTTAGGATGTGGGCAGGACAGAAAAAATCCCCTTTTTTCCGTCATCATAGTATTGCATTTGTGTCCCCAAAATCCTATAAATTTTTATTAAGCAGCATCAGTTAAGAGAGACATTTCAGCTGTGTATAATCACTGTTCTGGCCAGCCCCATATTGCCAAGGGTTCCCATAGCCTCCTTAGTCAAGTCCAAAGAGGTATGAGGACCATATTTATCAAGAATTGATCTATAGATAAAATGACTTTGATGTGGTTTACACTGCCCTGACCTCAGGCCCCAGGACCAAACCATCTCCTATGTGACATCAGCAGGCAAACAAAAAGTAAAAGACAGAGATGGAGCAGACAGAGGCAACTTTTGGCAATGCCTTATGACTATAGAGTAACATAGGTTTTGCCCTCAGGTAGCTATATAGGAGATAGGTCTATAGGAGATGGGTATTGAAATGGGTCTACTGGGGAGTTTTGTAGAGTATGTACCCACTGGTGAATTTTGGCACATTGGCCCTGCCATTGAGTTACCTGGCTTAGAGCGTTGCTATTGGCCAGGTAGTAACAACACCCTGTCTTCGTTCCCCTTTGCTAGACACCTTCCCTTCTTGTCACCAAGAAGGGAATAGAGAAATTTACAAATTGCTTGCCTTTAGCAGCTTGAAACTCTTCCATTTTTTCCTTTATTTTTTTAATGTGGATAAAATGAACAGAGAGAAGAAATTAGAGATCAGAGCTAGTCCTAAAAGAACATTAAATATACATATCCTCAAATCTCCTTTCTGACTTTCACACAGAGCTAGCATGGCTTGAGTCAAAAGTCCTAAGCCTGAGTTGTGATTTTGACTGTCCCATCAGGTGACCATTGCAAGTGAAGCCACTTAGCCTCTGAGTCTCCGAGCACTTATCTGAGGTCACATGAGGATAATCACACTTGCACTGCCTACTTCACAGAGCTGGTGTTGAGAAAAGTACTTTGTAAACCTTTATGAGTTATAGAGAAATGAGCTTTTTATTATAAAGTACATAAGATATTTAGAGGCATCCAGTGGACAGAGTGCTGGACCTGGAGTCAGGAAGACTTGTCTTGCTGAGTTCAAATCTGGCCTTAGATACTTACTAGCTAGATGACCCTGAGCAACTCACTTAACCCTATTATTTGCCTCCTTTTTTTCCATTTGTCAAATGAACTGGAGAAGGAAATGATAAGCTACTATATAGTACCTTTGTCACGAAAACCCCAAATGGAGTCAGCAAAGAGTCAGACATGACTGAAATCTTCTGCACTCTATCCACTGTGCTGCCCACTCTTTCAGAAGAGCTTTCTTTTACTATTCACCCTTATTTCAGTGATAGTTTGAAGCATTCAGTCTGCCACATTTGAATGTTCTATGTCATGCAGCCAATATTTGAGGCTAAATTAGATAAAAGAAAAACAAGAAGATAGCCCAGAAGTTACAGAGCATACTCTATGTGTCAAGTTGCCAGCATATCCTCAGAAAATACATTTTTGCTTTGTGCTTAAAATGTTTTTTAATTTCATTCCTTTTATTGCATGTACAATGTGGTATCATCAGTTATTTGAGCTCTCAAATGTCCAATCATGCTCCATTAAGAAAAGGAAAATGACAGGAACCTCAGTCCTAGTATCCATCACCAACTTTTATAGCTTTCTCTGAATGGGGATACAGCAGGAAGAAAGGTAAAAAACCTTACAAAATGCCCCAGGATGTAAGTGTCCTCATAGGATATTAGGACAAGAGCTTAGTCTCAGCATCTGAGTTGAAAGGGTCTTTGGATGCAAACCCACCTAAATAAGGATACATTTTCACAATATCTCTGGCAAGTAGTCATCAAGTCTTCACTTAAATATCACAAGCAAGGAGAAACCACCTACCTCCCATATCAGTCCATTCTACTTTTGGATAATGCTAATCATTAGGGGTTTTTTGCTCACATAGCCAGAAGAACTCTGTCTTCCTGTTCCTGCTTCTTTTGGTTGCTTTTCATCATTCCTTCTGAGCAACCCAATCAGAACAAATCTAATCCCTCTTCCTCATGATAGCCCTTCAAACCCTTGGAGATGACAGCCACATTTCCTCTTTGGTTACACATCACCAATTCCTCAGGTCATTTCTCCTATGACATGGTATCCGACCGTGCCCCTCTCCTCTTGGTGTTGCCTAGGTCACAGTGCTCAGAGCCAAAACTTGAACACCGGGGTGTCATTGCCAGGCCTTGCTCAGTGCAGCTAGCTGTGGGATACAGCATTCTGCTGATATTCAGATTAAACAGGAAAAATATATCCTGGACATAGATTAAATGCCAGACACCTTGAGCCATGTCAGTTACATTAGCTTGCTGACAGGAACCCTGGGAATGCTTGTTAAAAGGGGGCAAAGTCAACCTCAGCATTGCGGAACCAGCTCTTTAGAAATTTAACAAATTCTTCTTGTATCCACATGCAAAGCAAAAGCTTAAGCAAACAGATGGGCCTTCAGTCATGCCCCCAAGGTCAATCAACTCCCAGCTGCACCAGCCTGACAAAGGGAGCTAACTCCAAAGGACTGTACTTGGTTTTGCTAATGCTTATGCATTTGGTGGAGCAAAAATGGTCAACAGTCATACCCCCAAGCTCTGCTAACACCCCCTTCCCACTGGTTGGAGTTTTGAAAGGCCGCATCAGATATAATCTGGTTATTAGCACAGAGGCCCCATGGCCACAGCAGTCCCTAAGGCATCCTTTCATTCAGCAAGGAAAACATAGGCAGAACTCCACATGTCTGGGCTCTTTAAGCATGGAGATTACTCTTAGAGAAAGGAACTCCACCAGTTTGTTTTTTAAAAGACTTGTACAAGAATATTCATAGCTGCACTTTTTGTGGTGGCAAAAAACTGGAAAATGAGGGGTTGCCCTCTGATTGCAGAATGGCTGAACAAATTGTGGTATCTGTTGTTGATGGAATACTATTGTGCTCAAAGGAATAATGAACTGGAGGAATTCCATGGGGACTGGAACAACCTCCAGGAAGTGATGCAGAGCGAGAGGAGCAGAACCAGGAGAACATTATACACAGAGACCGATACACTGTGGCACAATCGAATGTAATGGACTTCTCTACTACCAGCAATGCAATGATCCAGGACAATTCTGAGGGACTCATGAGAAAGATCACAATCCACATCCAGAGAAAGAACTGTGGGAGCAGAAACACAGAAGAAAAATAATGGCTTGATCACATGGGTCATATGATTGGGGATGTAGACTCTAAATGATCATCCCAGTGCACACATCAACAATATGGAAATAGATTTTGATCAGAGGCACATGTAAAACCAAGTGGTATTGTGTGTCAACTATGGGAGGGGTTGGGGGGCAGCTGGGTAGCTCAGTGGATTGAGAGCCAGGCCTAGAGATGGGAGGTCCTAGGTTCAAATCTGGCCTCAGCCACTTCCTAGCTGTGTGACCCTGGGCAAGTCACTTGACCCCCATTGCCTAGCCCTTACCACTCTTCTGCCTTGGAGCCAATACACAGTATTGACTCCAAGATGGAAGGTAAGGGTTTAAAAAAAAACCAAACAAACTATGGGAGGGGTTGGAGGGAGGGAAGGGAAAGAACATAATTCTTGTAACCAAGGGAAAATATTCTAAATTGACTAATTAAATAAATTTTTCAAAAAAAGAAAAGAAATAGGGGGAAAAAAGACTTTCTTCAATCCAAGGCCAGAGAAAGGCAAATGGAGATTTTTAACCATGCATCAATCATCATCTTAGAAGTTGGAAAAAAGGTTTGCACACGTGCACATGACTTTCTTAGGGTCTTCTCCCATCCCTCAAGATGAGGACTCATAGCTCCTTCTGCCTCTTTCCAAGGCACACTGACACCTAATAGTTATCACTCTTAGTCCTAAAAGAACCATAGCTACTCCTGCTGGAGCAGGCCTTTGCCTCAGGTTCTTAATGTGGATAGTCACCTCCCCAGGGTAGCCTCCTTTTGCCTTGTGGAACAAGGTACCCAGCTACCCCCATGATTCTGGTTTCTATTTTTTATTTCTTTTAATCCAAAGATAATTTTATTTTCCCTATTACATGTAATAATAATTTGCAACATATGTTTTTTCAAAATAAAACAATTCAAACCATCCTTCTTCTCCCTCTCTTCCCTTCCCCCCCACCCCACTCAGATGGTAAGCAATTTGATCTGGGCCATACATGTATTATCATGCAAAACATACTTCCATATTGGTCATTATTGTACGAGCACACTCGTGTAAAACCAGAACCCCCAAATGAAACTGTAAATACACTTATGTGAAAGATAGTATGCCTCCATCCAATTCCAGCAGTTCTTTCTCTGCAAGTCAATAGCATTTCCTGCCATAAATCCTTCAGAATTGTCACATATCATTGCATTGCTAGGAGTAGCCATGTTTTCAGTTTATCATTGTCCAGTATTGCTATTACTCTGTACAATGTACTTCTGGTTCTGCTCATTTCACTCTGCATCATTTCATGTAGATCTTTCCAACTTTTTCTGAAATCATCCCACTCATCATTTCTTATAGCACAATAATATTCCATCATGTACCACATCATGTACCACAATTTGTTCAGCCATTCCTCAATTGAGGGACATCCCTTCAATTTCCAATTCTTTGCTACCACAAAAAGAGCAACTATAAATATTTTTCTACCAGTAGGTCCTTTCCCCCTTTTTTATTATCTCTTTAGGATATAGACCTAGTAGTGGTATTACAAGATCAAAAGGTATGCTCAATTTTATGGTCCTTTGGTTATAGATCCAAATTGCCCTCCAGAATGGTTGGATCAGTTCACAACTCCACCAATAATGCATTAGTGTCTCAGTTTTGCCACATCTCCAATATTTAACACTTTCTTTTACTGTCATATTGGCCAACCTGATAGGTGTGAGGTGGCACCTCAGAGTCATTTTAAATTGCATTTCTCTAATCAAAAGGGATTTAGAACATTTTTTCATATGGTTATTGTTAGCTTTGATCTTTTTTATCTGAAAATTGCTTGTTCATATCCTTTGACCATTTGTCAACTGGTGAATAGTATAGCTCTGATTTCTAATGAAGTTTGGACAGGTTCTTTCCTTCTTTGACAGATGTGAATAAGTGCCCTACATTCATTCCACTGCTCCCCTTCATTCTGGGTGTGATTTCAAAGGCTTTTCTATTCATTTTCTGACCCCAATACTTGATTATGGCTTGTATAGCAATCTCAGCATGAGATTTCTCCCATTCTGATTTAATAATTCCGTGTTGCAGCAGCAGTTAACAAGAATTCATTTTTGTTGCTCTTATAACAATTTTACAATATTGCTTCTTGGTCTTTCGACTAAGATCAAGTGTAGTATCTTATAACAGCTTTATTAACAGGCTGACCTTTGTAGGTATAAAAGACTCACTCTCTTTAGATGGCATTATGAGAGAATGAGCCAATATTATTTTGATGGCTCTACATACAGCAGAATTATCATATTCTTATCTCATCTTTATCTTATGTCATGCTGCTTTAGCTAGAATAGCCTGATAGGTAGTTGCTCTTTAAGTATTTAGAAAACTTTTATAACTGCTAGGGAATTATTAACATTCACCTCTTCCTCTTTCTCCGCCTAATGCTTCTACTTCTAGAATGGGCAAGTACTACTCCAAATTCCTCTCTCTGGTGAATACTCATTGTAAAGAATCTGATGGCACATACTTTCCTTGCATGCTTTATGCTTTTGTAACTGAGGTTAATTTTATAGCTCCTGATCTAGGAGCCAGCTTGCTACTCCATCTTCCTTTGATCCACAAAAAAGACTTTTGTTGCCATCTTCTTTGCAAATTTAAGAATAAAAAGTTGATATAGTCTAAGGTTAGACTGTGTACTCAGAAATGGAAATGACAGTCTCTTTCCCCCCTGCTTTTCTGTTAAGGTTTGAAAATGTCATTGTTATTTTTTGTTGTTTTTTTAATAAATCTTTCACTCACAAACCATTCTTGCTCTACCAATGTTTTTTTTCTAGATGTAAGACTAAAAGTTGGGAGCAGCTAGGTGGCTCAGTGAATAGGGAGCCAGGCTTGGAGACAGAAGGTTCTGCGTTCAAATATGACCTCAGATACTTCCAAGTTGTGTGACCCATGGCAAGTCACTTAACCCCAATAGCCTAGCCCTTACTGCTCTTCTGTCTTGGAGCCAATGCTTAGTGTCAATTCTAAGACAGATGGTAAGGGTTTAAAAAAAGAAAAAGACTAAAGATTATTGAGACACTCCTTCCTGTCCAGCAAATGTATGCATAAACATAACAGGCTCTGTAGTTGTAGATTCTGAGTTCAGATTGTACCTCTGACCTTTTCCTGCCTATGTGACCTTGGCTAAATCATTTCACTGACTCCGGCTTCAATTTCCTCTTCTAAAACATAAAGCGGTCAGACTAGATGATGTATGGGGGATCCCATCCAATTCTTAATCTATGACCCCTATAGAAATGTGAGCTATTCTTATTTTAAATGTGACCCACTTCCTTTCTTTTCCCTATGTAGAAACACCAATCATTAGCTCATGACACGGACACACGCAAACACAAACATGGTAATCTCAAGACTTTAGGGAACTAAAAATTAGCTCCACTCTACAAAAAAGACTAAACATCCTTGCACCAAAGAGAGTTCATTGATCATTAAACATCATGTTCATCTTTTCCTAGTTCTTCCTCAGAGAAGAAAACGCCTTTGTACTTTGGAAATTTTTTGGCTTGCAACACAAAGTGGGTATTTTTGGAGGGGAAATTTTGGGAGGAAGTTCAAGAAGGTACCTATGATAATTTCTTTATGGTGTCATGCTGTATTTGCATTTTGGAAAACTGAGGGCTAGGTAGGACCTGCAAAAGATATTCAAGTAGAAAGGAAGGCCTCCAGAAATTTGTCTTCAGAGGGAAAGTTAGTTGGATGATAGTGGAGGTGAGAGGAAACTTACTCTTCTTTGGTGCCTGCCTCATGACTTTTCTTTCTTGTATTTAGGAGCTTGTCAGACTCACAATAGAGAAGCAGGAGCATCCATCCCCAACAAGTCCCGTTAAGCCCAGTTCACCAGCCTGCAAGCCTGACAGGTAAGCTCATCGACCTTGTTCTTAGAACAATAACTCCAAAGTCAAGAAAAATGTAGCCAAATCTGACTGTGTTGTTGAACATAAAGTGGGTTATTTCTGTGACCTCTTTTAATCTTCCATTCCTAGATCTCTTGAGAGTTAGCTCAGAACAACAGAAAAAGCAGAGGACTTGGACTCCCAAACCCCTTGTTCTGCATCCCGGCTTCACTCCTCTCAGCCTTTGTTTCTTTATCTAGAAAACAGAAGTGATGGTACTTATACCACCTATATCACAGCCTTGTAACGGGCAAAGCCTTTTGCGAACCTAAATGAGAGGTGTGCATGGGATCTGTTCTCTTGTCTTCAGTATAGAAATGAACTGCTCAAAAGGCAATGCTTGGTTGTGCCTAGCTATGAGTGTTTAGGAAGAGGCCTTTATAAAAATACATTGTTTGAGTGCTTTGTTTATATGTATAATGACAGAATTCTTGAGCTTTGGATGACCAGCTTCTTTAAAAGAAAGTCTCTAAAAGCTTTTTAGGTGTATTTTTTTGCTTTGGGACTTTTGTTTTTTGAGGGGATTGGTAAGGAAATTGCATCACATTGTTCATTTTACCAGAACAGTTGGCTACATCATGGAAAAGTTAAGCACCATATTCAGTTATTTTAGAAATTTCTGCTCATAAAATTTTAGAAGCCATGGAAGCTAAAAAACCAGGTGGTCTTGTTCCCTCATTTTACAGACAACAAAAACAAGGTCCCCCTAGAAAGGGGTGACAAAACTGAAACCCTCTCTTCCCTCCTCTCTCCCACATTCTTTTTACTATACTCTGTTGTATCTCTCTAAAAAGATTTTGGAAATTTTCTATTTCCCCTTTCTTTTTCTTTGTGCATATTCCTTTGAATCTGTGTTGATAGGGTCATAGATTCAGAGTTGAAGGGGTCTCTGGTCATCTAGTTCAATTGTCTCGTTTTATAGATTGAGAAAACTGAGGCCCAGACAGGTCAATGTCTCACACCTATGGAAGGTGGCAGAACCAGACCTGGAACCCACTGTCTCATACCATAGGTTTGATGCCCTTTTTACTCTGACTGAAGACTTCTCTTCTGTCAAGGGCTCTATCCACCTGGATCCTCAAGTAACCCTCTGATCTTCTTTAAATTCCACAGCCAACCTGAGCTCCCATTGACTGATCGAGAAATGGAGATTCTCAACAAGACAACTGGTATGTCCCAGTCAACAGAGCTGCTGCTTCCTGATTCCACCGATGAAGAGGTTGCTCCTCCTAAGCCCCCCCTCCCTGGCATCCGAGTGGTAGATAATAGGTAACAGTGATCCTCATCAGCTTCCTTTTTTCTAGGTTCTTCTCCAGTCTTTAGCTGCCTCCATTAATCCCTCGATGGCTGGAAAAGTTGAGTGATGAGGGTATTGTGACTTAGCAAAGAATTTGGATTTTGGTTGAGTTCCTTGCTACTTAAAAGTCGTGCCTCATGACTTTGAAATGAAATAGTCATCAGGCATTTTCTCTGCCTCCTCATCTCAGCCAGGTGAAAGCTGAGGCACTTACTCTGAGTTGAAGAAAAGCCCTCTGAGTTGGGGTTTCTTGTTATTTATAGGGTTACATTTGGCAGAAATGAGAGGCAGTTAGGTGTGAAGACTAGGTTGGGAGGTTTTGACAATGTGGCTGATTTGTCCAGAGTTTGGCGGGTCTTTATTATTGTGTTCTGCTGTCACTGGGAAAGTTTTCAAGCCTGACTGTGTTGCATTTGGACATGTTAGTGGGGGAAGAGTTTTTGGGTCCAACTAGCTTATGTCAGAGAGAAGGGATATTCTTGGGTGTCTTTGACTAGACTAGAAAAGGAGACCTTCTCATTCTTCTTGCTGGGATCTCTTAAGAGACATCTTCTTCTTTTGTCTTACAGTCCTCCACCAGCATTACCGCCCAAAAAGCGACAGTCAGCACCATCCCCTACCAGAGTGGCCGTGGTAGCACCCATGAGCCGGGCCACCAGTGGCTCAAGTTTACCTGTTGGAATCAATAGACAGGTAATAGTGTTACAGCCACGGAAAACAGGATGTGGGATGGCATCTTGGCCTTCAGTCATCTGCAAGCAGAAAGCAGTACTACTTTAGTAGTTATTTTCTGATCTTGGAAATAACTACAGGCATCCAAAAAAGACCTTAATTGGAGAAACTTCTTAGAATCCTAAATTTGAAACTGGAAGGAACCTATAAGATTGTCTATTTTAACACTCTGAGCCCCCATCATTTTATAGATGCAGGGGTCTAGAGGTTAGAGAAACAAAGAGGTTAGGTAATTTGGCCAAAGTACACAGGCAGTTAGTGGCAGGGCCAAGATTTAAACCGAGGGCCTCTAGACATACTGTTTTCACTTGCATGTTTCTGCCATTCCATTTTCTTCTAAAAAGATTTTTTTTAATTGAGGAAACAAAGGCTCTGGAACAAGAGTTCTTAACCTGGGGTTCTCAAATAGATGTCAGAGAATCTATGAATCTTTTAATACTTTTATATCTGTGTTTCAGTATAATTGGCTTCTTTTGCAAATCTATAGATTTTATATGCATTTAAAAACTTTATTCTGAGAAAGGATTCATAGGCTTCACCAGATTGCCAAATGGGTGGGTCCATGATACAAATCAGGTGAAGAACCCCTGGTCTAGAATTTTAGATACCTTCACATTTCCATGCAACTCTAAAGAAGGGAATCCCAAAGTTCATCTTACCTACCCATTCCCCTTAGGTAAGACTCTGTCTGTACTGAATCAAAGGAGCATGATGTAGTGGAAAGATCCCCAGACTTGAAGGTAGTGGACCTGGGTTCAAATCCAGATTCTACCCCCTTCATACTCCCTCTGTGACCTTGGGAGCTTATGGTCCCTTAACTATGAAATGGGGATAATTCTTATACTATCGACTTAGTGTGGGAGACCAGGGTATATTGAAAGTTCCTTCTTAATTTTAAAAGCACCATATACATGGTAGATAATATTGTAGTCACTTAAGTATTTATAGGAGCTGTGATTTTCCTTCATTATGGGTATTCCTTCCTCTTTAAAGCTTACCAGGATCTTTGAACATCACTGTGGCTAAAATATTCCTCACCTAGTAGCCAAGCTGGCGATGAGCTTCTCCATATTAGCTAACCTAGTCCTCTGGCCACAGTCTGTCACCAGACCCACATTGAAAGGCTTTTCAGCTTGGGGGGTGAGATGGGATAGGGCAGGGAACCTGCCAGTCAACCCCCAAGAATTTATACAGAATCCGCTGCATTCCAGGCATTGGCATGGAATACAAAGGAAAGAAGGAAACCAACCATCCTTGCCCTCCAGGAGCTGCCACAACTTGTGTTTCTTTGATAGAGCCTTAATGAACTCAGGGTCACCTCCATAGCATGATGCAGCCTCAAAGGAGTTTGTTAGTGGGGAGCTATTGTCATACAATTCTGAAAACCACCTTCCTCTCACCCATTGTTCTTCCTATTTGTAAGAGGTTGGTTTTGGAGTGGAGCATTATAACTGGGTTCCTCTCAGTTTAACTTTCCCTTCCATCCCTATGAGTACCCTACTTTTCCAGCTTCTTTATCAACTAGTGCCATTTCTCAAGAGTGATTTGCATTTGTCATCCTTTCCCATGCAAGGACTTTGATGTGGACTGTTATGCACAGAGGAGGCTGTCAGGAGGCAGCCACTCGTACGGCGGGGAGTCCCCTCGCCTCTCCCCATGCAGCAGCATCGGTAAGCTGAGCAAGTCTGATGAGCAGCTGTCCTCCTTGGACCGGGACAGCGGGCAGTGCTCCAGGAATACAAGCTGTGAAACACTAGGTGAGTCTGAGCTTGTGGGAAGCTAGCTCCAACGAATCTGTCGGGCAGCAACTAAAGCCAGAAACCTCTGAGCATATAGTTTCCTCTTTGGCAGTTTTCCCCAGCAGGATTGGTTTCCTCACCTGTAGTGTAGTCCACTTATATAATCAGACTGCTGAAAATTAACAGCTTCCCTCATTCCTCTCATTTCCACTGATGGACTGAGATCTCTGCCCTCCTTAGATCATGTTGCCTCACCTTGTCCTCCCTTCACATACAAAGTCTAAAAAAGTATTAGAGGTAGCATTGAAATGGACCTTACAGTCCATTGGGTCCATCCTTCTTGTTTTACAGATGAATCGCTGAAGTGATTTGCCCAGGGTCACTATTAGAAGTAGATTTCAAGTTCGGGTCTTCTTGACTCCAGCTCCAGCCTTCTATCCCCTGTGCTATGTAGCCTTAAAGTTTTTCTCTCTTGGACACTAGATAGGGAGTCCCAGTGCCTTAGAGAACTTCTAGGCTTTAATAGCTATTTAATTTTTCTTTTGTTATTAATATGTTTATATTTTTATTTGTTTGAATATTTAATAAGTATTAAAACTTAAAACTTCTCTAAGACTTTGGGAACACCCTATATATCTCTGTACTTCATTCATTCAGCAAACATTACCATTTCTAACAACAGACCATTAGCTTACATGTAGCACAACAGCCATGAACACATGTTTGTAATACTAAGTCATTGCACTATGCAAGAAACAAGACATGGTTCCTGTCATCAGTTTTTGCTCTAGTATGGGAAGTGTAACGACTGAAATTTTTGAGAGGCAATATTTCTCAATTCTAAGTTAGTTTATTAATTGACCACTCAAGACAGGCTAAAGCAGCCCACTGACTCTATCCCTAATCTGAAAGAGCAGGGGGGAAAGGCCAAACCCTTCTCATGCAAACCATACCACTTATGATCTCACCACTCAGTCCTTCCATTCAACATCTCAAGCCATCTCTGATTGCTAAACAGCCACTGAGGAGGTAGCTCCTCCCTCATTACAAGAAGAGGTGCTCTTTGTCCATAGAATGAGAACATCAACATGCCCTTTCCTCCCTGCCAGGTGACTGGGTCAGTCCAACATGGTTTCAGAGCACTCTCTTAATCAGGGTTCACCATGGCTCCCAGCTCTGCCCTTACTCCTGTTATCTTTTGAAGATCTAAACAAAAGAAAGGAGATCTGAGGGAGAAACCATTTCATCCTGACCATGGGTGAGGGGAAGCCAAAGGAAAAATTATTTCACAAAAATATCCCAATTCAATATTAATTTATTTCTTGTAAGTTTTTTTACTGAACATTTATTATAATATAATTCAGGTTGTTTTTACCCTGTAAGAACTGAAATGATATTTCTACCCAGATATATATTTTATAAAGTTTATTCAAAAGGGTAGGCAGTTATTCCTCTCAGTAACCTGACCATGTGGTGTACCTGCAAGTCTCTTCCTTTTTCCTTTCACCTGCCTGCTCTGCTCCCAACTTCTTCCTTCTTCATTCTCTTCTTGCTTCTCCCTCTCCTCAAGCCTTGACTTTTATTGACATACAACACATACATGGACGCAAATGTGGCTTAACTGTGTTATGTCAGGAATGTTTGATGGACAGGTCAAGCTTCTCAGGAGAGGGAGGAGATGAACTCCCTTGACACAAATTCCCCTTGTGATCCTTTGGGAGACCCATCTCCCCAATGGATCATTTAAATATAACTTTCATAACTCTAAATACCTTCTAGCTAAAAGAACATACATCAATATTAATTGAGGGCATAGATAAATCTCCTTCCACTGGAAATGGTGCAGATGTATCTAAGCACAGCCTTGCTCTGAGATCAGAAGATAAGAGCAGTCACTTTCCAAAAGAGTGGCTCATAAGTAGATAGTATTTGGCCTTTGCCTTGAGGAATGATCTCAGGAGATGAGAATGGAATGACATAGGTGGTCTCCAGGTATAGTAGTTTAGGGGAACACACATTCCATGGTGTAGTTGCCCTTTTGGCATCTTCTGTGGTCAGTGCTGCTTTGCATGCCTATAGTGCTGATCTGTTCTGTAAAGGGAGCTATTTGAAAATAGCAGCAGAGATATTTTTTTCTTCTGAAATTGAAGATGCTTCTTTTACAGATGTCTAAAATGCATTCGTTAATTTGATAAAGGAACCTTTTATTTTTTGTTTCAAGATATTTTATTTTTATAATTAAATATAATAATAATATTCAACATATTTTTTCCAAATTTATACGATCCAAACAGTCTCCCTCTCACCCTTCCCTACCCCCATTCAGAGCTAGTAAGGAATTTGATCTGGGCCATACATGTATTATCATGCAAAATATACTTCCACATAGGTCATTATTATAAGAGTACACTCATACAAAATGAAAACCCCCAAATAAACTGTAAATACACTGATATAAAAGATAGTGTCCCTTGAGATGCAGCCATTGACTCCAGCAGTTTAAAAAGGCCTTTTAAAATGGATGCATGGACCACTAGGTTGTGGTGTCTCTCATCTCCAAAGTCCAAGACTCAGTCATATCAGCCTCTAGGAGGTGTCACTGGAATCACTGAACCTTAGTTTCCTCATCTGTAAAATTAAGAGTTAGATTTGATCAGTGGTGCCAATTTTTTTAAATGGATCCCTGCATGTTGCATATTTATTTAGAAAACTGAAAATTAATATCATTTGTTTTATTATATTTTTATTTATTTTGTTAAACGTTTCCCAATTGCCTGCCTCTGAACTAAATTATCTCCTATGTATCTATGATCCAGTGGTGTAAAGACAGTATACAAATGAGAGGAAATACTATTTTTTTCTTGACAAGCTATACTCAAAGGACACTTATTAAAGGACTATTAAAAAAGCTGCTACCTGTATGGTAGCAAAAGATTTTTTTCTCTTAATATCTCAAAAGAGATTATAGAAAGGGGGAGGGAGAATAGTTGGAGTGAGAAAAGGAATCGAGGGCAGGCAGGGGAAAAGATTCTGATTTTCCACTTGGATAACGGGTACATTTGTTTTCCCTGTACAGATCACTATGATCCTGATTATGAATTTCTTCAGCAAGATCTCTCCACTGCTGACCAGATACCTCAGCAAATAGCGTGTAACCTTAGCCCATTACCAGAATCTATTGGTGAATCTGGCTCTCCTTTCCATGGACATCCTTTCCAGCTCCCACCAGGCAGCTCCCCACAGCCGGAGCTCGGCAACCCCCTGCCCATGGTGCATCCTACGGACATGCCTCCTGCTCTGCCTGAGAAAAAGCGAAGGAGTGCAGCCTCTCAGACCACGGACAGCTCTAGCTGTAGAGTGTCCTATGAGAGGCACCCCTCCCAATATGACAATATCACTGAGGATGATCTCCAGAACTCAGCCTCCCTCCAGCCAATACCTTTCACGCCATTCGCTGCTGTCCTTCCCTTCCAGCAAGGGGGCTCCTCGGCCCCTGTTGAGTTTGTGTCTGATTTTGCTGCTCCTGAGTCGACAGGTGACCCCGAGAAACCACCCCCGCTACCTGAGAAGAAGAACAAACACAGTAAGCTTTTGATGAGAGAATGTTTGTGAAAGTACTTTGTAAACTCACAGATGTAAGGCATTATCATCACCATCATCATTCTCTTTTCTTCCTTCCCCTTGTTCTTTCTCTTTCCTGGCTTGATCCATGAGGGTGAATGGTGAGTTCTGCATGGGGCTATGATACTTCCCACCATCTGGATGGCCTTAGATTCAAAACCATTGAGGGAGAATTTATGGAAGAGCAACATATGTATAGTCCAAAAAAACACAGTGGACCTGAAATCTGAAGACCTGGATTTGAAGCTAGACTTTAGTTCTCTCCAAATGGACAGCTCTGGGAAAGTCTCTTAAGTTCCCCAGGTTTTGGTTTTTTCACATGCCAGATGAGGGGATTAGATGAAATGATTGCTAAGGTCCCTTCTGGCTCTGAGTCTATGAGTTCTGGGTTTGAGTCCTGGCTCTGCCTCTTATGTAACTGTGTGATCAAGGGCAAGTCACTTAACTTTCCTATAATTAGGTTTCCCAGTCTTTATAAAATGGAGATAACACTACCCAAATGATTACCAAAAAAGCCATTTGTAATCTATAAAGCACTATTATGAATGTGAGCTTTTGCCATATCAATATATTAATTATTAGCCAATTGGCTATTAGAAAAGAATTCTGATTTTATTCACTTTGTTCCAAATTGACCTCTCTGGGAAAGAGAGGCTAGTAAGGAAAATACTTCACTCTGAAAGTGTGTCTGTGTAAAAATTTTTTTTACCTTTACCTTCTTTGGTTACCTTTACCTTCCTAGAATCATCAGTTCCAAGGCAGAAAGGCGATAAAGGTCAGACAATTGGGGTTAAGTGACTTGCCCAAGACCACATAGCCAGCCAGCACCTGCCCCCAACTCCACCTTTTGTGCCCTCTATACTCCGTCACCTGACTGCCTCTTCTAATTCTATCTACTGTAGAATCATAGATAGAGAGCTACAAGGGACCTCAGAAGCTGTCTAGTTCAGCCTCCTTCCTCATTTTACAAGTAAAGTGTGATATGGAAATCACATTAAAAGACTTATGTATATTAATTTAAGGTCGCCAAGGAATTCAGCTATGTAATTCCCAAATGAAAACTCAAGTCAGCAGTCAACCTTTTATAGAGTTTTTAATTACTAACAGGAGGAAGAAAGGTATTGGGGGGGGGCGGGGGAGAGAAAGGGGAGAGAAGGGAATAGGGCTTAAATACCCCCTCTGCCTAGGCTGGGCCAAAGGCCCAAGGCCTTAGATAGCCAAGGCAAAGAAAAGAGATCAGTCCCTATCACTCACGTGACCAAAATGGAGAAACAGTCTGAGGGCCTCCACTCCAAGCACCCAGGCCCGAACCACCTCCTTTCCTCCCCACAGGAAGTCCCTAGACTCTTCAGCTGTCCTCTACCTCACTTCCTGTGTCTCCCCTGTGCCAATGGTGGCTCTAGCTTAACCCAGGACTGCCCAGAGGTCTGTCCCCTTTGCACATGTCTGTTGAAGGTCATATTCTCAAATAATTAAATCTTGAGCTTTGCTGCAGCCCTTCCTAAATCCTGTTACCCTGAGTAGGGTGGAGATTGTAGTTTCCAAGACCTGATTCTGTCATTCCAAGTATCTCCATTGTTATTGTTCAGGAAATAGCCAAATCCCATCCTCTAAAGAATGATTTGAACAGGGTTGAGTAGGTTTGAAATTCACAAAAGAAACTGAAGCTCACAGTGGAGAAGTGGTTGGTTCAGAATGAATAAGTATCATAAGTAGCAGAACTAGGATTCAAAACTAGGTCCATATTCTAAGACCAGGGCTTTTCCCACTATGCCTCCCATATAGCCCCATTTTCTTTTCTTTTCTTTCTTTTTTTTTTAAACCCTTACCTTCTGTTTTGGAGTCAATACTGTGTATTGGCTTCAAGGCAGAAGAGTGGTAAAGGCTAGGCAATGGGGGTCAAGTGACTTGCCCAGAGTCACACAGCTGGAAAGTGTCTGAGGCCAGATTTGAACCTAGGACCTCCCATCTCTAGGCCTGGCTCTCAATCCACTGAGCCACCCAGCTGCCCCCTGGCCCCATTTTCTAAGAACTGTATAATTCAGGTTTGACCAAAGGACATGAGGAAGACCTAGAGTCATGGGCCACACACACCCTCAGCTCTGTCTAGCATGATTCACTAGAATTCTTGAATTTGGGTCTGGAAAGACCTTTAGAGATTATCTCCTAGGTTAAATGATTTTTGCAGTGTCACACACAAACAAGTTGAGAACTCAGGCCTCTTGATTCCCAGCCCAATTACACCAGGCCAGATGGTGCTATTTGAATCATGCATAATAGGATGTGCACTTTGAATGGTCTTTCCAATACAAGTGAGATCCTTTCTCATCCTTCTACCTGATTTTCATACAGATCAAAAACCTTGAGTTCAAATCCAGCCTCAGGGATTTACTTGCTGTATGACCTTGGGCAAGTCACTAATCTCTGTTTCCCTCAGTTTCCTTGATTCTGAAATTAGGATAGTTATGGCACCTACCCCTTAGGATTATTGTGAGAATCAAATGAGACAATTATTTGTAAAGCAATTTAACACATAATAAAATACTATATAAATACTTATTCTGTCCCTCCTCCCTCCCTTCCTCCCTTGATTCCAGGTTCTTGGTTGGGGTTATGAGGTGGACTGTAGTTGTAGACTAGAGTGAACTGTCTTAGACCTAGATCAGTCAATTGAGCAATAAGCATTTCTTCACTGTACTAGGTACTGAGGATACAAAGACAGAATTGGAACCCTTAAAGAATTTCCAATCTACTAGGGAAAATGATATGTAAACAAATTGGACTAGGTGACCTCTTAGGGCCTCCCAACTCTAAATCTTTGATTCCATATGTATATGCAAAACAAATAGAAGATAATTTGCTTGATCTGATCTAGGCCTCATATAAGAGGTGGCCTTTGTGGGGGCAGCTGGGTAGCTCAGTGGATTGAGAGCCAGGCCTAGAGACGGGAGGTCTTAGGTTCAAATCTGGCCTCAGCCACTTCCTAGCTGTGTGACCCTGGGCAAGACACTTGACCCCCATTGCCTAGCCCTCACCACTCTTCTGCCTTGGAGCCAATACACAGTATTGACTCCAAGACGGAAGGTAAGGGTTTAAAAAAAAAAAAGGTTGCCTTTGAACCTAAACTTTAAAGGATTGGACCTACAGCCCAAGTTCTGACAAGGCAGTCTGCTAAATCACTGAATAAGCCAGCTTGCATGCATATAGACCTAAAAAGGAGATGATAGGACCTAACTGTTCTGTTTAGCCTAAATGCCATGATCCATGAAGAGTGCTTCTGATTATTACTGATTATCCCAAGTAATCATAATTTCATTCATGTAGCCCTCACAGCATTAAGGCACTTGATTGAATTCTGCAGGTAGGCTAAGGAGATTGGGTAGAGAGGGGAGAAAAGACAGGAAAGGGAAGGAAGGAAGGAAGGAAGGAAGGAAGGAAGGAAGGAAGGAAGGAAGGAAGGAAGGAAGGAAGGAAGGAAGGAAGGAAGGAAGGAAGGAAGGAAGGAAGGAAGGAAGGGAGGGAGGGAGGGAGGGAGGAAGGAAGGAAGGAAGGGAGGGAGGGAGGGAGGGAGGGAGGGAGGAAGGGAGGGAGGAAGGGAGGGAGGGAGGGAGGGAGGGAGGAAGGAAAGATTGTTTAGGTTTCTTCATCATGAAACTAAGATATCCTCAAATGTCCATCTTAAGTCACAAAGCGAGACGAGTGCTTCACAGACATTTGAGGCTAGAAGGGACTTTAGACACTCCTTAGTCTATCTATCTTGTTGTACAAATGAGGAGGCTAATACCTCCAGAGGAGAATCCAATGTCTCCTTGACTCCCAGTTCAGAGCCCTTTTCACTACACCTTTCTGCCTATACCTTTGCTGGTTAGCTCATGGGATCATAGGACTTAAAAGTAGAGAGGAATGTTATAGATAACTTCATTCAGCTTTTTATTTTACAGATGAGTAAACTGAGGCCAGGAGGAGGGAAGGGACTTGCCCAAAGTTGTACAGATAAATGAAAATCCTGAGAGTGAAACTCAAAAGACTTTTGGTTTTAAATGCATTACTCTTTCCAACATTCTTTGCTGCTCCCCCATTAATATCCATGTCCTTTGCTATAGACATTGTGGTCTGGAGGTGGAAGAACCAATTTTGTGTGAGAGTTGTTTTTCTTATATGATATATTTGCAGCTTGAAGCTTTTAGACTATAAGCAAGTGAGTGGCCCCATTCTGTCATAGAAGAGAGGAAGCCCAGGCAGTTGGCCAGTTCTGTAAGCCTGACTTCATTAATATGGGTAATATGAATAAGTCACTGAACTTGAAGCTGTCTTCCCTATACTGCCACAGTGCCCTCTGAAACCTCAACAAATCCATCACCAAGCATTTATTGAGGGCCTACTATGTGCCAACCACTGTGCTGGGATCTGAGGAAACAGACAGAAAAGAAGCAATCCTTGCCCTCAGGGAGCTTGCCTCCCCAGGAGAGCCATTGCAACCTAAAGTGGTGGTCAGTTGACCACTCCAGTAGTAAAGCTTTGCCTGATGATATGATTATAGACATAGAGAAGGGAGGTCAGTCCCATTGACCAGTCTCTGTTCTGTTCTGAAGATTGACCCAGCATCATCAATGTGAAATAGAAAACCATTTGAGTTTTACAGAGACACAGCATGGCATAGTAGACAGATAATGGCCAGCCTTAGACTCCAGAATACGTTTTGGGTTCAGGTCCCACTCCTCTCATATCCTGGCCATGTACGTGATCTTGGGCAGGCTGCCCAATGTGGGGAGACCCCGGGCACCACCACCTGAGGCAAACTCTAAGCTACAGGACAGGCCCTGTGCTGGTCTGCCTGATAGTAGTAGTTGCAGTCCCAATTGATGTTTCCTGTATTATTGAGGTACATGCCTGGTCCCCACCCCCAAAAAGTAGATTTTGCCTGTCATGGTCTTAAGCTAGAACCCCACAGTGTAATGCTCTTCTCTCTGCAGCTCAGTCTATTTCCCTAGCCATGCTATCAGTCTCTTCAGTGCCCGAATACTGCACTAGCTGTTGGTGGCACTAAGTATAAACAAAATAGACCCTGCCCTCAAGAAGCTTACATTCCAACAAAGTAAAACCTTCATGCAAGCAAATGCAAAGTAGTTACTTAAGAATTAGTATGGTATAGTCATTGGAGAGTGTCGGACCTGGAGACAGGAATACATGGGTTCAAATTCTGCCTTAGACATTTACTTGTTCTTTTACTTTGGAGTAAGTCATTAATTAATCTGAGCTGCAGTTCCTCATCTGTAAAATGGGAATAATAATGGCACCAGCTTCAGGTCCGTTGTGAGAAACAAATAAGATAATGTCCACAAAGTATTTTGTCAATTAAAACACTACATAAAAAATAAAACTAATATCATCATTATAAAGAATATACAAAGTAATTTCAAAATAGAGAAATTGAAGATTGACCCAGTCATAACTAGAATGATCAGGAAAGGCATAGTTTAGGAGGTGAAGGAAGCTTGGAGTCCTATAAAGTATAAGTGAGGAGATAGCATTATATCCATGGAGGACCCCTTTGCTAAGGCATGGAATCTTATTAGGGCACAGAGAACAGCAGACCAGCTTAACTAGAACAGCATGTGTGAAAGGAGGTAATAGTAATATGAGATAAGACTGAAAAGGAAGGAAAAGAGACGAATTTTACCTGAGAGGCCATAGGAAATCATTGAAGGTTTTTTGAGGGTGAGAGAGAGAAATCAGATCTGTATGTTAGCAATATCAGTTTGGCAGATGTGTAGAGGATGGATTGGAGAAGAGAGGCAGGAAACAGCATCACTTTTGGAGCAATACCTGTTTGCCAGCACTATCATTTAGTTTGCAAACATGTGAAATAACAAGTGCTGCAATCCAGCTTGAAATGTGAGGTTGCTTGGCAGGACTGACTGAGGACATTCGTCCCCAGTCACACATTTCAGTGGGTGATGTTTTTGAATCACATATTGTGCTGCCTGACCGTGGGTAGTGTTGAGAAAGATGTCAACAGCCCCCCATCTGTTTACTTCATTTCTATGTCTGGCTTGGAATTTCCTTCCAGTGGAAGGCCCCCTCTGCCTCCCTCTTCTCTTGTCTTCCTCCTCGATCTATGCAACCTCTGCTTAATGTAGTTTCTGAAGCCTATCTTAGCTGCTATGTACCATGGCTCATTGGCTGGTTCAGCCAGCAGCAAGCAGCTCACCTCCTAGAAGAACAACTTGCCTGCCAATCTTGTCTTGAATTCTGATGGCAGCAATTCATATATTCATACAAGAAACACTTCTGGTCTTCCCCCTTCATCCTCTCACTTCTAATTTACTCTTCCCTCAAAGGGTAAACATGGTCTTGCTCTAGAGCTTCTGGGAATACTTCATCTTATAGTTCCAATGAAAGAGAACTTCCTTGCTGTGAAGGAGTGAGTGATTTTAGAAAATAGATTGCCTTTGCAAACTGGTGAGGGCCTTGCTTGTGGCCAGTTTTAGAGATAAAAGTTTCAACATTTTTCCTTCCCTTTCTCCTGCTTCCTTCTCACACTGCCTAGAAATTTACAATGTTCTAGGGAGTAAGGCAATGGAGTTCAGGCTGGAAACACTCCAGATTGGGAGTTAGAATCCCTAGGTCCAAGTCCTATGAGCCTAAAAACAAAGATGCTGCCCTTCCATAGATCAGCTTGAGAGGCCTTGCCCATCCCTGTCATCTCTATGGAAAACACCCCTTTATGTAAGAAATCAGTGCTTCTCACTTCTCTCATCATGTAAGAAACCAGCATTGGGGCACTATGGCTGTTATAGGCCAGTGATGTGATTTCCCATCTGCTTTTTGAATTGATGCCTCATTAAAAACCACAGCACCAGGGGGAGGGGGCTGCAAAGAGCAATCCCAGGAATGTTTCCATTTTCTCAATCTCTCACTGCAAATGGGAATGTTTAAAGAGTCAGCATGCTCCCTTTGAACTTGTCTCAGTCTGCTATGCTGAATTCCAGGCTCCCGTTCCTTTCCTTTTCTAGCATTCTTCTAAACATAACAATGTAGACAGAGATTGCATTGCAGCATAGTTGGAACAGACACACGGTACTGGCAATAGTTGCAGGCACGTGATTTTATTCTTGGCTTGTTTGACCTCATGTCATTAGGCATTTACAATCATGGTAAAGAGAAAGATCCTTTTCTGAAGAACAGAAAGGAGATAAAGCTCACTTTTTTTCCTTTACAGGTAGAAGTTGAGTCTTTGTTCTTTATGTCAAGGACCAGTTATGGGGCAGCTAGGTGGTGCTATGGATAGAGCACCAGGCCTGGAGTCCGGAAGATGAGTCTTCCTGAGTTCAAATCTGGCCTTAGACATTGACTAGCTGGGTGACCCCGGGCAATTCACTTAATCCCATTTGCCTCAGTTTCCTCGTCTATCAAATGAGCTGGAGGAGGAAATGACAAACGACTCCAGGATCTTTGCCAAGAGAAGCCCAAATAGGGTCACAAAGAGTAAGACACGACTGAAAATGACAGAACACCAACAAGGACCAGTTACAGAATCTTCAGAAATGGATGGAAATATTTTCTTTAAGTTAGATACGTGATACTCCTTGTTTTGTTTTGCCTCTCCCAGAAATGTTGCCTGGATATTCCGTTGCCTACTGCCATCATTAAGTGTACGCACTACTTGGGATGATACAACATTTTTCAGCCCTTACAGCTAGCTAGTGTGCTGTTTGAAAAGGTGCTGGGCTTAGCATTAGAAAAACCTGCAACCAGATCCTGCTTCCAGCACTCATTAGCAATGTGACTAGGGACAAATTTCTTAACCTCCACGGCATCTGCTTTTCCCATCTCATTAAGGATGGTAGTACCTGTAATGTATACTTCACAGGGTGATTCCGAGGCTCCAGGGCAGCCTACCTAAAGTGGTCTGTGGGCTAGGCCTGGAGGGAAGGCTAAGGCTGCTGAATCACTTGAGGTCAGGGGGTCTTAGCTGGAGCTGGGCCGAAGCAAGCCCCCGGGAGCAGAGGACCGCCAGTTGTCTGAGAACAGGTGAACCTGCCCAGGTTGGAAAGATAGCCAGTTAGCTTCCATGTTGTTCTTTCTGCAAAAAGAGAGGAAGCAAAGTTGGTAAAAGGGGCTGTGAACCTTCAAGACAGATCGTGCTTGTCAGGGATGAAAGACAAGTGTGACATAGGGACAGTGTAACGTTAGGATAGAGACAAGGTGACAGAGACAGAGTGTGACATAGAGGCAGAGTCAATCTAGGAATCATGGTGAATTGGGCTCAAGTCCCATCTCTTGGCATACACTCCTGGCCAGGTGACCCTGGGCAAGTCACTTAACTCTTCAGTGCATCCAAGATAACACTGAAACTCTTCAGTTACTTTCCCATCTGTCTACAAGGAGATCATAAGTCTAGACAAAAAAATGGGGACTAGATATTATGATGATGATCATAATTGTTATCTTTCTCAACATTAAAATTAACTCAATTTGAATTAAATGGGCATTTACCTCTAAGATTTCAATAAGATCACATTGACCCCTGAGCCTTAAGCCACTGTCTCATTGTCTCTAGCTAAGGCTGTCCCATAGTATGGTGGGACTGAACACTAACTGAATTCGAACCCTTATTCTTAGCTGGATAACATTAAGCCAGTTACTTTATTTTTGGTTCCTTCATTTTTCCCCATTTATAAAACAGATAAAAGTTCTCCCCTACCAACTTTACACTTCACAGATTGTCTTGAAGATTTAAAAAGTGATGAAAACCATTCCTTACATTTCAGCACCTCTTTGGGGAGAAACAAATCCAGCACTATATACACCTAAGCCATTGTTATCTTTTAGATAAGCCATAAAAATCAAGAAACCACTGCTCAGCAGAGAATCTAGGCACTTCCTCCCTAGGCAGGACTGCTAGCCCTAGTGTCCTGGATAGGTGCCAGTTTTCATAATTACAGTCTGCCAACCTAAATTCCCCTCTCGGTTTCAGTCGCTCACTGCAGCTCCCTTCTGTTGAGCCATCAAAGGGATGATGGCTATTGATGACGTTCTTGAACCTTTGTGTAAGGGCTCCTTTCATATGTGTCAAGTTGGCTAGATTTCTGAAAGATGATGAAGTATTACTGCTATTTCTAAGTGCTCAGTTTCTGAATAGGTTTATAAAGAAGTCTCCTTTTAGCATGGAAAACCATCTTGTTTGGTGAAATAGTGATGATGATGATGATGATGATGATGATGATGATAGCTGATCCAGCATTCCTTAAGGTTTGCAAAACACGTTGCATATACTGTCTCATTTAATCTTCACAATATCCCTAGGTACTATTATATTAAAGAATTTGCCCATTGTCCCATAGCAAACTGATAAATTATTTAAGGTAGCACTAGAACCTAGATCCTCCTGACCTCTTGTCATGGGATCTTAGATATAGAGCTGAGGGCCTTAGAGCTCATTGAGTAAAGATGCCTGCACTCCACTGATTTAATAGCTGAGGAAATTGAATAAAGAGATGAGATTACTTTCCCAGAGTCATGAGGTGGAATTCAGACTCAGATTTTCTTGACTCCTGGTTTAGCACTCTATTCAGTATGCCACCCCTGTTTCTCCGTCCCAAAGTGGGTAATTATTTGTTCTTTAAGATAAGCCTTTATAGGATCTATATTCCTAAAACATTATATAGACAGAGAAGCCACACTTGGGGTGAATGGCTTTTTTGGGGGAATCACCCTTAGAACTTCATCAGGTTGAAACTGACCCAGGAATTTTGATTATGTGTTTGGCAGGACCTGTGAGGCTGAGCTCATGTAATGGAGACTGCCAGTGTCTGCTCTTATACCACTGCCCTTTATTGTAGAGTTCCATGTCCTCCAGCTGCTAAAAAAAAAAATCTATTTATGTTTGAAAGGATACTTTGAAATCAGCCAGAGAATGTTCCATGGGCACCTGGAGCCACAGGGAGGTTGAGGAAGAAAAAGAGAAGCTCCTACTCTTTTTAACTAAACAACTCAAGAGTTTCTGCCCCTTGCTCATTTCTTTAAGCTCCATTAAGGTTCCTGATTGATCCACCTGCCTTTATGTCAGTCTGAAAATACAAATTCACTTGTCCTGGTTTCAGACATAAAAAAGATTTCTTGATGTAGTTCCCTGGAGAAAAAGCATGTTTGATTTTAGCTCCAAGAGGAGGTTGTGGTGGTGGTGGTGGTAGTAGTAGTAGTAGTAGTAGTCGTAGTCGTAGTAGTAGTAGTAGTAGTAGTAGTACTAGTACTAGTAGTAGTACTAGTAGTTAGTGGTAGTAGTAGTTAGTGGTAGTGGTGGTGGTAGTAGTAGTAGTAGTAGTATAGGAAGGACCCTGGTCATAGAGGCAGAGTCCTTGAAATCTTCGTTTAAACAGGCCCTAGGTTAAGTCATTCAGCTTCTGTGAGCTTCAGCCTCAGTCTCTTCTCCTGTAAAGCAGGTATAATTATATAACATTAACTCTGCCTTTATCACCACTTTGTTGTGGCAGAAGTATTTTGGAAACCTGAAAGTACATTAAAAATGTAAATACTTTTATTGTCATCTGACAGATGCCCAGCATTGAACAGGCCTAAGATTAAACCACCATGGTTGAAAGGGAGGGAAATCGAGGGAGAGAGAGAGAGATCTCCAATTTCTTTCCCAAACATTTCACCACCCTTTGATGTTTTCATATTATAATTTATCTTGCCTAACAATTCTTGGACCTCTTAAGATTCTAGCTATAAAGCTAGAAGGTAACCTTAGAGGCTCGCTAGTGTAATCTTTTTTTACAAAGCCTTCCACCCTTCCATCCAAATCCCCTGTGCCAAACTGTCTCCCAGTGGGATATCTGTCCTATGTACTTCAAGCTATTTTGAGGTTCAGTGAGATGATGGGTGTATGAATTTTAGCAGTCCTATAGAAAGGCCAGCAGCATTTATCATTATAACTAGTCGTAGTATTCCAGTTTTTGCTTCAATTACATTATAGTATTAGACTTTAATCCTCCTCCTACATTGCCTTCTCATCCAAAGACTTTCAAATACCTTAAGCCCAAATAGAGTAATTATGTAATTATGAGTTAAATAATTAAGTAATTACAAAAAGCAGAATCTCAGTCTGAGATGGTATAGGCAGCCAAAGTTCTCAATCCACAAGTGCCGATTGACTGCTTCAGCAGAGAAGCACACCAGGGACGTACAAACAAACCAGGACCTTCGATATAGGACTCCAGTTCCAGGGCCATCACACAATAGCCCAGATCCCTTTCTTTGTTATGATAAAAGCCTGGTCACAACCACATGCCAAAACCTGCCACTGTTAGATGCTCCTTCACTTGCTGCCCATGGAATCCTGGCTTCTCAGAGGAACCCTCAGGAGTTTGCAGAAATGGATTTGGGGCTGCAGAGGAGACGATTTGACTTTAGTGATTAAACTTGTAACGCCTAATGAAGCTCAGGCTGACGCCCCCATGTGAGGGCTTAGGAGTCAGGGTTTCTGCACCTGCTATCACACTGGGAAGGGTCCCCAGGATGAGACGACAGATGAGCTCTTTGTTTTGAGTTCTCACCTCTCCAGGCAATGTCCACACCTCCTTAGGTGGGTGTCACCCTTTGTAGAACAAATAAAGACCTGGCTGCCCTGCCTCACTAGCTGATGCTCTTGCCTCAGGCAAATACACAGTGAGGCTGTGGCCCAGTGCAACTTGTAGTTGGTGGCATTCAGAATTTGCCACTTAGTACAAGTAATAATAGGTTTTCTGAAGGAACTTTAGGGAGAAGAACCAAAGGCACATTCTCTCATCCAGGTTGATTTTCCAGTCTCTTCCCATCTTTAAAGTGTTCCTTAAAATATGAAATGTGAATTTGATATGAAATTGACAGTCCTATTAATTTGTCACCCAGTATTGATTGATAACACCTAATGCTAGGGCCTGGGGAGTACAGAACCAAAGTGAGCCTGTCCTTGCCCTCAAGGAGCTTGCATTCTACAGGAGAGACAGCACAGACACATTTAATAAATAACATACAGAATAAATAAGGTAAGGATAGGGACAGGCCTGTGATTTCATCAATATGAGAAGCCTCTGGATGGAGAAATTTTCTTCATCAGTGCAGGTCATCAACAACTTCTTGGTACCTTAAGTCTTAAAGAATTGCCAGCCTGAGAGGTGATTTGTTCAGGACCAAAGAAAAGACTTGAACCCAGATCTCCCTAGCTTTGAGGTCAACTTTCTATCCACTGTGCCAGGATTCCTCTTAAAATAATTACAAGGTTATTTTGTATTTGCATTGGCAGACAGAGATCCAAAAAGGCATTTGAGCTGAACTCTGAAGGAGGGAACCAGGGATTCTAAGAATGGGAGGAAAGATAGAGCAGGGTGCCTTTAAGTCCCAGGAACAAGGTAGCAGAGCTTGGGGTATGAAGAACAATGAGGAGACCGGTTTGCCCATTCCCTATAATGGTGGGGAACAGAATCACTTATGATAAAGTTGGAAGGGCAGGTTAGGCCCAGGCATGGTAGAAGGGCTTTAAATGCTAGAGGCATTTGTAATTGATTCTTTTTTTATTTTTTAATTTTATTTAATTAGATGATTTAGAATAATTTTCCATGGTTACAAGACTCATGTTCTTTCCCTTCCCTCCCCCAAATCCCCTCCCATATATGACGCACAATTGTGCTGGGTTTAACATGTGCCATCAATCAAGACCTATTTCCATGTTGTTGATGTTTGCACTAGGGTGATCATTTAGAGTCTATATCCCCATCAACTCGTGATCAAGCAGTTGTCTTTCTTCTGGGTTTCTGCTCCCAAGTTCTTCCTCTGGATGTGGATAGTGTTCTTTCTCCTAAGTCCCTCCAATTAGTTCTGGATGCTACTAGTAGAGAAGTCCATTGCATTTGAATTTACTACAGTGCATCAGTCTCTGTGTACAATGTTCTCCTGGTTCTGCTCCTTTCACTCTGCATCAATTCTTGGAGGTCATTCCAGTTCACATGGAATTCCTCCAGTTTATTTATTTATTTGTTTGTTTGTTTATTTATTTATTTATTTATGGCCCTTCCCTTCCATCTTGGAGTCAATACTGTGTATTGGCTCCAAGGCAGAAGAGTGGTAAGGGCTAGGCAATGTGGGGTCAAGTGACTTGCCCAGGATCACACAGCTGGGAAGTGTCTGAGGCCAGATTTGAACCTAGGACTCCTGTCTCTAGGCCTGGCTCTCAATCCACTGAGCTACCCAGCTGCCCCCAATTCCTCCAGTTTATTATTCCTTTGAGCACAATAGTATTCCATCACCAGCATATACCGCAATTTGTTCAGCCATTCCCCAATTGGAGGGCATCCCCTCATTTTCCAATTTTTTGCCACCACAAACTGAGCAGCTATCAATATTCTTTTTTTCCATTTGAATTAGTTTATTTAGTCAATTTAGAACATTAGCTATGAATATTCTTGTCCAAGTCTTTTTCCTTATTATCTCTTTGGGGTACAAGCCCAGCAGTGTTATGGCTGGCTCAAGGGGCAGACAGTTTTTAGTGCCCTTTGGGCATAGTTCCAAATTGCCTTCCAGAATGGTTGGATCAGTTCACAACACCACCAGCAATGCATTAATGTCCCAATTTTGCCACATCCCGTCCAACATTCATTACTTTCCTTTGCTGTCATGATGGCCAATCTGCTAGGTGTGAGGTGATACCTCAGAGTTGTTTTGATTTACATTTCTCTGATTATAAGAGATTTAGAACATTTTTATGTGCTTATTAATAGTTTTTATTTCTTTATCTGAAAATTGTCTATTCCTGTCCCTTGCCCATTTATCAACTGGGGAATAGCTTGATTTTTTTTTTATGCAATTGATTTAGTTCCTTATAAATTTGAGTGATTAGTCTTTTGTCAGAGGTTTTTGTCATAAAGATTGTTGCCCAATTTGTTGCTTCCCTTCTCATTTTGACTGCATTGGTTTTGTTTGTACAAAAACTTTTAAATTTAATGTAATCAAAATTATCTATTTTGCATTTTGTCATTTTTTTTCTAAGTCTTGCTTGGTTTTAAAATCTTTCCCTTCCCAAAGGTCTGACATGTATACTATTCTGTGTTCACCTAATTTACTTATTGTTTCCTTCTTTATGTTCAAGTTATTCACCCATTCTGAGTTTATCTTGGTAGAGGGTGTGAGATTTTGATCTAAACCTAATCTCTCCCACACTGTTTTCCAATTTTCCCAGCAGTTTTTGTCAAATAGTGGGTTTTGGTCCCAAAAGCTGGGATCTTTGGGCTTATCATAGACTGTCTTTCTGAGGTCACTTACCCCAAGTCTATTCCACTGATCCTCCTTTCTGTCTCTTAGCCAGTACCAAATTGTTTTGATGACCATTGCTTTATAGTACAGTTTAAGATCTGGTACTGCTAGGCCACCTTCCTTCACATTTTTTTTTCATTATTTCCCTGGATATTCTTGATCTTTTGTTCTTCCAAATGAACTTTGTTATGGTTTTTTTCTAGTTCAGTAAAAAAGTTTCTCAATGGGTATGGCACTAAATAAGTAAATAAGTTTGGGTAGGATTGTCATTTTTATTATGTTAGCTCATCCTACCCATGAGCAATTAATGTTTTTCCAATTATTTAGATCTAGTTTTAATTGTGTGGAGTGTTTTGTAGTTGTGTTCAGATGGTTTCTGCATTTGTCTTGGCAGATAGATTCCTAAGTATTTTATTCTATCTCTGATAATTTCTTTTTCTAACTCTTGCTGATGGGATGAGTTGGAAGTATATAGAAATGCTGATAATTTATGTGGATTTATTTTGTATCCTGCAACTTTGCTAAAGTTGTTGATTTTTCCACTAGCTTTTTAGTTGATAGCTTGGTCTCCTCGTTACCTATTTTAATACCTTCAATTTCTTTTTCTTCTCTAATTGCTACTACTAGTGTTTCTAATACAATGCTAAATAATAATGGTAATAATGGACATCCTTGCTTCACTCCTGATCTTATTGGGAATGCTTCTAATTTATCCCTATTGCAGATGATGTTTGCTGATGGTTTTAAATATATGCTGTTTATTATTTTTAGAAAAGGCCCATCTATTCCTATGCTTTCTAGTGTTTTCAATAGGACTGAATGTCGTATTTTGTCGAAGGCTTTTTCTACATCTGTGGAGATAATCATGTGATTTTTGTTGGTTTGCTTGTTGATGTGGTCAATTATGTAAATAGTTTTCTTAATATTGAACCATCCTTGCATCCTTGGTAGGAGATTTTAGGATCATAAATTTATAGAGGGAATAGATATCTGGAGTCCAGATAAGAAAACTGAGGCCCAAAGAGTAGAAGAGACTTTCCTAAGATCACATAAGTAATAAGTAGTATCAAAGTCAAGACTCAAATCCAGGTTCTCTAATCCATATCTAGCTTTGGGTTTAGAATTATATTTATACTTAAGAATGCCAGTCATCATAATGATCGCCCATGATTCCAAAGGACTGATGATGAAGCCTATCACTCACATCTTGAAAGGGAAATAATGGACTCAGAATGAGACATTTTTTTAGACATGGCCAATGTGGAACCTTGTTTTTGCCTGTCTATGCATATTTCTTACAAAGGAGTTTTTCCCTCTTTCTTTTTTGTTTTTTCCTCAGAAGGGTAAAAGGAGAGAAAATAGAATTTTGTTAGTTGAAACAAAATTTTTCTTAAAAAATGATACTTGCTTTACTCATTGGGCTCATGATAAATAACCTCTTTTGAAGGTTTGCTAGAATCTTTACATGCATGGTATGTTCCCTCAGCAATTTCTGATTCATACCTTTGAATTTGAGAGAGGGGTATTAGAGTGTGTGCTTGAAGGAGCAGTGAGAGTGCTGTGCCTTCTACTGTGGAAGCTACTACAGGACGCCTTCTGAGTCAGGGGAAAGTTCAGTATGGTGAAGCTCCAGGGAGGGATGGGCCAGCCCAGGATGGAGAAAGGGAGCAAATCAGAGCTGGGGTCAGTTCGGAGGGGAGCCTTCCCAGGCTTCTAGCCTGGGTGAGGTAGAGAAGCCCAGGCTCCAAAAACAAAACTAACTTTGTCTTTCAGTGCTGGCCTACATGCAGCTCCTCGAGGACTACTCGGAGCCACAGCCTTCTATGTTCTACCAGACGCCCCAGAATGAGCACATCTACCAGCAGAAAAACAAACTGCTCATGGAGGTCTACGGCTTCAATGACTCATTCACCCAGGAGCTGGCCCCACCCCCTGCCCTGCCCCCCAAGCAAAGGCAGCTGGTAAGTGGCACCCACTGGGCCCTGCCCAGCCCCAACCCAACTTAGCCTTGGGGGTCCAAGGGAATTCCTCCAGGGAACGGACTCTGTCCTCACTCTCTTTCTCCAGCAAGAATTTGAGGTCCGAACGTAATAGGTCTGTGTGAGCCAGCCCAGTCCTTGCAAACTGTCAGGGACTGCCCTGTTCTCTTCCCCTTCAAGGCTCTGGAAGTGTACTGGCGTCACTCAGGCCTTTCAGATCTCACCGATGTGTTTGGTTTGCTCTCTAGGTTCACTTGTAGCAGCCAGCTGGTCTCCCAGCTATCCTACTGTTGGCTTAATTCAGTGCTGGGGTCTGCACATAGGACATTGCTTGTCTCTGCTGATTCTTACTTTCCCTCTTCCTCCTCTCTTTTCTAGTTCAGAAATTAACCCTCCCAGGAAGGAAGAACGTAATGGTTTGTATATAGGCCAGATCTAATCTCTCTCTACTTAGTGAGACCCTACGCCTCCCCCGCTCCAGGGCTCCCCTACAGAGTTGTGGAGATAAAATGGAGGAAGGGGCTTTCTAAACTAGCAGGTGCTCTGTATTTGTACACTTGAAAATGAGAGACAAACAGAGCAGAGATGGAGAGAGAGACAGAGAGAAGAGGAGAGTCAAAGAGAGAGAGGGAGGGAGAGAGAGACAGAAAAGAGGAGAGAGTCAGAGAGAGAGCTGGCTCTCTAAAGTCTAACTCTAGACATAAGTTGTTAAAACCCAAGTTAAAACCCAGCATGACTGTAGCCTACTTTTGTGCCCCAGAGCACTTTGACATTCCAGCAAGACCTATGCACTTCCTCTCAGAATAGTTTTTTTTACTACATAAAATACATAGAATTAAAAAGAATTCTATTGAAAAACATTTTTTACGACAAGTTCATAGACCCCAGGGTTAAGAGCCTTTACTTTAGACAGAGCCATCCTGTATTTCTGATGTCCTATGTTTCTCCTTTTAATAAGTCATAGGACCTTAGATTTAGAACCAAAAGGGACTCTAAAAGTCATCTAGCCCAACCCTCTCATTTTACCATTGAGAAAACTGAGGCACAAACCCATGAAGTGACAGCACAGTTCAGCATCTGTGGCAGGACTAAGACCCAAGCATTCCTGATTCCACATCACAGCTCTGTTCATCCCAGCTCACTGCTTCAAAATCCACCTATTTGAAGGATGTTCTTTATTGCAGTTGAACAACAACAAAAAGTGAGCACCAAAGACAAGCCCTGCTTGAGCGCATCTGCCCACCCAGAGTGGTCTGGAGAAGCCTGGAGGGCTCTGCAGGTTATCCCCCCTAAAGACCTTCTCTGCTCCTGTGGATTGCCCATGGGGACTCTTTTTAGAATTCAAGCCTATTGTTCAGCCATACTCTCTCCTCCAGCAAAAAGCAGACTCCCAGAAGGGAATTCCAGATCTTTTCAGCCTGAAATATGATGTTTTGCTTCTCATTGACCCCATCTGGTACCTCTTTAACAAGAAAGTAGAAGGTCTGTGCATGCTGGGGGCATGCTTTCTTTTCTTTTTTACTGTTGTAAGAGGCTCTCAAGGTACCACAAAGACTTTTCCTAGAAGCAAAGGCCAAATGGAGTATAAATTCCCATTTTATGCCTTCTCGTTAGTGTCAGGAGCCAGGCTGTTGTTGTCATCCAGCAAAAACCCATTCTTGGCTTGTGAAGTGTTTTTTCTAGCTCCTGTTTCCATTAGGACCAGGAGAATATGTGTTTTGATGACCCTGACTAAACCGAGTCTTTCAATTTTTTTAAGTCATTTCCAAAATGTTTTACAAATAGGTTTTTTAAAATATCATTGCCCATGTCCCAGTGATCTTCTCTTCCCCAATAGAACCTTCACATAACATACTGGCCAGCTCTGAAAATATGCATTTCATTCTATACCTAGAGTCTACCATTAGTCCGAATGGGGCCTTTTTTCCACCCTTTACTGGTAATCAAGTCTAGGGTAAAGAGAACTTAAGTGAACATATTTAGGACTGGGAGCCTTGTTCTGCCTCTGTCCCTCACCATCCTAGTGACGTTGGGCAAGTTGATTCCCTTCTCTAGGCATGCAGTTCCTTATCTACAAAATAGAAGCAATACCTGCCCATCTCACCACTCAACAGTTCCTGTAATAATGATGAAATGATGAATATAAATCTACTTTGAAAAAAAATTTTAGTGGAAGGAGCACATATACAAAGCAGCCCCAGGGAACCATTAAACGTTTGCCCAGAAGACTGTAGAAATTG
Organism: Monodelphis domestica; assembly: GCF_027887165.1. Taxonomy (NCBI): domain Eukaryota; kingdom Metazoa; phylum Chordata; class Mammalia; order Didelphimorphia; family Didelphidae; genus Monodelphis; species Monodelphis domestica. Next base: position 465,468,466 of record NC_077227.1, on the reverse strand, counting down.
CAATTCTGTGAGACCTTATTTAAAATCAAAATGCTTATTTTCTCCTAAAACAGAAAGGGAGTTCTTTTACACAGACATTACAGATCCCCATTGGTTGCTGCTTGGGGATCTCCTCGAGACTATAACTTCTCACAGACTCCTAGGTTTCCCAAATAGATTTCTGAAGACTCACTAGAGAAAGGAAGCTCTTCCTCATGATGGGGGCTTAATGCAGAGCACACAGATATAGGGGCAGCAGGAAGGAGAGATTCCAAGTAGATGTGTAGCCAACAGGTCCCAGTAGGCCCTTCCTTTATTTTATGGAAGACTATTTCTAGTACTCAGTGCTGGTGCCCAATTTAATTAAATCACAGCAGACGTTTTGAATAAACTGACCCAAGGAAATAACTCTCCATCTCCACAGGAACTCTGAATTTAGTTTTATTGAACCTGTCCACTTAATCTTTATTCACGCTCTATTGTTGTCTGCTTTTTTTTTATCCTTTCTCCCTTTTTGCCTTCTTGTTTCTGCCCAGCAGGCCTCCTATGCTGCCTCTTCCTTCTCTTCTGTCTCCTACTGTGTCCAGCCAACTAAAGTGCCCTTCACGCCTGAGGACACCAGTGCCACTCAGGGCCTCGGTATGTCCATCTCTAACTCCTTTCTCAGCCGGCACAGCTCCTTCCCTGTGCACTCGGTGAGTCTGTTCCTTCAGTTTCTTCACCACCTGCATGTTGTGTCTCTGTGTTGGTGCCTCTATCTGTTCCAGTTCTGTATTTCTTGCCTCCCAAGAGAATCCATCTGTCAGTGATCCATTTAGCAGCACACCTGAGCAGAAAATCCCAAGTCCGTCTTTCAGGAGGTAGCCTGGAAATAGACAGTAAAGGAGCATGAGCTGTCTCTAAGTGAGTGAATTAGAAGGTTTATCTTGGAAGGGGCAAATGGGGAGACTCTGACCAAGGTACTCAGGCAGACACTATCTGATTCTCCAATCTACCTGTCACTGCAGTAGTACAGTGGTGTATATTTGGAGACATGCTGGCTCAGGAACTTTACAAAAGGTAAAAAGTCTGGGTGTGAATGCTGTCCATACACCCCTTCTTGCCTCACTTCTGCAGTTTTCCTGTCTTTGTGCCTAAAAGCATGCTGGCTGTCTATGGAACAGTGTTGGTAGGTAGTTAGGAGCACCAAGAACAAATTTTCCTGAGTTTGTTTCAGTGTCTAGAATTAGGGGATGGTGGGATGGATGACAATGAACTAGACAGTTGCCCATTGCACAGAACCAATGATGCTGGATTTGAAGCCTAAAGACCCAGGTTTAAAGTTGAATGAGCTCTATCAGTAGAGTCTACCCATCAATTGGGCAATGGCTGCATAAGTTATACTATATGATTACGATGGAATATTATTGTGCTATAAGAAATGATGAGTAGGCAGATTTCAGGACAAAAATAAAAACTACCTGGAAAGGGGGCAGCTCAGTGGATTGAGAGCCAGGCCTAGAGATGGGAGGTCCTGGGTTCAAATCTGGCCTCAGACACTTCCTAGCTGTGTGACCCTGGGCAAGTCACTTAACCCCTATTGCCTAGCCCTTACTGCTCTTGTGCCTTGGAACCAATACACAGTATTGATTTTAAGATGGAGGGTAAGGTAAGGGTTTAAAAAAATATTTTTAAACTGGAAAGACTTAACTGAACTAATGCAGAGTGAAGTGAGCAGAATCAGAACAGTATATACAGCAACAACAATATTGTACAAAGAACAACTGTCAGGGACTTAGCAATTCAATGATCCTAGAGGTAGTGAGTCTATGATTCCTTGTGTGAGTTGAGCTGGATGACCTCTGAGGTCTTTGCAACCCTCAAAGCCAGAACTTCTATGGAAATGCTTCCTTCTTTGCCACCTCCTCCTGGTGTGTCGTTGGACATGTCACTGAGTCCCTCTCAGCCTCTGTTCCCTCTTTGGTCAGATGAAGGGTTTGGGCCAAGTGTAGTCTAAAGTCCCTTCCAACTCTACTCTGTGATCAAATGTCCTGTAGTCTAGTCCTGCAGCTTTGGTAAATCATTCTTCTCCCTGATTTTTCTCACCTGTAAAATGGGAAGAACGATATCTGTGCAGTAGATTTCATAGGTTCATTGCACAAATCACAAGCAGTGATTAACAGTTACAAAGCACTTTAAAGTTTGAAAAGCCTTATTCCATACTTGATCTTATTTGTAGTAGTACAGGTATTCCAGTGAGGTATGTACACTCTTTAACAAACAAGGAAGGTAAAGCCTGGAGAGGTTAAATGATCACCAAGATGTTTAGTGTCCAAGGCAGGATTTGAACACATCTTGCAGCTTGGTCCTACACTCTACCACCCTGTGGTACCTAAAGTAACTGGTGGTGGTGGTGGTTGTTTTTAAACTCTTACCTTCTGTCTCAGAATCAATACCACGTATTGGTTCCAATGCAGAAGAGCAGTAAGGACTGGGCAGTGGGGGGTTAAGTGACTTGCCCAGGGTCACACATCTAAGAAGAATCTGAGGCTAGATTTGAAGCCAGAACCTCCCATCTCTAGGCCTGGCTCTCTACCCCCTGAACCACCTACCTGCCCCTTATTGTTGGTTTTTAAATAGAGATAATTCCTGCCTATTTCATAGGACTGTTGTAAGAATAAAAGGTGATGGGGCTTTATCCAGACCCAGAAACTAAGCAGAGTTGTCCAGAGGCGATTTCTGCAGTAACCCTCAGAAGCAGATCAGGGATGTGATCACATGTGGGTGGACCTTTTTCTCTAGAAGTAAAAGAAATTTCAGGAGAAAGAGATGACAGAAAAGAATCACATGGTGTATATAAACATATCATTGTGTCTATGGGACATTGATGAAACATCCCAATTAACCAGTAATTATTTATTAAGTGTTTACTATGAACCAGGCACGGTGCTAAGACCATAGTCCCTGCCTTCCAGGAGCTTCCACACTAATGAAAGAAACAGCATGTCTATAAAAGTGGAGCCTTATGGGAGAAAGCTCTGTTAAGATCCCCGGGGCTTAGCCGGATGAAAGTGCTTCATTAAAGGACACTGCAGCTGGGGCCTGAAATGGCATCCTGTAATAGGTTAAATGCTTAGAATATTTGACAGCTGACACACTGCAGTGCAGAAAGGTGGTTTGTTCCAGCATGGTGCCCTTGCATTAATCATCTTTCTGACCTTAGTATGTAAGAGATGAGACCCAGCCAGCGAGCGGAGTTTGGAATGCTAGCCGGGAACACCCTTTAACCCTGGACAGGCCACTCTTGCACTGTGTTGTTCTTGGGCTTCAGACTTGTCACAGCGGGGAGCCAGGGGAGTGTCCCCTGGGAAATACAGCAAAGAGCCCTTTAAAGCCATTGAAAGTCGCTCTGGTCACACCGTGCTCTAACCCCCTTTCTAAAAAAATTTTTACTGCTAAAAAAGCCCACTTTGGAGCATTTGTAGAATTGATTTCAAGATTAAGCTGTAAGCACTGGCTAGTTTTAAGGGAGATTTAGATTTGGGGTCTAAAGAGCATTCCCACACACACATCTACCAGATAGAAAGCAATTAGTGCCAGTTATGAAATTAATTTATTTGCTCAGCAATGCATTGTATTGTGCTGGCTTCTGGTAGGGATCCAGTGAGAGCGAAGTCCCTCTATGAACTACCAGAGGAATCTTAACACTAATTTGCATTGTACCAAAAAATAAAACCATTCTTGAGTCGACACTGGAACAGTAAAGCCAATACAGAGGCATCAGTCGAGCAGGCCACTGGTAGAACCCAGACCTCTCTACCCGGCCAGCGGTTTGAGCCACCTCATGTGGCCTTACTCAGCGACACCACACCTGCCTTAGGAAGCATCCTGATGCTTTGGGGAAAGGCCGTAGAGCAGAGCCCCAGCCCAGGTGCTATGGCCAGGTGAAGGCTACCTCTCCCCAGGAACTTCAGGCTATAGCATTCTACTTTCCTTTGATCACTAGAGTGCCTTTGAAGCTGTTGCACCCTTATTAAATGCTTGGCAACTGGATGGCTCAGTGGATAGAGTGCTAGAGGTAGAGTTGGGGGGACCTGAATTCAAATTCTGCCTCCAATACTTACTATCTTTGTGATGCTGGGCAAGCTTCTCTCTGTCTCAGTTTCCTCTTCTTTAAAACAGGGATAATTATTGTATCACTAACCTCCCAAATTGTGAGTCTAAACATGAAATAACATTTTATAGTCCTTAAAGGGCTGCACGAATGTTTACTCTCATCACTGTTATTAGCATAGGATTATAGTTACAGCCTCTTCTCCTGGGTGGGCTCACACCATTGACTCTTTTAGCAGAGAGCTTCATCTTTCTACCTCCCCCAAAGTTACTTTGGTTTTGCTTAGGTATATACACACACACATAAACACATACTTTATACACATGCATGCACACACGCACACACACATACACCCACAGTTTCATCCATCAGAATGAAAGCTCATCGAAGAAGTAGCTCTTCTGCTTTTGCCTTTGTGCCTCCAGTACCCAGCACAAAGCCTGACCTAGGGAGGTACCTAATGAATCCTTGGCAATTGATCATAAGAGGGAAATGAAGAAAGATTTCCATGCCCTGGAGAAGCTTATACTCTTTGGGGGGAAATAAGGCATAAATGAGTGTGAAGCTGCGTTCCCAAGTGAGAAAGGGCCAACACAACAAGGCTAGAAAGGTCTCAAAGCAGACCCCGGGGGCCCAGTGAATGATGCAGATGTTGTGAAGGAGTTCTGGAGTGGACGGAGATCATTACAAGATGGGAACAGCCTGGGAGAACTTGGCAGAGGAGAGGCACTTGAGCTGGGTTTGAATGGACAAGTAGGACTTGGACAGATGGAGATGACTTGAGAAGACATTTCAGACTGAGTAGGAAATGGATGACACTTTTGGGAAGCAGTGAAGAGACCAGTTTGACTGGAGTAGTTTGGTAAGCTATGTCTTTGGAGGTCAGGAGGGAAGTATTGTCCCAAATAATTTTTATTATGACTAGAATGCTGTCATGATATGGTGGGAAGAGCACCAGATTTGGAGTCAGAAAGCCTGGATTCAGATTTCAATTCTGCCACTTAACTCACTGTCTGCATTTGGGGAAGTCACTCCATGTCTCTGAGCCTCAGTGGCTCCATCTGTAAAATGAGTTGAGTTGGATTAGATGATGTGTAAGTTCCCTTTCAGTACTAAATTTATGAGCCCATGTAGTCAGAGCTCTTCAGAGTTTTTAAAAGGTGCATAAGTGAATAAGAAAAAGTGCCTTCTCCTTTACTTCCTCTCGACCCCTTTCACTGACTTTGTTTGAGAGGAATATTTTATCAAGTGATTTGCTCCACTTTCTGTCCATTTTTGTAACTAGATTGTTGTCTAAGACCTTCAAAATGATCCTGTCCTCCTCTGTTGCTCCTGGTCTTCCCTTGGCTGCTTCCCTGGCCTTGATCCCAGCCTTCTACAGGCTGCGTTCTCATCTCAGCCAGCACAATTTGGCTCACATTGCACTATGTCTTTCCTTCTCTCTCCCCCTACCCTGAATACTGGCCCCTCTGCAGCTATGCCCCTGCCTTTCCAAATTGGACATCTGAATTCCCAATATGACTTCTCCTTCCCATATCCCTTCTCTTGACAGTTTTTTTTTAAATTCTGTGCTTTTCTGGCTTGTTGTTGTAAAAGAATTTAAATTGGATCTCTGTATACTTTGCAAATGATTTAACTTTAATAAAAAATACCTCTCTTTATAATTGTCAGGCTTACGTATGCTCTAAAGATATTAGACTGAAGAACTTATATGTTCAGATATGTATGTGCCTATATACACACACATACTCCCCTCCATAAGTGAGTCCCATGGTGCTTACTAGCAGCTGTGATTGCCTCAAGATTGGAGAATTATCATTCTGACTTCCACAATGACATTTAGAAAAAGAGCATTAATTAAGAGACCCAAATTTTAAGTTGATTTGAAATGCTCTGAAGGATTGTTAACCTAGAAAAATCTTTGGGGTGAGAAAATTCAAATGATTTCGCCTTGAGAACTTCGGGGGGGAGGGGGAGATATATATATATTTATATATATCCATAAAGCAGCTGGTACACCACCCTGAGTAAAAATAGAATTACTCTGAGATGTCAGACCTAAGTGTTCGTGCCCCAGCACATATGTTCATACCAGAAGGCTCAATTTAATGTAGACTGTAACTTCTGTGTAGCACTATATCCTTCTCCATCAATAAACTAGTGAGAAAAGTTTTTTTTTTTCCCCCTGTTTATGTTATATCCTGACTCTAGGGAGGGAAGTGTGTGAGACCATCTTTTTGAGAGTTTTAGAGGACAGTGTAGCAGAAAGAGCACCTGGCCTAGAGTCGGAAGGCTTGGGTTCGAATCAAAGTTCTGCTCCGCCCTGCTCACAAGGGGAGTCCCTTGCCCTGTGTATGCCTCAGTCAGCCTAGAATATGATCCGAAGATTTCCTCCAAACTCAAAAACCTCTGGATTCTTTGGGAGGCCTCAGATAGTCAAGCAGTATCGTCAAGACAATCTGGGAAGAAAGAAAAAGAGAGAAGGCACAATAAAGCCAGGGAGCACTCTGGGATGCCAGTAATAGCAGTAACATGACCGTTCAAAGTTTTCTCTTGCTCTAGACTGAGGTACCTGAGGGGGAAAAATACGACTGCAGAGGCAGTGGCCATCATATCCGTTTGCTGTCTCCTTTGAGTTTCATCTTCTGTTTCTCTTCTTTTCAACCCTTACTTTATGTCTTAGTATCCATTCTAAGACAGAAAGGCAGCAAGGGCTAGGAAGACAGGGGAAGGCAATTTGCCCAGAGGAACCCAGCCAGGAGCATCTGAGGCCAGATTTGAAGCCAGGTCCTCTGGACTCCAGGCCTGATGCTCCACGCTCTGTGCTATCTAGCTGCCCCTTCTTGTTTCTTTTTGGTCCACATTCCTATTACTCTGGGTCCTTATTCCAAGGCAAGATGAACGAGTGAGTAGAGTGCTGGGCTTGAAGAAACAGCTGCCAGACTTACTTCTGACACTGGCTGCGAGGCCATGAGCAGATCACATAACCTTTCTGAACTTGAGTTTCATGGGGACAATAATGTGTGTTCAGTCCCTGCTTCACAGAGTTGTTGAAGAGCTCAGATCAGCGGTTGGAAAGCGCGCTGCAAACTTTTCACCACAAGCGTCTGTCATTAGGATTGTGTAGGTTAGGAGAAGCGGTTGAAGAGGAAGCATGGTACCATAGAGAAAAGGCCAGCCAGGGAATCAGGAAGACTTGGGTTTGCGTTCTCCCTCTGAAACATCCTTGCTTTGTAACCATGCAAAGATTGCTTGGCTTCTCTGTCTTTTGGGCAGTTCTCTAAGACTATAAGTTACTTTCCTGCTGATCTGCTGACTATTGGGAATTTCCACACCAGGAAATCCCCGTGGAGATACATTCCCAAAACTGGACCAGAAAAAGAGAGAAAGAAGTGAACAAGAGAGGTCAGGACCAGGCTGCTGACCCAGCCTAGATGACTAGATTGGCAAGAAATACAAAGCACTCTGGCCGTCATGAAATACTGACCTTCTGGGAGTGGTTTTAGTTTCTTTGGTAGACTTACTCGATATTAGTCTTCCCTGGTCCTAATAGCTTAACTTTGTTGACCCTAAAATTTTTCAGTGTATTTCTCTTCCAGGGCGCTGCCTAACCACTAAGCTTCTTTTGGAAGAAATTATAATAGTGATGCTGCTGCCGCTGCAAACAATAATAAAAATAACAGCAACTTAAATTGTTATAGTACTGTAAATTTGTAATTTACCTTCTTCCATTCCCCCTCCCTTCAAGTAAGCAATGTAGGTGTTTTTCTTCCCATTTTAGAGATGCTGAGACTGAGTGTCAGAGAAGTGAAATGACTTGCTGAGAGTAGCCTAGCTTAAGACTCTTAGCCAAGACTTGGCCCTGAAGAGCCCACCTCTGAGTCTAACATTCTTGGAGACTAGCCAGCTTCAGGCTGACACTACAGGCATGGAGGCTCCCACCACCCTGGCTCATCTTTCTCGGTCACATATCAGATGGTGTTTCTGATCCAGGCTAAGTTGAGGATTTGTCAGACACTTCCCAGAGAAAAACAGCTTCTTCCCAGCAGAAATCCTTTCTTGAAACCTGTCTATGGAATTTGATTTTTTCCTAAAAGGGACTTGTTGACTTAATGGGGAAGGGAGGAGAAAACTAACATCAAAAACATTTTCTAGTTTCATGCTTTCAACTGAGCAGTGATGAAGCGACTGTTTGCCCCCTTTATATTCTTGCCTGGCATTTGGCTTTAGAAATCTATTTGCTCAATAGAAAGAAGGTTGCCACCTCAGCTCTTGGCTGGTCAAAACAGGGACAGAAAGAGCTTCAGCAAAATGTATTGTCAGAGGGCAGAGATCTTTTTTTTCTTCTTTTTTTACATGAGCTATGTTGGGGGAGCCTCAAATGGTGTGCTAAAGGCACAACTTCTTGTCTTCAAGCAGCAGAGAACTTGCATATCCCCCCCAGGTGACTCAGATTCTTCGTATTCTTGGAGAAGTCTGTGGCCTTATTAAAAAAGCCTTTAGGGGGCAACTGGGTAGCTCAGTGAATTGAGAGCCAGGCCTAGAGACAGGAGGTCCTGGGTTCAAATTTGATCTCAGATATTTCCTAGCTGTGTGACTCTGGGCAAGTCACTTAACATCTGTCTCAGTTTCCAAATCTGTAAAATAACACCTATTTCCCAGGATCATTGTGATTGATAAAATGAGGTAATATTTACAAAGTGCTTTGCTAACCTTAAAATATATGAATGCTAGCTTCTTGTTACTTATTGTTCCCTGAATATGACATGCTTACAGTGACAACTCACACTTCCATAATGAGATTGCCTTCCATCTGCTCCATACCTAACCCTTTTCTTGTATCTCCCACTAGAATGGGAGCTCCTCCAGGGCTTGGAGCTATTGAGCCTTTAAAGCTTTGCCTCCCAGGGCTTGACATCGTGAAGCATATATATATAGTAGTCTCTCGATGACCGAGAATGACAATTGTCTTTGTGCATTATCATCTATTGATGTACCCTCATGTGGCTTTGGAGTCCAAAGGCTGAGGCGCAGAGTTTGTGGCACATGGGGCATGGGATGCCAGTTGTTACGGGAGGTGCGGTTGTGGCCTGGTGTCGGCGTTCACGCGCAGCGGCAAGACGTCGACGTCGTTCATCTTCAAAGGTGATGGCGGCATGGTGAATGTGGGTTTGCCAGCTGCTTCTGACAGAGGCAGCAAGTTCTAGGTGCTTTGGTGTCATGCCAGCCCACTTCAAGTTGGACTTTAGCTAATGCTTGAATCTTTTCTCTGGTCGGCCTTGTTTCCTGAGTCCAGCTGACAGTTCACCATAGAATACCCGTCTTGGTATTCGCTGTGGGTCCATGCGGATGACGTGTCCAGACCATCGTAGCTGGGTTTGGAGGACCATGACTTTGATACTGGTGGAGTTGGCTCTGTCAAGGACTTCCTGGTTGGTGATTCGGTCCTGCCATCGGATCCACATGATTGACTGGAGGGAGCTTTGGTGGAATTGCTCCAGATGTTTCATGTGCTTCCGGTACATGAAGCATAGTAGATGCTAATTGACCTATTGACTCACTTACTAACTGCCCTCCTACAGTAAGGGCAGCTACTGTACTGGTAAGGAAACTAAGACCCAGCAAGATTAAGGGACTTAGCCATGGTCCCAGAGCTAGCTAGTATGAGGCCTCGAGGTTTGTTCCTCTCCATTTGTCTAAATTCCCACTCTTGGATCAGTCATTTGTCAAGGCCCAGTTCTAGAAACAGCTCTTCCAGTCTTCTGGCCCTTAGTCATCAGTCTCTTCTGTGAACCCCCATCCTGTATATTTTTTTCACCCTGCCTTTGGCACTTGGGTTCTCTGCCTTGTGCCATTAGTCATATACTCATGCCTGCGTCCATCTCCCATCTAGCTAGGCCTGAATGGACCCTTCGAGGTCAAGGCCATCATCTAATGTCTCATTATAGCCTACAGAATGTTGCCCAGAATGCCGAGTATGGCAGAATCTCCATAAATGTTGACTGGTAACAGTGTGATTGATCTTTAAGGCAAGAAGGCCGTAACAATGATGGGCCTGCCTTTTGCATGTGATTTCTCTACAGTCCGCTGCACCTTAGGCTTCATTGTTGTCCTCATCAGTCCCCACTCTTCCAGAAGCCTTAGTGGTGACCTGTTGACTCTCTTGCACCAGGCCCTGCCGTGTGGACAAAGGCCAATTTACTCTACATCTGACCTCAACAGGCCTTTGCCTGATGAGTTTTTTGTTTTGACTTCTGTGGGTAATGGCTGCCTACTTGGCCCTTGATAAGTGGTTTTGCTTTTCCAGTCCTATCCTACCTTTACTTCTTGTTATTCCTAAAACTAAAAACTGGGTGGTGGTTTGACTAGCTTGGCCCTCCCCCCTCACCACTGCCACCACCACCTTGGAATACTCAAGTCTTGACAGCATTCATGCTTTGTTCTCCAGTGACATGAGTCTGCCTCGTTGATCCTTTGATCTGAAATGAATTCAGACCTACTTAAAAAAGCAAGAATTCTAGAACTGAGAAGAGACCTTAGGCATTATCCAGGTCAAACCTCACCTCATCCTCTGCCACCACTTTTCCATTTTAAAGAAAACAGAGGCCAGGGAAAGGGAAATTACTTAACTAGAGTCACATAGAGAGTTAGTAGCTGAACCAGAACTAAAACCTAGGCCTCCTTACTTCTGGCCCAATGTTCTTTCAAACATTCAAACATCTAATCCTTGAGAAAAAAGATACAGGACTTTTTAAAGCAAGTTTAAGACAAAAGTTTGCCTTTGGGAGGGCAGATAGTCAATGGATAGAAAGCCAGGCCTGGAGATGGTCCTTGGTTCAAGTGTAGCCTCATAACCCTGGGCAAGTCCCTTAACCCCCATTGCCTAGCCCTTACCACTCTTCTGCCTTAGAACCAATATATAGTATTGATTCTAAAACAGAAAAGAGTTTTTTAAAAATGTTCTGGGTCTCCATTAGGACCAAAATCTACTTGACTATCAGATAAGAATTGGATGGGCCTTTATTTCTATCTCTAACCTTCTAACACAGTTTATAACTAATATCCATTTACATTGTTTGGGAGAAGCTAATGCCCTGCAAGCATCACAAGGAGGATGATATGTCTATATAAAGAATGACATTGATCTGCTTTAAACCCGGTTCAAGAGGGTTTGCTGGTTCCTGAAACACCCAGTAGGCCTTGCCAGAAAGAGCATTTCACAAGACACAAACCCAAAGACAACATTATAGTGTATGGTAACTTATAAAGGAATTACATTTTTTATCTTTCAAACAGTTCTTTAGAATATATTTTCTTTATCTTCCCTAGGACTATTAAATAGATCATATTGACCCCAGTTTTTTTTACAGAAAGGAAAGCCAAGGTATAGAATAACAGCACCAATCATCACCAAAGTCAACTAGACCTAAAGCCTTCTTGCCAGCTACCATAGTGTTGTGTGCAGTGGTCCCATATAATTTAGTAATCAGATCAATACTGAGATCTGGAAGAATTGCAGAACCATACATTTAGAGCAGGAAGGGACCTTAGACGTCATCATTGAAACCAACCCATCTAATTTTATAGATAAGGCTCAAGAAGTTAGAGGTGGTGGTAGTAGTCTCTCGGAAGCCGAGAATGACGATTGTCTTTGTGCATGTGTGCACAAAGATACTTGTGCTTGAAAGAGATTTAAGTGGAAAAGTCAGTGCACAGAGACAGTCCCACTCTCTTGGCGTTGGAAGCCTGGATCCAGTGGCACAAAAAGTCGTTACATCTGGAGACTTCCTCAGCTGCATTGGGTGGTCATGTTGTCCTTTGTGCTCCAACACGCCCTAAGCACTCCACAGAATCCTATGGCTAGTAAGTCTCAGAATCCGGATTCAAACCCAGGTCTTCCTGATTCCAAGAACAATGCTCTATCCACCACACCATACTGCCTCTCTTAAGAGCAAGGGTAGGCAAAAGAAAATCTGTAGGTTGTGTTCAGAGTGCCATTTCTTTTCTTTGTATTTTGAAGCATCATGGCATGTCTGCCTTCCCTAAATAGAGTTCCAATTAGAGGTATAAATTAGATCCCCAGCCGTGCTGTTTAAATCAGAGCATTCTAAAAATAGTATGATGAGATTTCTAGGACTACATCTAAGTCTGTTCCTAACATCTACTAAATCTGTTGCTATTCGGAAGCAGTTGATCAGATTAAGGTCAATACTTAACAGGCAGTGTGCTGAGTATCTAACAACAGGCTCCATATACTTGGAAAAATTAATTAACTCTGGAGCCATTGGTGAAAAATGTGGGTGAAGGAATAGTGTTTGGTTTGGGTTTTGATTTTTTATTAAAAGTCTTGTGATAAAAATTGCAAGGGAAGGGACTTATTAAAAATCTCATCACTCCTCCATCTCACAACTCAAAATACTCCAAACAAAATATTTTCTCAGAATTTTCAGATGACACAAATAAATTTCAAACCCAAAGGCACACTAGGGCTGATTATAGATGCAAAAACTGCCCCTGGATTTCTCCCCAATGAAGTCTTTAGCCCTGCAGGAATCCAGCATCTCATCATTCACCAAAAAATTCATGACATCAAGTTAAAATAACCATTGGCCACTGAAGAACACAAAGATAGCTCTTTGGACCAGTTGTCCTGAGAGTCTATATCTGATGGAACTGCCCTGGGATCATTTTATGAAAGAGAATGGGTCACTTTTCCTGATACCAACCTCAAAACCCACCTCTCTTGATAGTTCATAAAATGTACTTGTCATCTAGTGACACAGCAGTGGCCCATTTTTTCATTGCCTAAGCCACTGGGCTCCAGAGCTTAATCTCTGGATATACTAAAAGGATGGCTCATGGATTAAGTCATAGACAATCAGTAGATGTGGAGAATAGAAGAAAGAGCCCTGACTTGGAATCAGGGGACCTGGGTTTTGTTTCCCAATCTGTAAAAAGAGGATAATAATACTTATTTGCATTAATAGTTCCCTGTACCAGTGGAAATCACAGAACTCGTCCAAAATAAATAAATATACTTGTTTAGTTCACAGGGTTATTTGAGTAAATTGCTTTGTTTACTTTTTAAGTATTCAATGTGAGCCCTTATGAGCTGTTATTATTACAAGCAATGACTAAATTGAACCCAAAGAAGATTTGCCTTAAATTTCCCCAAATTCAGTTCCAGGGAATATTATTCACAAGAGCCCTAAGTTGCTTTCCTAGGAATCAAAGTCATCAGTTAGGAAAAAAATACTGGCCTGGCATCTTTTAATGGACTGTGCCAACTTTTTTTCTCCCTCCCCCTACCCCCTGGGGACCTTATGTGGTCCTGCTATGCAGCTGTTAAAAGGCTTAGTCTTCAATCCAAAATAAATAAAATTAGTAGCAACATTTATTTAGGAATTGAGTATCTCTAGTTGAAAGAAGCCTTGTTCTGAAAACAAAAATGGCTTCATATCAATGTGATCCAAAGATCATTACTGACAACAGTGCTAGAATGTGGCCAGTTGGGTGTTTTCCCACTGATCTTTTCCCTGCAAAAAAAGCAAGCCCAATCTAAGTAGAAACGCCAAGTTTCCCTTTGGTACATTCAGTCATCTTATCCTTTTTTCCTTGTTGGGTCAATAAAAATTGAATTGAAAAATTCCCACCATGGGAACCAGCTGCCCAATGGATCCCAAAGTGAGGGCTCATTTGTTTTGCCAAGTAGTTTCTGGAATCAGTGAGATCAGTGACCTGCCTTGGACAGAGGTACCCAGAGCTCTTGTCCTTCCCAAGCCCTCCATCACATCAATCAGTCCATTCATTTACATTATCCTTTCCCCTGTCATTAGCTGGATCAGAGAGCCCTGTTAAGCTCAGCACAAGACACTTTTGCAAAAGACTGGGCCTCTGAGTAGCTGAGAGGCAGTTGAATGCCAAGTCCTGTGACCTATGGCTGTGTCTCCCAGCTGCTGGCAGATGGACAGCCCTCTGTGACCATTGCCCTGGTATTCTTGGAATTTGCAGATGAAGCAGGATGTTGATTACATAGAGGACATTGAACTTTTCATTTAAGAATCTGCTCTTCTTCCTCCTCCACCTTGCCAAAAGAACGTCCAGCCCATCCATCTAACCCAAAGGCACCTTTCCCACCAAGACTAATAGAGAAAATGTCATTTTGTAAATTGTTTGGAATTGGCCAGCTGTGGGCATGCTTGTTTCCTTCCAATCTGCACCCAGGCATTTGAAAATGAATGGCGACCTTGCGGCAGCCTGCTGTCCCCAAAGAAAGTCTGTCTCTGACCTTGTTCTAGGATGGCAAATACTGCCCGACTGACTCTTAGTTCATCCTCACCCTTCTCATCACCTTCCAGAATTTTTAATCATCCGCGCAGGTGTAATATAGCACATGCTTGTGACTTCCTGCAGTAGGCTGTGATTTCTAATGATTTCTAGGGTGTTTTGTTGAGTCACAGCCCATTAAAGCTGCCTAAATAACGTACCATGATTAACTGCATCTTCCATCCTTAGACAGACAGACAAATCTCAACCCTCATCTGCCACTTTCTTTCACACTCCCAGCATCACAATGTACAGTGCCTTCCTGTACCGCATCCTTTTGCAAGTCAGCTGCTGAGGCGAGAGACCCACAGGCAAGTGAAACAGTGAATTTAGACTCCTTGTGGCTGGCTCCTTCTCCTTCCTCCTTTGCAAAGAAAGCCAAGCAAGTGGCCCAAAGCCCACAGGGTTCTCACTGGAGCCTTGTGTTGAATGAATGGCCTGCTATGCTAGATCCAGACATGGCTCCTCACATGCTTTCAGCCAATAAGTGACTCTGGGGTGCCCAGAATACTGTGCTCAGAGCAGGTTTAGGGAAGCTATGGCTCCCTAGCCTCGTGGAACTGGCTTGTCTAGGAGAGAGGGCTGGCATGAGCACAGGGAACCATAATACAGAATACTGTGTAAGGGCATCAGAGAATGAACACAAATGTCATGTGAGTTCTGAGGAAGAACACGTCTGGGCCAAGGGAAGGATGGGGACGATTTCTGAGCACTAGGGGCATTTGAGTCATTAGAAAGAGTACTTCTGGGGCAGCTGGGTAGCACAGTGGATAGAGAGCCAGGCATGGAGTCAGGAGACCATAAGTTCAAACCTGGCCTCAGACATTTCCTGGTTTCGTGGCCCTAGGAAAGTTGTTTAACTCTCATTGCCTAGCCCTTAATGTTCTGCTTTGGAACCAATACATAGTATCAATTCTAAGACAGAACGTAAGAGTTTTAAAGAAAAGAAAAAAGAGCACTACTGGCCTCTGAGTCAAAGGTCCAGGGTTCAAATCCTACCTCTGACACTTGCTGCCTATGTGATCTTTGGCAAATGACTTAACCTTCTAGGCAACAGTTTCCTTATTTGTAGAATGAGAGAATTGAACCCTAGTTGTCTAAGCACCTTCCATGTCTAGATCCTCAAGTCTATTGGTCATGCTTTAAAGGGTGGGAATTCAGCAGACAGAATAGGAAAAAATGTTCTAGCCTTGAAATAGAGCATGAGTAAAGGCTTAGAGATACATTATGGATGTTAAATGGATGGAGTATTGAAATCAATCATCTCCTCGGCAAGCATTTATTAAGGATCTACTGTGTGCGAGGCGCTGTATTGGGTGCCAAGGATAAAAAGACAAAAGTAAAACATCCCCAGGCCTCAGGAAGTTTATATTCTCTGAATGGATCCCAAAGTCCTTGCCCTCCCTAAATAGGCATGCCATCTTTCTCTACTTATCTTGTGGACAAGGTGACTTTTTTGTGGATTATTGTCATCTAGCATCTGTGAATATGGAGTCTTAATAAGGAGAGAAATGTGTTTCCAAGAAAAAACTGTGAATTTGGAGTTAGGAGACCTGGGTTCAGATCAAGTGCTGCCACTCACTGCCCAAATGACACAGTCAAGGCACCCAACTTTGCTGGGCCTCCGGTCCCCTCTCTTCAAGTTGGGAGGAGAGGGAACACAGAAGAGTCCAGCCAACACACCTGCCAAGTTTTCTATTTCCTGTGTAACTTTGGACTAGTTATGAAACCCCTCTGGCTGTTTCCTCACCTATAAAATCCCAGAGGACTGAAAATGACACATGGTACCCATCTCCCAAGGGATACAGAGTAAGCCATACATGTATACTTATATACATTTTGGGGCAAGGCCAATGTGGTGGTTTGTTTTGCTTGATGATGCATATTTTTTAAAGAGTTGTGTTTTTCTTTTGGGGGGCAGCAGGAGTGGGTTGTGAGAGGAAGCAAAAAAAAAACTGTGTTAATTGAAAAAAATTAATTTTTTAAAAGAAAAGGAAGATTGGAATATATGGTCTGAGACCCCTCCCTCTCTTCCAACCCTGAGTCTCTGAACCCAGGATTCTCCAGTTACCAAAGAGTGACTAGAGGATTGGTCATCCATGCTAATGAACGGTGTTCTTCAAGAAATATTCCACACATAACATTTCATGTCACCTTTCCAGAGCACTGTGGAGAAGGGTGCCTATCTTCAGGCAGGCCGGCAGCTCAGTGTTACAGAATCCTCCACCCAAACAAGCTTGTTCTGGCTATAAATAAAAATTCCCCATTGCAGAGAGTGCTTCAGCCTGTCTGAGGCTGAGGAGCCGGCACCAACCAGACTCTAAAATAAACTCCAGGCGGTGATTTGGTGGGGTGGCCATGGAATGGACAGTGTGTCCTTTCCCCCTGCCCTGGGCATAGAGATGACCTGGAGGCGCGTGGAAAAGATTCCGGCGAAGGGGGGGGGGGGGGGGGCGGGTCCGGAGCTAGTGGCGCTGGTTGAAATGGAGGTGGCATGTTGCTGGATACCACAGAGATGCAGAAATGGGCATCGTGGCCCCTTGGTCTGTCCCCATTTCTAAGTACTTTTTGTGTTTGGCTCTTGTCCCAGCACGAGTGCATAGTTTGAATACCAGAGTTCCTCCAGAGTTCCTCATAGGCCTGCTGAGCTTCCCAGGGAACATTTGTCCAAATGACACAGAATCAGAATGCCTTGTGTCTGTCCCCCCCACACACACCCTTCACACTTCTGATGCCTCTAGGCTACAGCTCTAAGGAAGCTTCCCCACAGATCTACTTTTCTCTAGCAAGCAATGATGACCAGCATAAGCTTACCCCAGCCGTGGTTCAGACATTTCAGTTGTGCCAAACTCTTCACTACTCCATTTGGGATTTTTCTTGGCAAAGGTACTGGCATGGTTTGTCATTTCCTTCTCCAGCTCATTTTATAGATGAAGAAATGGAAGCAAAAAGGGTTCAGCAACATGCCCAGGGTCACACAGCAAAGTGTCTGAGGCCAGATTTGAACTCAGGTCTTCCTGACTCCCCTGTGCCACTGAGATGCCCTATGGCTATATTAAACAGGTCTCCCAAATCATTCCTGAACTGAAGGAGCAATGGGAAGATGATTATAATTATTGTTTTCCTCTCAATTCAACTACTATTTAATGTCTACATATACACACACACAGATACACAGTATGTCTGACAAGAAACCGAAGACATAAAGATAAAAAATCAACAAAGCCCCTGCACTTAGAGAGAGAGTAGAGCAAAAAGAGAGTCAACCTCAGGGGGCAGGAAGACCTGGGTTCAAGTCCCACCTTTGTGACTTTGTTACTTTTATCTTCTCAGGGCCCCCAGGCAGCTCTCTGAGACAGGACAGCTGCTGATCTGCATTGGTAGAGGGTGTTTGCTCTCTGGGTGTTCCCTGCACCAATGAAATCAGAATTGCAGACCCAAGCCAGGGACCTACTTCATTACTTTTTGTGAAAACATGGAGATCCAGTGTTCTGCAAACCCTAAAACACGCTCCAGATGGCAGCTCATCCTGTTATTGATCTAATAATTGGGAAGTCAGACACCTGGATTGCTATGGGGTTGGCCAGCCTCCCACAGGGGATAGGGTCCTGGAGGTGGGACAGTGTCAGCAAAATGATGGATGGGACACAGCTTTCCGCATTCAACCCACAGCACTGGTTTCACAGGATAAACTGCTCCACCTTGGCTGAGGCCTGGCTTTATTTTATACCCTCATGATCACACATCTACTTGGAACACAGTTTCATTCTCAACATACATGTTTCCATGGAACCTAACAACAGACAGGAAGCCTAGGGAGATAGTCAATGAAACATTGTTGCTAAGGACAGGATCAGTGGGTAGAATCAACATGACTCAGATATAGGTTAGGGAATTCAGAGCACAAATTTGCCAGAAGTTTTTATGCCTAGAAAAGAGGGTCCTATCTAAGTGAGTATATGAGAATCCTTAGGTTTAATTTTATAAGTGGGCTCTCTTGGTAATATTCTGGGGGGACAGAGTAAGACATCTGTATTAACCCTGCAAGCATGTTGCTCTCATCTATTCCTGGGGCTAAGTAAGAATAATAATAATAGCAATTCCAATAATATGGGGATGTTAATAATGAAAGTCACTTACCTTGTGGTCAGTGCTGCCTGCCTGAAGGGAGGCTAGGGCCAAGGACCTCATACATACCAGGCCTTTGATAAAGGCTCGCCAAATTGCAGCATTCTGGTTCTTTAAGGGCTGACAACTTATGAGGGCTGTGAAAGGTTGAAAGTGATGTTTTCTCTTCTCTGCCTTGCTTCCCTCTTGTGTAAAATTGGACTGTATGGCCTCAAAGGTCTCTCCCAATCCTGACCCTCTGGGCTCCTCTCATCTTTACTTGGGGGGCTCAAGTCATGCTACAAAACTAGTTTCTTCTTCACCCCTCCCTTGTTTCCATGAGAATGGAGATCTGAATGCATTAACCAAATGAGAAATGGGTACCTGCTGTCCTATTTGCATTTAGTTTCACTACGAAATTCTGCTGCTTCCTTTCAAGGTATTCCAGGTAGGGGCCAAAGGCACAGATTCCCTGCCTACATTGTGCCAGGCACTGTGCTCTTACATGCTTTACAGATATTTCATTTGACCTTCACAACAACCCTGAACTAGATGCTGTTGTCTTCATTTTACAGTTAAGGAAACTGAGGCAAGTAGAGATTTTTTTTTTAATGGTTATGTTAGAGCCATACACCTTTAGTAAGGGTCTAAGGCTGAATTTGAACTCAGGTCTTCCTCATTCCACACCTGTTGCTCTGTCCCCTGGCCCACCAGGCAGCAGTTCTTCCTTTCAGAGGAAATGCATGGAGTCATTAATAGTAGATTCTTAATAGAACAGATAGTACTACAACCCATTGCTCAAGGAACGGCAGCCCCAGGGCCAGTTTGCCATGTAAACTGTGGTGCCTCCATTCTTGGGCTTTGACAGATAGTGTACAGAGCCTTCTTCCTTGTGGTCTAGGCACCTAGCTCCTGCCATGTGCCTCCTCTCTCCACCCATGCCCATTCATTTATTCCTCAGGTTAGAAAAAGGTAACTATAAGGATCTTCCACTTAGAAATTCTCTTAAAAGTTGGGATGGGCACATGCAAAGACTTTGAGGATGTGTTTCAGGAGCTAAATTCCTGGGGCTTTCTATTCAAGTTTTATACCTTCCTGCTTCCTGGAAGATGGGAGGTGGCTTGCAAGTCATAACAACAGCAAAGAAAGCAATTAAGGATAAAACAAAGACAAGGCCATGCAGAGGGAATAGATGTCTTCAGGTACTGAAGATGACACGATTACCATAATGGGACCCAGAATCTGAACCCAAGGTTTCCAGCTACTAAGTCAGAAGATTACACACTAAGCATTTACTAATAAAAGAAAATAGATAGCTTCGTTTGCCCTCATCCTGAGACTTAGATTTCCTTGAAATGTTTAGCAGCTAAATCCTCTGAATCCCTAAAATGGAAAATTTCTCAACACAGGTACTTTGTGTGTCTGGCAGCTCAAGCCTTTTATGGAAAGCTGTGTGTAATCCCATATCCAGTGAAGAGCTGTGAGTCAGAGTGGGAATCTGAATTAAAAAAAAAAAAAGAAGTAGAAATCCTGTTGTGTTTAGCATCTTGTTCAAATAGTCCTTTAAAAAAAATAGCATTGCTCCAAAGTTAGCTGGTCAGCTATGGTTAATCTAATTACTTTTTCTTTTGTCTGTCTTTTCTCCCTTTCGTGTGTGTGTGTGTGTGTGTGTGTGTGTGTGTGTGTGTGTGTGTGTGTGTGTCTCCCACTTGCTTCTTTTAGTATAAATCTGTGTTTAGGTCCTACTCCCAGGACTTCATGCATCACAACCAAGCTTCCGTTCCACCTTTCCTCTCGTCTACCTCCTCTTCCTCTCCACATTTCCCACCTGTCCACCAGTCTCAGAGCTCTGACCTAGCAGTGCCAACCACAGCCAGCCTGCCTCCCAGCACTGTGGATGGGCCCAATTCCTGTTCTCAGGAGAGCAACTTGAATGGGAATTCTGTCTACCTTCCTTCTGAAACCTCTTTCACTGATTCCCTCCAGACGCCTTCGGTGAGACTTGAAAAAAAATGCCACTTCTTGTAGGACTGTGAAGTTTTAGTTACTTTGTTTTTCTAAAATGCTATCCCTTCCCTTCCCTTCCTTTTCCTAGGAACAGTGAAATCAAGAGTTTGTGATAGTGAAACAGGAAAATTAGATTGTGTGTGTGTGTGTGTGTACACAATTTCAGGTAGAAAGGTGTGGTTGTAGCACAGAGATCACTTATTTGGGGGGCAAGATGACCTGGGTTCAAGTACCAGGTCCTCTTGCTGACTCTATGACCTTGGGGAAGTCACCTCCCCTTTTCTTGTCTTGTAAAATGAAGGGGTTGTTTTAGATCTCTCTATTTTCCAAAGTCCCTTCCGACACTAATGTGCTATAACCTTGACATTATGGAAGCAAGATATCTGGAATTTAAATCTAAAATTCAGTTTTAGCTAACAAAGTTCACATCAAGCCAGTCAAGTGCCTACAATTTGCCAGGCACTGTGCTAAATTCTGGGGTTACAAAGAGAAGCAAAAGATTAACTCCTGCCCTCAAGGAGCTCAGTATAGCAGGGAGGAAACAACAGGTAAACAAATATATGCAAACAAACTATGTAAGAGAAATAATTAGACAAGGGGAGGGGTTGAGAATTAAGAGGGGTTGAAAAGGGCTTTCTGTAGAAGAAGTCAGGAGGAGAGAAAACTTTCTAGGCATGATGGACAGCCAGAGGAAATTCCTGGAGTCTGGAGATGGAGAAGGAGTCTTGTTGAGGAACAGCAAGGCCCAGGGTCACTGAACTAAAGAGAACATATCATGATCAAAGGAGTGAGAAGACAGGAAAGATGGGGGCAAGGGTTGCTCTTTCCAGTGCATCTCAGATATCACAGGGTGATCATTTAGAGACAAGTAATCAGCCAGATCTTATCATATATAAAGAAAATTCAATTCAGATTCTGGTTCCAGTGATAGATGATCACATTTTTCTTTTTAAGTTGCAAACACCTTGGGAAGTAAAAGCTGTTTAAGCAGTTCCTCTTTGAGCTGCAAGGAAAGACTCAAGAACTTTTAAGACAAGTTGCCTTGGTTCCCTTAAATTACTCTGAGTCAGCATGGTGGAGGGGAACCTGCCTCTTGATAGAAGGGGCAGAGAGAAAATCCAGGCTTGACTTTTCCTTGTGCTGAGTGGTCCTCACACACATGACCACATACACATCTGTGTTTTATTACCAAACCTCTTTTCTGCATCAAAGTCTTCTCCAGCTGCATTGTGGGGGGACAATTGTTCCCTCTGCTCCTTGCTGCCTTAGTACCCTTCGAGCAGTCCCTCTTTGTCCTCTCTCAGAGAGTAATCAGAAGGATGTTTACGTTTATGGCAACATTAGTGTAAAGGCCTGAGGTGCGGGATGGGGCTTCTGCCCTCTGACCGAGAGGACATGATTCCCCATGAGGAGGAATATGCTTCCTCTTTGAAAAAAGAGGTGGTTGAGGCAGGATCTGCTCTGCTGGCTAGTCACCCTGGACTTGAAGGGCTGCTGGTGGGCTGCAACACATGTATCTTTCCTTTCATCCTGTCTCCCTTAGAGTGAAAACGCCAGTGAGGATGCTGGTGAGGGTGAATATGTCAATCTGTATTCCTCTGGCCAAAGCAACGGGGAACTCCCTCATTCTGAAGGAGTAAGTAACGTGCAGAAGGCAGAAAGAAGGCTGGGCTTGGAAAGCTTTTGGTGCATGCTGCATTCACTTGGGGTGGGACATCCTGCTTTCTCCAAGCCTCCCCATCCCCATCAGGATGCTTCTGCGTGGCTGTGCTGATTTACCCACTGCCATGTGAATGGAGGGCAGCCCCATTCAGATGGAGAGCAGAAACATCTTCGCTGCTTTTCGAGCTTTGGTGACTCTTCCCCTGGTGATGGTTTTCCTTTGGCATTTGCTTCAGTGGCACGTGGCAGTCGTGGTGATAGGTCTGGGCCTTATACTGAAATGTCTCGATGGGGCTTTCCCCAATCCCACCTGTAGAGCAGAGATAGGGACTTCTCCCACACCAAGACTGAGCTTCCTTTATCAAATCATCCTTTCCTCTTCCTCCTCTTCAGCATGTGTACTGATCCTACATTAGTAATTCCTCCAAGAATTCTGGGTGAGTCACCCAAGGTAACAGCTTCTGTGTTTATGCATACACTGCACATGGAGCCATCTGATGGATTGCTTGACATCTCTATCTTCATTCCATTGTTGATTCCATTCATGACACTCAAGAAACGACTGTTTTACCACACATTCTTTCTGGTTTTGATTTAGTAAGGCAGGCTGGAGTTAAAGAGCATCCTAGTGAAAGCAGAAGGCAGTTCCTTGGGTCCTTTGCTAGAGACAAAAGGGTAACATGAGAAGTCTCTCCTACGGCCATCTACTGGATCCTTACTTTTGCCTGGGCCATTGATACCACAAGTTTTGACCTCGTTATTCATTATTCAGCACTCAGTCTTGATTCTGTCATTCAAAAAAAATTTGGTCTTTTTTTTTTTAAATAAAGACAAACCTAGAATCTTACCGAGTGTCTCTGCTCTCTCCCTTATTCCTGCCTCTGCCCCCACCCCATGATCTTCTGTGTTGGCACCACTCAAGTTTCACAAAGTTACAGTTCATCTCAGAATGTCAAGACATTTGTCTCCGATAGACCTTGGGATATTTCTTTCCTAGCACTCCCAATCCATAGTCATCATCCCGCTCTGATGGCCTGTTCCAGTTTCATCTCTGCATGAGAGAAGAAAAATTCTGACTTACTTTTCTTGGCTGTTTTCCCTCTCTGATAAATGGCTAACTTCAGGTGCCACATTTTTCTTCACTTTGAACTCACCTTCCCGCTGTTACCATCACATACATTCAAACTACCCAGCCTTCAGCATCACCTCCAGCACAACAAACCACGGTGTTTGGAGTTTTCTTGTTTTTGCAGAGCTGCCTGAATTGAGAAACTCTGAGAAAGAGAAAGTAAGGGAAAAGAGCTTATATATCTAGGCCTGGATTAGTATGAAACATGAATCCCATCAAGATCAAATTATCTGAATTTTCATTGTATATTTCCATGGGACTGGAACCAGTATTTTCCATATAATCATAATTTCTAATAGTATGAATTCAAATAATTCAATCACTTCAGGGGATTCATTGTTCAAATTCATCAGGATCTTACTATGCTTGAACATGCTTTGGCAGGGTGATTGCAGGGAAGAAAAACTGGAAAAGACAATTGGAAGAGCATCCAAGTTGATTTGAACTTCACCATGATAGAACAAAAGGCCTTTCATGAACCAGAAAGTGAGCAGAGGTTTCTTGAGAAGTCTTCCAGAAGGCGCTCGGTTTTTATTTTATTTCACTCAGGTTGGCAGCTGGCATGTGTTATAATTATCGGTGTCATTTCACAGGGTCAGAAAGAAATCATGAGGCAAGACATTAGTCCCAAGTGAAGCTCAAGAGTTTCCTCTGTAATTAACTCTGAGGTCCCATCCTCAAACCTCCTAGGAATGTGCAGGCAAGAGTGATGGGAGACCAGAGCAACCCTAGTGCTAGTATTATAAACAAAACCCTGTCTCCTTTTCTAGGAATCACCAGCTACAAAAGATGGACACCCCAAAGATTCTTCCTCACATGGTGGTACCCCTGGAAAAGAAAACAGAGAAGGTGGTGAGAGGTAAGAAATGTACCACCCCCATCCCCACCCCCCCAGCCAACTGCTTTTCTTCTTCTCAATCCCTCCTTGGATCCCCTCAAAAAAAAATTGGGGACTAATCAGATCCAAGTATAGGTGGAGTCTCCTTCCTACCACTCAGTAACCAGTAGACCCAGACTTTGCTTTGACGCAGTGGTAAAGGCTACATGGCTGCTCTAATTTTAAGGGTTTGGTATTTTTAACTTGGGAAAGAAAATTTTTCTTTTCTTTCTTTTTTTTTCAAATGAGTTGGCAAACGGTGGTGCTAATATATCTAGTTTGTCCTCTCTCTCTGCCCTTTGTTGACTAGAAAGTGTAAATTCCAGAGTTTTATTGAGTCCTCCTCCCTAGGAAAGACAAAGACAGCCACGATGCTCAGTGTCAGAACACTTATTTTCATTTCCTCGTCCTTTATGAAGGTAGAACTCCAGACAGACCATCTGTAAGGCAGATGCTTAAAGCTGTCATTTCTAAGGGTGGGGATAGGACTCAACCGATATTGCCTCTAAGGGCAATAGAGTTTATTGCTTTAGTTCTTAACTTAGAATCCCATGGGGTTTGTATATAGATATCTAGACATCTTTAAAACCCTCACCTTCTGTCTTGGAGCCAATATTGTGTATTGGTTCCAAAGCAGAAGAGTGGCAATGGGGGTCAAGTGACTTGCCCAGGGTCATACATCTAGGAAGTGTCTGAGGCCAGACTTTAACCTAGGACCTCCCATCTCTAGGCCAGACTCTCAATCCACTGAATCTTTTGAACTTGGATGGGAAGAGAAAAAATTGCATCTTTATTTTCATTACCCTCTAACTGAAATTAAGCATTTTCTTCAGTTGTTTAAAAACATTATTCTGAAAAGGAGTCCATAGGTTTAATCAGACTGCCAAAACCCCACAACACAAAGAAGGTAAAGAATCCCTAAACAAAAAAAAAGAATACTAGGCTGGGGGGTCTGGTGGCTTAAGAGTTAATCCTTCTTCCATAACAACTAGCAAATTATGAACCTGAATTCAAATTTGGCCTGAGACACTGACTCGTGGTGTTGTTCTGAGCAAGTCACTTAACCTCTGATTGCTTCAGTTTCTTCACCTGTAAAGTGGAGATAATCATAGCACCTACCCCCCAGAGTTGTTGTGAGGTTTAAATGAGATAATATTTGCCTGTGTCTGGCACATAGTAGGCACTACATAAATATTAGCTTTAATTATTATTGTTATTAACCTCCCTGGAATTCAATTTCCTTAATTCTAAAACAAGGGGATTGGATTCAATGATATCTGTAGTCCCTTCCACTTTAAAATCTATGAAATACTTCTCATTTGGGGGCAGCTGGATAGCTCAGTGGATTGAGAGCCAGGCCTAGAGATGGAGGTCCTGGGTTCAAATTTGACCTCAGATACTTCCTAGCTGGGTGATCCTGGACAAGTCCCTTAACCCCCATTACCTAGCCCTTACCATTCTTCTGTCCTGAAATTGATATTTAGGGAGCAGCTTGGTGGTACAGTGGGTTGAGAGCTAGCCCTGGAGATGGGAGGGCCTGGGTTCAAATGTGGCCTCAGATAATTCTCAACTGGGTGACCCTGGGCAAGTCACTTAACCCCCATTGCCTAGCCCTTACCACTCTTCTGCCTTAGAACCAATACACAGTATGGAGTCTAAGACAGATGGTAAGAGTTTGGGGGGGGGGTGTAGAATTGATGCTAAGTATCAATTCTAACACAGATGGTAATGGTTTTTTAAATGGAATTGATACTTAGTATTAATTCTAACAGTAGGCAAGAGTAGTTTATTTTTAATTAGTAAATAACCCAAGAGACAATCTTGTTAGACTTCCCCATTTTACAGATGAAGAAACTGAGTCCCAGAGTAGGGAAGCATTTTATCCAAGGTCACACAGACAATCAGCAGCATTGCCAGTACTACCTAGAAAGAAGATTTCCTATTTTACAGTTCCCATGCTTTCTCTATGCTGTATATACTTATAGATGAACTTGGCTTCCCCACTAGAAGGGAAGCTTCTGAAGAATAAAAACTGGTCCTTTTTTTGGTCCTCGTGGCCCCAGTGCCTAACACATAGTTGGACCTTAATAAATCCTCATTGGTTGATTGATTCTGTCACGACTCCTTTACCTTTTAGGGCTGGGTGAAGCCCAGAGAGCCTCATCCGTCGCCCTGGCCCACTTCTCACTTCCTTGCCCTGCCCATACTTAACGTTCCCAAGAGCCTTGACCATCACCCTTCCTCTTCCAGGCAGCTGAAGTCCCCGGATGGTTTGGAATCCACCCAGTCAGAGGAGGAAGTGGACGAGCTCTCCCTGATTGACCATAATGAAATTATGGCCAGGTTGACATTGAAGCAAGAGGTGGGTAACTCAGGCTGTTCCCTCAAAACCCCCTCTTTTCACAGAATTTTACACAGCTGGAGAGAGGGGGAAGTGAGCCCAGGGTGGTTTCCAACCTCCAGGGAATATAAATAGCAAAAATCGAGTGACTGCGGCCAAGCCGTGCTACCAGAGGCCGCAAGGATGCCCACTGCCGGCCGGTGAAAATGGCGGTCACTGCCCCGCTCCGTACAGCACCACCCTGGCTTCTGGGCATCTTCCGGCCTCTCGATACGAGCTCTCATGACCCTGCACTGGCACTGCAGGCTTCCCTGTCTCCTGACGTCGCCTTTTTGTTGAAGCAGCCTGGCTGAATAGATAGCCCACTGGGCTTCTTGCCAGGAAGCTCTGGCTGCAAATCCAACTTTTGGTACTTTCTAGCTATTTGCTGTGGGCAAAATCTCTCGTTCCCTCCGAACCTCGGATTCCGCATCCACATCGCAGAGCCCGTCTCCCCACGGTGGCTGGCCGGGAGCGGCCTGGGCCCCGGCCGAGATGGCACGAATAAAGAGCTTTGCACACTTTAAAGTGCTCTGGAAACAGCCGTTGTCATTATTTGCGATGAGCAGGTAGAGAACTAACCTTGGGCCCAGGGAGACTTGGCCCCGGAGCCCGCCTCTGACACAGACTGACCCAGGGACTGGGCGAGTCATTTGCCCCCTCAGTGCTCCTGGCAGCTCCCTAAGCCTAAGCTGTGGAGGAGGTTTCTGGCGGCATTTCTTATGCCAGTGACATCATGTCTCTTCCCTGTCCCAATGGTCATCATTAGTAATTAACTATGACAGCCGCACCCTGATGCTCAGGCACATGGATGGACTGCTACCAAGTCGCTTCAGAAATTCAGATCCGTTCTGGAGTAGCCTGGCCTATCCATCAGGAGCTAGCCCAGCTCCGGGCTGCGGGGGGCAGGCAGACAGACCTCCTCCGAGGTATGCTGACGACTACACTGGCCCTCCCCGACTCAGGCCAGGAGAGTAATGCATTCATCCTGAAAAGCTTTCAGCGGGTCAAGGAGTGTGGAAGGGCAGCAATCTATCATTGGGCAGCACTTACAGGAGGCTCACTTCGACAGCTGGGATCCACTGAAGAGAGGGCTAAGCCATTAATAATCCCCTAAGTGGTCGTGCAGGACCCTTGCCAGAATCTCACCTGAAAAATCTCATCTCGGGCACGTGTGCCCCACCGCTAGAAATGCCAGGTGCTTCTCGCACTCTGGACAGAGGGAAGGCCCAAGTGCCTCCCAATACTAGGTTCTGCTCAGGGCGGGCCTATCTGATCTTGATTTGGCTTCAGGAAGACCCGGGGCTCAAGTGTTTGGGGGTGAGAGCCCAGGCCTCCCTTGGCTCCATTTGTAGCCCTGACACTAGCCCTATGACTCAGTTAGATTTTTTTCTCTTTTGTCCCCTTCTTCACCCAAACAAGGAAAGCCAGACCGATTCCCCTGTGATTTATGGGGTTGTTTGAATCGCAGCTGAACAAAGTTCTTTGGAGTGCTCTAGTAAAAGGCATTGTGGGTGTGCTTCGGCTATAGTCACAGAGTCGTTAGTGATCAGCAGAACAAACACCTGCAAACAGATTCAGTCTGGGAAGAGGGCTGAGCCAAGCCCCGTTCTGGGAGAATCTGTGACTTCCTGCTTGGAAGGATGGGCTGAGCCTGAACTCCTGAGGGGAGCTGTGCCCAGCCTCAGCCAGGTCCCCTCTCACTGCTCACTTTCCAGACTGTCTGTTAAAACCTCTTGAATCCAACCCATCCTGATAAGGCGTGGAGGCGAGATGGGTGTTGTCCAAAGGTCAGGTGGCGGCTTCCTCTGAACCCGCTACACTTGAGAGCACCAAGCTCCTAGCCCCACTTCCTGCGCACCCCCACGCAGAGAGCCGACCGTGACCCCAGAGTCCTGCTTTCCACTCTTGGCCACTGCGGCACAGCATGACTCCTTTTTGGTCACCTCTCAGGCCCGACAGCCTGTACGTATCCCCTGAATTCACAGCCCTTAGGCCTAATACGTGAGACCGATGCAGAGGAGAGACTTAGGGTCGTCCCCTCCGCCTGGGATACCCATTTCTGTTTTCATTGCAGGGCGATGATGGGCCAGATGTCCGTGGGGGATCTGGGGACATATTGCTGGTTCATGCAACGGAGACCGACAGGAAAGGTTAGTGACTGTGACTGTTACAGAGGGAGACCCTGTAAGAACATGGAGCTAAAGCATCCAAGGGTCCCCGGCTGGAGCCCAGGGCAGTGGCACTCGTGGAGGGGAATCGGGCACGTGAGTTTATAGGAACCGGAGAATTCATCCCTGCCCCTAGAAGAACAATCCAGAATGGCGTGTCTTATGGGCTTTGGGACATCAGCATTATCCTCATTAGGGAAGGACAACAGGCCATTGTTATGTTGCACACTTTTCATTGGGAACCCTGGACTTCATCCCACTTTATTAATCCAGACTCAAGCTGTGAGAGCTTCATTCATGTGCATTCCTCAGATTGCTGGAAAAGAGTTCATTGTCCGGGGGGAGGGGGGGGTCCCTGTATCCTTTGGGTTCTGCAAGTCCCTTAGGCTCACTGGGTGTCTCCTTGTCTAGAAAATGAGAAAACTAGACCAGACAATGCATCAATCAATAATCATTTTTTAAGTACCTACTATGTGCCAGACCCTACTAGGGGCTAGGGATACAGAGACAAAATGGGTCGGTCTCTGCCCCTTGGGAGTCTTAATTCCAGCAGGATAGAATGAACGAGTTTTGGGGACCATTTCCAGGACCTAAGCCTTCCATCATATGAACAAAAAATGATTGATTCCATCATATAAGAGGTTGTGGGATATGAAGACATTGCCTCAATTGATCGAAGAAAAAAAATCCCACTGAGTTAGAGGCAACATGACATAAAATACTAGATCCAAAGTCATGACCCAACTCTGCCTCTGTGAGACCTGGGACCAGTCATTTTAACTGCGCTCATTTTATTTCCTCATCTGTAAATTACACAGATTAGACTAGACCAAAGGTGGCAAACTGGTGGCCAGGCTCCAAGCAGGCCACAGAAACATTAAAATTTAACTAGTGGAGGTGCTGTGTGGCTTCATGTATTAAGAGCCAGGCCTAGAGATGGGAGGTCCTAGGTTCAAATCTGGCCTCAAATACTTCCTAGCTATGTGACCCTGGACAAGTCATTTAACTTCCATTGCCTAGCCCTTACCACTCTTCTGAAGCTCTAGAGTCGATCACAGTTTTGATTCTAAGATGGAAAGGATGGGCTAAAAAAAAAAAGACTCTCATTTATTCATCCATCCATTTAATATTTAGTAAACATCTATTGCATACTCTGTCTAGATACAAAAATAAAAATGACACAGTCCTGCCCTCAAGAAGCTTACGAACTATTTGGGGCCAGTGGAGAGGCATATACACAGATAAATAAATGGAAAAAATATACAAAGTGATTTTGGAGGATAGGGAGAGCAGTAAGAGCTGGGGGTAGTCAGGAAAGGCCATGTATTCCAGAAGAGGTGGCCCTTGCTGAGCCTCGAATGGCAGAGGTAAAGAGGAGCCCCCTTAGACATAGTGGGACACCCTTCTTCAAGGCATCAAAATGAGAGGAGTAATGTCAGATAGTATAAGTAATCCAGGCTAGTCTGACTGGCATGTAGAGGGGAAGTAAGCATCAGAATGTATTTTATTCTAGTGGCAATAGAGAGCCAGTGAGGCTTCTTGAGCACAGCTGGAAAACTGATGTCCCATCCAAAAGAGATGAAACTCTTTCACTTTTTCCTTAGGCCAATAGCAGCCTTGTACACCTGGTCCAAGGTCTTCCCTTACAACAGACATTTTTTACCCTTAAGGATGTGGGGTATAAAGGGAAACATGAGGCCTTTTCCCCTAACTGCAGGACCCTAGAGAAGGACCTTCATTTCATGGAGGAGAAAATTAAGACTCAGAATGGCTAAGCGACTTGTCCCAAGGTCAGACAGCAAGCTGGTGGCAAAAGCAGGCCCGGCACGTAGGGCTTCCCTCCCAAGTTAGGTCTGCCTTCACTCCATCCCCCTAGGCCAAAGCGCCCTGCCTGTGCTTCTGTGCAAGGCAATGGGAGTAGGGGAAAGAGGAGGATGAGGGAGGACTTCTTAAGGGTCTGGGGTCTTTTATTTTTATTTTGATGGAAGCTGGAAGGCTCAGAGCAGGGGCAGGAGGGTGTTGTCATGTCGAGGCCTGGTGAGTGATTGCTTTTTTCCCTTCTTTTCAGACTTGGTTTTGTACTGCGAAGCCTTTCTGACAACCTACAGGACGTTTATCACCCCTGAGGAGCTCATCAAGAAGCTGCAGTATAGATATCCTTTACGTAATGCCATCAGTAATGTCACGAGGCTTTTCCCTCCCAGAATACTGGAGTGACCAAGTTGCACAGCTCTGAGGGAGGCTCAGAAGGGTCCTGCAGGCAGTGGGTTGGGATGAAGGGAGGTTCTTCTGTCTTGGGGAATCCAGGCATGGCCCATGCCTCTGCCCTTGTGCCCCTCAGCACTTGCAATGTGAGCTTAGACGAGAAGCGCCGAGGCACAGGCTGGAGCCCATCCACGAGTGAGAGCAGCCTGGATGGAAAAGTCCCAAACATCATCCCGTACACAGATTGGCTACAAGGACCTGGGGATGTTTAGCCTTGGGAAGAGGCAAATACTGTTGTCTTCAGGTGTTTGCAGAAGGTATGCCACAGAATTCTCACCCCAAGAATCCTGGGAGACCCTGAAAGGAGTCGAGGGGGTCAGAGAGCGTCAAGTGCCGCCCCTCTCCTCTGCCCCTCAACGCCAGGCAGCCAGAAATGATGTTTCACGAGGAGGCAGGAAGTGGTTCGAACAGGCTAATTGACAGTCATCCTTTCTAGATAATCTGGTAATTGTGTGAGCACAGTCCTCACAGCACCCACACCCGTCCCAGGAATTAGAAGCATGGGCCTGGTACTGGGTAGTACTCTCAGCTCCGGTCTACAAAGCCTGCTCAAACTGTGGATGCCCCGGTCCTGGTAACCCACTCAGAGACCCTGGGGAACAAAGATGTTTAGAGGTTGTTCTGAAGGAAAATGGCATATAGGGATTAGCTGAAAGAGCTGGGAATATTTAGGAGGCAAGAGGAAAGGCTTAGCATGATTGCTCTCCTCAGCTATTTGCAGGCTACAGTATGGAAGAGGTCTTTGACTTGTTCTGCTTGGCCTCGGAGGACAGCACTAGGAGCAGCCGGTGAAAGGGAGAGGCCAACTTTAGCTCAGTGTGAGAGAGAAAGAAAGCTATGAGGACCGTTTTCTGCTCACTTCCTCCCATGGGGGTCACACAGGGCATTCATTGCCTGTTAGACAGGCCACACTGGGACCCACACTCCTCTCCCCTCTTCTCCTGGATTCCCAGCGTGCCGCTTTTCCTGTAAGAAGCCATGCAGGCTGGCCTGATAGACCTTCCAGCCTTGAAGCTCAACACTTCCATCTGCTGGACAGATACAGTGACTATTTCAACACAAGGAGAGTCTCAATTCCTGGACCACCACTACGCCCCTGGGCCATTCTGCTGCTTCCCCACCCACCCACCCACCCCTTCTCTCCAGCACCTTCTCTGCTGGCCCTCCTTCAAGCCTTGTAAACTTCAATCCTAAAAGCATCCTCTGGGCAAGACCCAGCATGCCAGCCCTTGATGTGAACAAAAAAAGACCTGGTCATTTTAGTTGGCCTGAAGCTCACCGTGAGCTAGCTGTGTGTGATAATAGCTGCTGAGAAGAAGCTGAGGGGATCTGAAGCTGCCTTCTTGGAACTGGAATGAAAGGGACCACACTCAGGACCCCAGGCATCTTCTACTGTCAGTTGAAAACAAGGATATCGCAGATATCCTTCAGTGAAAGGACTTTGCACACCAAGAGTTGTCTGCCTCCACTGATGAAATCACCTACCCGCACCCCCATCTCCAGCCCAAAATGCAAAAGACAAAATGAGGGGCTCGCCCCACTATTCTCTACAAGAGCTTGACATCCTGGAGTCATAGTTCAATCTAGAAGGGCTTCACCGTCCTCCTTCAGCGGGGGAAGAAACAGGCTCAGAGCCAAAGTGATCCGTTTGCTTAGAGTCCTAAAGGTAGCCATTTATATAGCCAGGATTTGAAGCCAGGCCTTCGTGACAAGTCTAGAACTTTCTCCATGCTCAGAGTAGGATATCTTCATCTTTTGTGAGTCCAGGACCCCACTGGTGATCTGGTGAAGCCTATGGACCCTTTCTCTGGATGGTGTTCTTAAATACACAAAATGAAATGCTTAGGATGAAAAAAGAAAGCAACCATGCTGAAAGAGATGAAAATATTCTGTAAACGAGTTCATAGAACCCCTGCTTTGGGACAGCTAGGTGGCATAGTGGATAGAACCTGGAATCAGGAAGACATCTTCCTGAGTTCAAATCTGGCCTGAGATTGATAGATGTATGACTCTGAGCAAGTCACTTAACCCTGTTGGCCATTTAAAAAAACAAAAACCTCTCCCTTCTCTCCTTCAACTTCCTGGTTATTAAGCCTCAGTCCTCCTTGCTATAGAACTCCTATCCATCTTGGTATCACAGTGGTTTTGTTTCCTTCTTTGACTCCTGCTCAACCTGGAGTTCTTTGTATACTTCTTCTTATATCCTTTTAAGGGGGGCAGAGGGGATGTGGAGCACCCCCAGAGGAGGGAGACCAGACAGGTCTGAAAATAGTGCCTCATAGAAGAGTGGTCAAGGAGGATGCTTGGCCTAGAGAAGAGGTGACTTAGGGACAACTCTTTGGAGACCAGCATCTCCAGATATCTGAAGGAGAAGCAGATGTTCTCTATAAGGAGCTTCTGAAAGCCAGATTTGTGTGAGGAATCACAGAGAGTCACAATATATCATGGATTTAAAGTTAGAAATGGCCTGAAAGATCATCTGCTCTGTCTGACACCCCCATCTTATAGATGAGGAAACTGAGACCCAGACCAGTCACCCACACAGGTACCAGACACAGGTAGCATGCAGCAAAGCCAGGATCGTCAAACCCCAGTCCTCTGACTCCAGAGCACGGCATTGGCTATTGGCTCTCCCCACACAAGATAACAGCCTGCCTCGACCTGTCCAGCAATCGACTGCCTTAAAGAAACAGTGAGCCTCCCTTCTCTGGAGCTGTAAAATATATTCCTGCACAGGGGACAAGATTGGTGCTGATCCTGAGAATCTGGAATTAATACACATTTATAGACCACTTGCACACCGGTCACTGCCCATTCCTCCCAGGGGGTTTCAGGGCTTGTTTTTGTTTGGATCCTTCTCTATATTCCTTGTGTTCTTCAAGGCAGAATCAGTCCCCAAGACCCTGGCTGCCTGGGCCAACCTTCCTGCCCTCTGGCCTTTTCTTTTTTTTTTTTAAACCCTCACCTTCTGTCTTGGAATCAATACTGTGTATTGGCTCCAAGGCAGAAGAGTGGTAAGGGCTAGGCAATGGGGGCCAAGTGACTAGTCCAGGGTCACGCATCTGGGAAGTGTCTAAGGTCAGATTTGAACCCAGGACCTCCCATCTCTAGGCCTGGCTGTCAATCCACTGAGCTACCCAGCCGCACCCTACCCCCCCCCCCCCCCCCCCGGCCTTTTCTAAAATTTATCCCACAGAAAACTGAACTGACCTGGCTGACAAGAAGAGCCCAGCTCCTTGGTTTTCTGTATCCTGAGGGACTCCGAGTCCTTCCTTCCCACTAGCTGTGTCCAGATTGGAGTTAACTTCCTTAGCCCATGCTCTACATATGAGAAATTCTGCCCCTTTCCTGACACATTTAAGAAGCGAGTCAGCAAGAATACTTTCTTCGTGCTGGTGCGGGTAGTGGATGAGCTGTGGTAAGCACTCTTGTCTCCCGCGGGGAGTGGGTCAGGTTCAGACAGCACGAGCCAAGGGCCTGCTCTGCGGACCGTTGCTCCGCTGAGACATTTCCCCTGCTGGGAGGGTTGGCTGCCGGGCTTGTGTGCCCCTTTCCTCCACGCCTCGTCCTGGCTTCCAGAACTATGGAATCTCATTACGAGCGTGTTGATTGTTTTTGTCCATTCACCTATCTGCTAGAGATAGAAGCTAACTGGGATCCGGGCCTGTATGGTCACTGTGTTCATACAGCCCCAAACCAGTAAGCAACAGCACGTCCTTTAATGCCACAGTCATTTGGCCTATCTGAAACCTGTGCTGTGAGGAGGCATTGCTGACCTCCCCCGGTCAGAGGAATGAGGCTCATCGATCTCGGGGGAGGGACTCCATTTAACAGACGCTTATCGATCGCTTACTGCGTGTAAGGCGCTGTCTGTCCTAGAGATAGAGACATCAAAACACCATTCTCAAGGATTCACAGTCTGCTGAGGGGAAAGCCATGAACACTCCTGGACTACAGGGCAGGATGTCACTGGGGCCAAGAAGAGCCAAGCCAAGGCCTAGGAAAATCTTGGGGCAGAGGAGACCCCTGGGGTGGGAGGGGGCTGCCTTGAAGAAAGATAAGGGACTTCCAGAGATGGGCATGGGAGTGGGCAGGCTGGGAGTGGATTGTCTTGTTTGACTGGAGCTCGGAGTGGTCCGTGCCAGAGAGCCGCATAGAGGGAGGCCAGGAAAGTATTTTGGATTCCGTTTGTGTCAGACCTTGAACGGCAAAATCAGAACTTATATTTTATTCAGTAGGCAATGGGAAGGGTTGAGAATAGGGGAGTAATCCAGTTCCTATGAGGAAGATTTGCTAGGAAAGCTGGGTTGGAGAAGGGACAGACCAGAAGCGAGAAGTCTTGTTGGGAAGCTATTCCAAGAGCCTGAAAAAAAGAGTTCATTTCTGGGAGAGTTGAAAGATGCCGGAGATACTTCAAAGGTTACACTGATAAGACTTAGCAAGTGATCGCTTATGTGAGATTAGAGAAAAGATTCAAAACTGCCTAAGAGGTAACACGTCTGGGTGACTGAGAGGCCCCTCCCACCCATAAAAGCAGAGAACCTAGTTGGAGGGAAGTCCATGAGTCTGTTGGTTTTAGACAGGCTGAGTTTGAGATGCCAGCAGGCCAGAACAGATGGGAACAGCTAGCCAAGAATTTTACATATGGGATTAGAGTTCTTGGGAAAGGGAGGGATCGAAGGTACAGATTTGGGAGTTGTTTGCATAGAAGATATAATTGAAGTGGATTAACTCACTAAAAGAGAAAATGTAGAAAGAGCCAAGGACAGAACCATGAAGTTATCCACATCTAAGTTGTGGGATGAATATGCAGAGCCAAGAAAGGAAACTGGGGTTGCCCTATAAACTTTCACTAGATGACAAAAATCAAAGGTGAAGTGTTTTGCTGGCAGAATACACAAGGTAGCCAAGGGGAAAGATGATATAAGATACCCCAGGCCAACCTCAGCAGCCCAGAAAATCATTCTTTGCTCTCAAAGAAATTATATCAGGCTTCCTGGTTAGTCCCCTCCCCCAGTCATCACCCTCACCACTGCCCATGTAATCTTTTTTAACAACTCTGATCACATCTCTCCTCTCCTCAGAAGTCTTCAGTGGTTTCTCATTGCCTTCCAAATTATACTTTTCCTGACATTCAGGGCTCCCAGTGGTCTAACTGCAACATACCTCTCTCACTTTATCTATCTCTGTTCCCCTTCACATAGCTTATCATTAAACCAAACTGGATTATTTACTTTTTGGATCCTTTCCCTTCTCCTTTGAATGAATGAAATTATATTAAACATTTACTATGTGCTAGGCACTGTGCTGTATCTCCTTTGTGCCTTTATTCACACTGTCCCACTTACTTGCTCCCATCCCTTGAAAAATATCTCCTCTTTCCCCTCCATCTTCCCCTGTTTAAGGACCAGCTTGGATATTACCACCTCTGTGAAGCCATCCCTGAACTCTCTATCCCATCCTGAATTGAAAGTGATTTTTCTCCTCAGATGTCTCCAAGTGCTCCCTCTGGAGTTGTCCATTGTAGTTATACATTCTGCCTTGTATGCACCTGTACGCCTCAGTTATCTCTGCCATCAGCTTGCAAGGTCCTTGCAGGGGCTCTTTATGTCCTGGTTTTTTCTTTGTACCCTCTGGTGAGTGAAATCTGAAATAACTGAGGAAACAAAGGATCAAGCATCTGAGAATACCAGTTTATTAAGCAGTGAACTCCAGTCACATAACAGATTGGGACCAGGACTCTTCACCTGGTACCAGACC
The DNA here is from genome assembly GCF_027887165.1 of Monodelphis domestica. NCBI lineage: Eukaryota > Metazoa > Chordata > Mammalia > Didelphimorphia > Didelphidae > Monodelphis > Monodelphis domestica. The sequence continues at coordinate 465,431,710 of NC_077227.1, read as the reverse complement.
CCAAATACAGGAGGAAACAAACAGGTTTTTATGCATTAAAAGATGACAATAAGTAAGATAGGCAACAGAATGTATAATTTGGTAATATGATTTCTAATTGGAGGAAAGATTATGGGCTTTCTGAATTGGGGGTGGGGGAGGAGGAGAGAAAACAGGTGTAATTTCCTGAAATCAGAAAAAAAGGTGCCGTACTCTCCCCTAGATGTCTATAGTCAATCAAAGTAACAAGGAAACAGTAATTGACCATTAAAGGGCCAGTTTTCAGATAAGTCATATACTTGAAATGTATAATTGTGAGAATTTTTTTTTTTGCATCAGCCTTAGGATCTGATTAGGTTTCTGGGCTACCTAGCCTAGGTGCTTATTAAGAGTCGCTAAGCAACAGGTAGAGTAACAGGTGGTCCAGCTTCCTAGCCACACAGGGTTAGGTTTAAACAATGCAATAACGTTTGCTCGTAATTACCATAATTGAATAGTTTTATCACAAGATGGAAACTGGACTAGACCCATAATTGAATGAAAAAGGAATTGAGCTGGCTCCAGAATTAAGTCACAAGATATAATCAGTGTGGTTCACTTTATTTTCCACAATTCTCTCTACCCATTCAGTCTTGCACACTATAAATGTTTAAACACCTTAGATTAAATTGACCTAAATAGCCACCGAGAACTATTTAAAAGAGAATTGAAAACCAGAGGCAGTAAAGAAAGGAAGAGGTGGGAAAAACTCTTAAGACATCCCAGCATTTCTGGTTCTGATGATTACTACCTGGTGAGCATGGACAGATTATTTCCTCTCTATTAACCTCATCTGTAAAAAGAGGATGTTGAACTCATTGATCACAAAAGTCCTTGGCAGCTCTATGAACTTATGCCCGCAGTAATCATCAGTTCTGCCTTTGCAATCTACAAACATTTTTGTTTGCAATGCAGACGTTACCTTCCCTTTGATTTCAAGATGAGCTCCTCTCCCAGAACCCTGTGCCATTCAAAGTCTGTTTCTCTTACCATGTCCACAGTTACAGATGTGACTGTTCCTTCTGAGAGTCCAGCATTGGCCCTCTGGACCCTTCTTGGCCACTTCTTTAAGATGAATAGCTACTGTTATATCAAAAATGATTCTGAACATGCTTCCTCTGAGTGATGCAAATCTGACCTTTATCCTACTTCAGCCTGGTGGAATTGACAGAAGAGATTCTGAAGCTGTTGATGGAGTTGGTTTTTCGGTTAGTGTGCAGTGGGGAGCTGAGCCTTGCCCGGGTCCTCCGGAAGAATATCTTGGACAAAGTGAACCAGAAGAAGATGCTAAAGTGTGCCAACTCTGACCAGCCCCTGGCTGCGCGAGGAGTGGCTGCCAGGTAAGGAGATAGCCCCTGCATTAACCTCCCCCACCTGACCCTAGGACTTCTGTCCAATGAATCCTCGTGGTCATTAGGGTAAGAGCCAGAGGAGAGACAGCCAAGTACACTGGATTGGGGGTCAGGGGGCCTATGGTCAAATCCTGGCTCCTCGGCCACTTCCCACCTGTGTGACCTCATGCCAGCACCTTAGATTTACAGGGCTTCTCTTTCTTCAGTTATAAAATAAGAAAGTTGGATGTAATGGCTTCTCCAATCCCTTCCAGCCAGTCATCATTGCTTTCCCAGCTGCCTATTTCCATCTACCATCTCCTCCACTGCAAGGCCTATATTCTGAGATATAAGTGTTTTGGAGAGCCTGCAACAAGGTGCCTCAAGAGATTGGTCCCTTTTGTTGCCCAGACTGCCAATCCTAGAGTTTTGTCTTGTTTAACTACTGTCCCAGAAAGGAGGATTAAGTCCCTTCTCCAGTCACACACAGTGGTCTATGTGAGAGGCAGTACTTTAGCCCACATCTTTCTGAATTCCTCCAAGGCCAGCCCTCTGTCACTCTGTCATGTTAACCTCTCGACATAGAAATTACTCTATTACTGTATTAACTCCCCTACCATGAATTCTCTTCAAAAGGAGATCCATGCAGGGTATCCCAAAAGTCTTACTGTGTTTTTAAACTCTTCTAACACTGCACTAATATTTTTGCTTGTGTGTGTGTGTGTTCGTCCGTATATACACTGAATAGTAATTAAACAAATTTACTGTTAGGCAGTCTGCCTTTGTAGAAGTTTCCTCATCTGGAAGCCCATACCAGTGAAGTCACAGGTCCAGCTCCTATGCTATTAATCTTTGTGAATGTAGTCAGGAAGGTGGATCAGACCGAGTCGTTGCCTCTCCCTTAGCAGTGTAGACTGTCAAAAAGGAGCAGGGAGGCTGGGATCCAGCCCTGCCCCTTGAGGGAAGAGGAGGCAGGTTTCTCTTCCTCTGAAATGTGAAGCATAGCCAGAAGGGGACATCAGTACCCTGCAGTAAAACAACCACAAAACCAAGGTCAAGTCACTGGCCCCACTGAGCCTCCATTTCCCAAGTCTGTGAAATGAACAGGTTGGATTAGATCCCGTCTGTGTTCCCATCCAAGCCCAACATTCTAAGTCCCTTTCTGTTCTAAACGTCTGTGGCTCCAGGGCTTTTAAATCTGACTCCTTGCCCCACCTGATCTTTTACAGGCCCGGGACTCTGCATGACTTCCACAGCCATGAGATCGCCGAGCAGCTGACGCTATTAGATGCTGAGCTCTTTTATAAGATAGAGGTACAAAGCCCAGGCAAGGAGGGAGAGGGAGGGAAGGGACCAGAGGAAGATTTAAGCAGGGCCCGAGACTCTTCATCCCTTGAGAGGCAGCCCATGAGCTGTCAGGGAAGGGCTGGGCAAGACTCTTGAATTAGAGGGGGAAATCAAGGCATTCCAATGTCTGGTTTCATTCCTTTTTTTTCCCTCCTTTTAGATCCCAGAAGTTTTGCTCTGGGCCAAAGAGCAGAACGAAGAGAAAAGCCCTAATTTGACACAGTTTACTGAGCACTTTAATAACATGTCCTACTGGTAAGGAAGGGCATGGGGGCCTGTCGGCTGCTATAAAGCATTTCACCTTCCTTCCTCTCTCTGAAGTTCACAACACCTCATCCCCTGAGCCTCCTGTTGCCAAGCTTAGGTGCACATGCCCACCTGGGTACACTTTGAAGGCGTTAGGAAGTGACAGCACTCATTATTTCAATTTTTTCTAATTCCTTAAATGAAACTGCCTTACAGGCATGTAATTCTGAGCCTCAAGGAAACCAAAGCCAACCTAACCAGACTAGCTGTCCCGGCTAGTCAGCCACACCCTAAATAGAGTAGGGTTCTATCTCTGTGAACAAGGGAAGGACACTTAGCTGTTCTGTGTGTTGCAATTCTATTTAGGCTTCCATGGAAGTCTTTCCTTTGCTGTTCTTAGCACTTGGGAATATATTTACTTTTAAACCCGGAAACCCATTGTTTAACTTTGACCTCAGAAGCCCTAAAGAGTTCCCTTTCCTCTCAATGAAGGATTGGTTTCAGCATAAGTGAGACAGCTAAAGCTCTCTTATCCATTGATGGATAACTACCTTCCACTACCAAGGCATCTCATCATTTTCATTAATTTACTCATTGGAAGACTTGAGACTGTTCTGAGTGAAGGTAACAAGGCCAAAGGATTTTGACCCTAAAGAATGCTTCTTAATCCAGGTGTTTCTTAACCTGGGATCCATAGACACTATGTTTCTCTGCATTGTTCTTCTAATAAATCATCTCTTTTATTGGCTCATAAATTTCTCAACAGAGAGATAGAATCTTCTTTCTCTCTTTTTAAATCTTCTTTATGGGACCTAATGTAGTGTTCTCTGTCAGTCAGGTTTTCAGTCAATACCAGCTGGGTAAGTAGATGAATAAAAGAAGAGAGCAAGGGATGGATGGATGGATGGATGGATGGATGGATGGATGGATGGACGGACAAGTGGACGAGTAACCTTGTAGGAAGATGGACTACCAGTCATATCTCTGATTGGATACCCACAATCAAAATTAAGTTAGGAGTGACCTCAGGCTTCTTTTGATTCCAATGTCACAGGGTTCGTTCAATAATCATGCTGCAAGAAAAAGCCCAGGACAGAGAACGTCTGCTTCTGAAATTTATCAAGATCATGAAGGTAACTTGGGCTTAGATATAGTCCATGTTGTTTCTTGCAGACAGCCCTTTGTGTTACATGAAAGTTTTTTGTTTCTAGACAGTTCCCCCAATGACAAAGGTTTCATTTCTCTCTGTAGCACTTGCGGAAGTTAAATAATTTCAACTCCTACCTGGCCATCCTTTCAGCTTTGGACTCAGCCCCCATCCGAAGGCTGGAGTGGCAGAAACAAACCTCAGAGGTGAGCTAGGATGTGGGCCTCTGCTTTCTGAAGTTTTAGTAATCCTTTAGTAAGAAAGGAGCCAGTCATTCATCCTTTAACTCAACCAAAAAACTATGCATTAAGGGCTTACTATACACAAGGCATTCACAAGTAAAATATAAGCCTAGCCCCACAGGTGCTAAAACTTTGACCCTCCTTCAAGGCCTATCATGACACTGTATGCAACAGGCATATAATAAATGGTGGAAATGTTGAAAGGACAGGGTGGAAAATTTGTGATTATTTTCTTCTTCATCAATGTACTTTATTTAGTTGAGTAAGCAAGCATTTATTAATTAAGCACCTGCAAGGCACCATGGATAACAGGGGCAAAAATTAAGCCATTCTGGCCCTCAAGAAGATTACATTTTACCAAATAAGACACGGATTTACTAGCTGTGACCATGCACAAGTCTCTTTACTTTCCCAGGTCTCAGTTTCCTCCCCTGTAAAATAAGGGGTTTGGACCAAATAGTCTCACTCTAAAGCTCTGATCCTATAATAAAGAGCTTATAAGATTTTGTCATTTTCAGGATTTCTCTTTATACAGTGAATCCAATAAGTGTCATCTGTGTGCCAGCTACTATTATGGGATATGGCTGATAGAAAGTCAAAAAATGAAACAGTTCCTGCCCTCCAGAAGTTTTCCTTCAGAGATAACATAAAAGTAAATACCAAAAGAGAGGAAGTGTGGAAAGATGGGAGAAGGAGGAATCAGGAAAGGCCTCATGGGGTTTCTAAAAGACAAAAGAAGAAGAAAGCAAGGAACACCAGTGCTTAGCACAGTACCTAGCACATAGTAGGCACTTAGTTGAGTGAACCAATGAGGCGGTGCTCCAACACAACACTGTACCACTTTTCACATTTGTCTCTGTGCTATGTCCTCCTCCTCTAGGGCCTGGCGGAGTACTGCACTTTGATTGACAGCTCTTCCTCCTTCCGGGCCTACCGGGCAGCTCTCTCCGAAGTGGAACCTCCCTGTATCCCATACCTGTGAGTGATGTCTTCTTCAGGCTCAGAACTTGATCGCAATCCCATCCCTTCCCTCATAAAGCCCAGAAAGGCAGCCTTTAAAAGAGCATCTTTCTCCAGGGGGGAAGGCTTGGACCTGTGTGCTGACTTTTCTACCACCAAGTTCCTTTGTGAATTTCCCTCTGATTATGAAATATCTCTAGATTGTTCCTTAGAGCTAGGCCAGGCTGCAGAGAGAATTACCTTCCCTCTTGTCCTGGTGCTGGCCCATTGCCCCTCACAAGTGTCCAGATGTCCAGACCTGGAGTAAGAGAGAGCCTTGCTGTGGTGCCAGGACTGAGCTCTCCTTCATGATGAATGTGTACATGGCTAGTCTAGCCCTCATCACTCAGATAACTCTCCCTCTTCCAACTTTTTTACCTTGAATTTTTTTATTGGTAAGTTGTGTCGATGTACCATACAAACCCCTACATAATTCCAATCACATCCTCCCAAACAATAAGGCAAAGTATAAGTAAAGTTGAAGTTGATTGCAGACACAGCCTTCCCATTCCTTTAAAGAAAGGGCCTAGTATACTTGTAAATGAAAGTCCAATGTTTATGTAATGTAGTCCAATGTTTTAATCAGATTATTTTTGCCATTTAAAGTTGTCTCCATTTACATGTAATAATCTAATTATTCATATATGCCTACTATGTGCCAGAAGCACTTTATAAATACTGTCCCAACAGAGGCCAACAGGAATTAAGTGACTTGTGTAGGATCACACAGCTACTCAATGTCTATACCACCAGCTGCTTGCAATAATTGTCTATATTGCTCTTTGGGGCTTTGCCTTGTCCACTCTAAATCACTTTGTTTATGTCTTCCCATATCTTTTTGAACACTCCATTTGCATTTATAAATAACTCTGTTTGGAATCTTTTTATATAGACAGGTCTTCCCTTGTTGCCAGGCATTGTCTTGGAGTATGAACTCAGTAATGAGAGTGCTGGACTAAAGGGAATGAGCAGTCATGTCATCTTTCTGGCATAATTCAAAATCTCTTTCCAGATTAATTGAGCATTTCACAGCTTTACTAGCAGTGAATTACTGTACTATCTTCCCTCATCCCCACCAGTACAGACTTTTTTCTTCTGTTATCTTTGCCTAGTTTGCAAGAATGAGATGATAACAGATTTGTTTCCATTTTCTTTTCTATGATTATTCATAATTTTGAGCATTTTTAGATGATTGCTAGTACCTTACATTTCTTCTTTTGAGAACTTTCTGTTTATATTTATCATCACTTCCTGTAAACACTCCCCCCACCTTACTTTCAAACCTCATTTTACCAATTAAATGGGGAACTTAATTGTTCCCATGTTCCCATGCAACCCTAGATAACCATAAAATGATTACCACCACAAAGACATAATTACTTCCCTGTAGTGGAGCCTGTGTGAGTTTGATAAGAACAGTTGAGTTATAAATAGTGACCAAGCCCTTCTTTTGCCAACCAGGGCCCATTCACAAGTCCAGCCTATCATAGAGATTTCATAAGACATCTGGAACTGTAAAGTACCTTAGAGATCATCTAGTCCTGTGCTGGGGAACCTATGGCACATGTGCCGGAAGGGGCTGCTCCCCTCCCCTTCTCCACATATGCCTGAGGACATTATTCACATGACCCACCCCTCTGCCCAGCAATGGGAGTGTTTCCTCACTTCCCTCTCTGCGATAAAGGGGGTGGGGTTCACATGCAGCATGAGGGTTGCAGTTTGGGCACTTGGTCTGTAAAAGGCTCACCATCACTGATCTAGTCCAAACTTCTCATTTTACAAATGAGGAAATTGAGGCCCAGAGAGGTCATGTGATCTTCTCATGGTCACCAGCTGGTTGGCAGCAGAGGCAGGATTCAGACATCTAATGGGTCTCCTGCTGCTACTACTAGACAAGGCTATTATTGAGAGTCAGGAAAACTGTGAAGAAAATAAAACTCCCAATTTGATAGATGAAGAATACATACAAGGGGTAGATATATAAGCAAATCCAGTCTTTGTTGTTTTGTTGTCATGGAAATAGCCTGGCTTGCAGGAGCTCCTGCCACTGTAATCTTTGTTGAATCCAAATTTCTTTTTTTTTTTTAAATATATGAATTTTCCTTAATAGCAATCCAACAAATGTGAGTATCTCAATTTACAAAGAACAGAAAACAGGAATGGTTGGGGGCATAAGTAGAAATTAAATTTAGTAGATTAAGAGCTGGCCTCCAAGGCAGAAAGACCTAATTTTAAATACCAACTCTGACATTTACTGGCCATGCTGTCCTGGGTAAGTCACTTAACCTCTCAGTCTTCCAGCCAGCTCTTTTAAGACTCTAAGTTGGGAGCAGGTAGGTAGCTAGTAGATAGAGCACCAGACCTGGAGTCTGGAGGGCTTGGTTTCAAATCTGGCCTCAGACACTTCCTAGCTGTGTGCCCATGGGCAAGTCACTTGATCCCAGTTGCCTAATCTTTGTAGTTCTTTTGCCTTTGAATTAACACTAAGACAGAAGATAAAGGTTTTAGAAGGGGGGGAGGGGAGGCTGTAAGATGAAGAAAAGGTGCTAATTGTTGTTAGAGGGAAGTTCCTTTACCAGGGAAAACACAGGTCCAATCGCCAACCCCCATGTCAAAACTACATGGTAGTAACCGAACTGATCTGCTTGTCTATATACTTCTGCTCTCATCTGTGTATTTATTAATATTTCATTACCACTTCTACTTAAATTTTTTCTTTTGTGTAGCGCCAACCATCAGCTAGATTCCTGTGCCACTCCCCACCTCCATCCAGCTCTATCAAAAAATAAGTAGGAGAGGCAGCTAGGTGTCTCAGTGGGTCGAGAGCCCGGCCTGGAGTCGGAAGGACTTGGCCTCAGATACTTCCTAGCTGTGTGACCCCAGGCAAATCACTTAATTCCAAATGCCTGGCCCTTAGCACTCTTCTACCTAAGACGAAGTTATTGGTCTTTAAAAATAAAATAAGTAAAAAATAAATATAGTCAAGCAAAACAATGTCAGCTTATTTCCACAGAGAATCTACCCAGATCTTGGCCTTTCACACTAATGAAATGCCTCATTTGTCCTTCTAGGGGCCTGATTCTGCAGGACCTCACCTTTGTTCACCTCGGAAACCCAGACTACATTGATGGGAAAGTGAATTTTTCCAAACGTTGGCAGCAGTTCAACATCCTGGACAGTATGAGGTGCTTCCAGCAGGCGTAAGTTCTGCCGAGCAATGCTGCTGCCCCCCCAGTTGTCACCCTGTGGTACTTCCAAGATGTTCTTGGGGACAGCTCCTCCCATCACCACTGCAGGGCCCAGACCCTCCACATCTCCTTCAGGGGACATTATTTCCTGAGCTTCTGTGGCCAAAAGGATTATCACCAGATGGCCAGCCTCAGGGGAAAAGCCCTTTGGGTCTTAACAGTGCTTGTCCTTGTCCTTGGTAATGGTGTCTGGTTGGGCCTGGCTCTGTGACTTTTCTGGCTTGGTAGTAGAGAACCTTGTAGTTGATGAAGCACTTTTCATGTTATTTCACTTGGTCCTCGTATCTCAGTGCAGGTAGGTGATCTGAGCAGGTGAGGCTTTGAAGAAGCTATATGAGATAGCAATAAAACCAATAAACTTGGAGTCAGGAGACTCAGGGGTTGTGGGGGAGCCCCAGAATTGGAATAGACCTCAGAAGCCAGCTCCTCCCTGAGCAAGAAGGGTTCCCTCTCTGAGATACTCAACACGTGGCCAGTCAACCTTTGCTTGAAGACTTTCACTGAGGAGGAATCCCCAACTACCTCAGTAGGCAGCATGTTCCACTTTGGGACAGTTCATTGTTAGAATATTATCCCTGAGGGGGCACCTAGATGTCCCAGTGGATTGGGAACCAGGCCTAGAGCCAGGAGGTCTTGGGTTCAAATCTGGTCCCAGACACTTTCTAGCTGTGTAACTGTGGGCCATCACTGAGCCACCTAGCTTTCCCTTTCTGACGTTGACCGCTTTGAAGTGGAATCACGTCTTCCAATCTGTCCTGTAGCCAAGGGTACAACTCATAAGAGCCAAGTGATCTGAATTCATGAAAAACATGAAAGTGCTCCTTTTATTATCCCCTTAACTTATCTTGGGTACCAACTCCCTATTGGCCATTTTTGGTTCTGCCCTTTTCAGTCCAAAGGTTATTTTCCTTGGTAGAGAAAATAGAATAGAAGTTGACCAAGTTCTTCCTTCTCTCCATCATCCCATGCTGCCACCTCCCCCCTCCCCCCCCAGCTATGCAGTAATTCTACCCCTTTCTTTGTTCTTTCTCTTTTCCTCAATGTAGCTTTTGTTATGATTTGTTAGACATAGCTATCTTTCCTGAGCTTAGCTCATTCTACCCTTTAGCACTCTTGTCATTACTCTTACAAGACCATAGAACAAGTTTTTCAGATCTGGCTTGGTTGGTGAGCTCCCTGTGCATCCACAATTGTCTCTTTAGAAAACTTCCTGTTTTCTTTCTCACTGAAACTATTTTTCATTGTAGCTTCAGATCTTCATTCTTAAATTTCCCATCTCATCCTGAGCTAATTTCCCTTGCAAAATTTTAGTTTATCAGCAGTTAGGTAGCTGTTCTCTGAACTCTTTGAAATCTGCCCTCTCAGAATGCAAAGTGCATGTATAATTCCCATTTTACCTGTCCTTTATCAGAAATTATAAGGGAAAATCATCCCTTCCTCCTAAGGTCCCCATCATTTTCCCTTTAGTAACCAGTTTCTCCTTGTGAGTGACAGTTAGATCCAGGATACAATTTGCTCTGTCTTTCATCGAGAGATGAAATTCTTGACTCATAAACTCTCTGGAGCCATTGCTTCCTCATCTTGAAAACAGAAGTAATAAAACTTCCTCTTCCTACCTCCCAAAGTTGTCATAAGAAAAGCACTTTTAAAATCTTTACATGTTCCTCTAAATGTGATTCGTTATCATCATCGTAGGTGTTGAGTAACTCTGGAAATTAAATGACTTAACTGCATGACATAGAGTAAGTACTGGAGTCAAAAAATAGAACCTTCTTGCCCCCTGACACCTTGCTCCTTCCACTTCACAGAAACAAGTAGACTTTGAAGCGAAGGTTTCCTAACCCTCTTAGAAGCCTTATGCTAGGGCCATTCAGGGAGCAAGATCAGAAAGAGAAAAACTCTTAGAAGTCACCTCCTCCAAGACTCTAAATGAACACTCTAATGCAGATACCAACAATGTGGAAATGGGTTCGAATCAGGAACACATGTGATACCCAGTGAAATCACATGTCGGCTATGGGAGAGGTGGTGGGAGGGGGGGAGGGAAGAAAAGAAAATGATCTTTGTTTCCAATGAATAATGTTTGGAAATGACCAAATAAAATAATGTTAAAAAAAAAGGAAGAAGTCACCTCCTCCAGCCTCCCACGTAGGACAAGACACCCTTTTATAGTTGCCCTGACACTGGTTTGGAGACAGTCTTCTAGGTTACTGGGCTTGCCAGATTTCTGCCTCCCCCATCCCACTTTTGTCTCTGCTTTTGCAGACATTATGAGATCCGAAGAAATGAGGACATCGTGAACTTCTTCAACGATTTCAGTGACCACCTGGCCGAGGAGGCCCTATGGGAACTCTCTCTCAAAATCAAACCCCGGAATATAACGAGGCGAAAAACAGACCGGGAAGAGAAAACCTAGGAGGAGGAGCAGCGAGCGAGATAATCGCTCAAGAGACACACAGAAGGCAGCTATAAGACTGGAATAGACATTTGAGCCTGTTACTGGACAACTCACCCCAGCGGCAAAAGAGGATTCTCCACCCCACCGACACCCCTAACCCCCAGGTCTGCGAATGCCCGATTCTCAGAGCCAAATAGCTTGTGCTTGGGCCTCCTGCCCAGTTGGACAGCAGCCCCAGAGCCCCAGGGCCAGCCCTGCCAGCCAGTGCAGGGAATTCTCCACGTCCACTTCCATTTCCCCCAGATGCAGTCAGAACTTCACTCCATACCTATAGGGAAGGAACTCCAAGCAGATCTCGTACAGTCTTTGTGCCTGCTTTGTGACCTGGTATGTTCCTTTTTGGATGAACGACGGATTGTTTTCAAGTCCTGTTTTTACTCTGTGGCAATGGTCGTCCCAAGCTCAGGCAGCAGAATGAGGGAGGGGTGCCCCTCCCCACCTTGCGTTTCTTTGGCTTTCCAGAAAGGACAGTAGGGGCAAAGCAGCCTCCACACCTTTGGTGGTTAGGAAGGGTCTGGTTTCTGTGGGGATTGTCTTTGGAATGTGTGCACAGGCTGAGGAGAGAATTAAAGAGAGACTTTCCCAAGTAGTCACAGTCTCCCTAGGCCTGCAGAGGGGCTGCCATCTAGCCAAGAACTGTGGTATGTGTGCCAAGGTATCATCTCTTTCCCGTTCCCATACTTGGCTCTTTAAAAGCGGAGGGTGTCAGACACCTCTCTCTTGTCCCTGTACATGGTCCTGCACCTCCAAAAGGCTGCTGTGGTCTGGGATTCCCTGGACCCTGGACTTCCTAGTGACAATACCAGGCCCGGCTTCCTGAGGCATGGAGTGCTGTTGGATTATAAATCCTACTTTTTAGTTCCCATCCGTTGCCACCCCCTTCAGGTGCAGGAGCAAATATCTGTGAGAAAAGGGATGCCAGGATGGGAAAGTCCAAGAAGTTCTGATCTAAACAACGAGGCCTTGGAGAGGTAGACTTGGTCAGATGCAGGGGAAGGGGTTATTTGGTCAGATGGACAGAAAGGGAAACTCCACTCACTCCCCCAACACCCCCTTAATACTGTATCACCGTCCCACACCTCAGAGGCGCCTCTTCACTTACTGATTCTTATGGCGCTTCCTTTAAAAGCCATGCGCAGAGTCAAGGAGAGGGGCTTGGAGTAAGGCAGGGCTTTACCATTAGAGAAAGAAATTCTGGATCAACTTCAGTTCTTGGAGGCTCATTTTCTGGAATGAGGGAAGATTGTCTTGGCTCGCAGAATCTGATTGGAGAAGGAGGAATAGGTATGAAGGATGTTTCTCATATTCTGTTTCTCTCTTCCCTGATTTGCTGCCAGCCAGCTTGGTATCCTTCCATCTCTGGAGAACCATAAGCCCCGCTGATCCCGACTTCTGTTCCCTCATCTGTTTAGTGCGTGCCTTAAACTTCACCTTCCATCCTCTCTCCACTTCTCTTACCATTTCCTTTTTCTGGAATACTCCAAGGCCTCTTGGGGTGACTCCACTTGGTCTGGTCCCAACAAAGCCTTTCTGCCAGGATTACGTCATATATTGAATCAACTTTTTGTCTTTCTTTAGGAAGAATTCTATTTCTCAACAAGACTCACTTTAGGTGAGCCCCTTCCCTATATAATAGAGAGGAAGAAGGCATGGCTTTGGAAAGAGCCATGGCTGCAGGACGCAGGGTCCCAAACTGGCCATCTCACACATCAGGCTTCTCATCATCTTTGTGGTTTTTCTTTGAATCCACATTAATACTCCTTCCATGCTGCTTATGGAAGACACAGTTGGCTGCATAATTTGACAATCCAGCAAAGACCTTGAGGAAGGGAATATGCAGACTTATTTTAGGAGAATGTTAGACTCCCTGTGGGGGTGGAGGGGCCAGTAGAGGTGATGGAAACCCTTTTGGTGAGACAGAACCAAGGGCTTCACCGTGAAGGGAGTAAAATCTTTCAGCAGTAGCTTCATGTAATGTTCCCCCTCCCTGATGGGACATGGTCTAGCAGTTGTCTGGGGCCTTTGCTGCTTGCAGCCCCAGTTTTAACATGAATGGAACAAATTCTTAAAAATTAACATCTGTTGATTATTTAAACAGATGTGGGAATTTTGTTTTGTTTAGAGACAACCCGGACGCTTCATTTTGCCGTCCACATGGGCCTTTTGGCATCTTTTGTCAAGAAGTCTTTTTTTTTTTCCTGTAAATAGAGAGAAGAGAAAAAAGGAATCTGTGAAAAGTTGGGCAGGTCAAGGGCTGGCCAGCAGCCAAGGGCTGTGGTTCTGAAAGAGTCACTTTATTATTTAAAGCGTGCATTCTAGTTTAGATGGCTCATTAACAGTATTGTTTGTGTGAGTTGTTTCTTTTTGTTCTGTTTTCTTTTTCTAAGTCGTCCTTTCATTTCAACCTTTTTCCAGCTTCATTCCCATACCTGCCTCTGGACCCTTGGCTTTGGGGGGGAAGGGTTGCCCATGGAATGTTGGAGTGTGCCTGCATGTGTGTGCACACATGCTCAAGTGCTCATGGGTGCTTGTGAAACAAATAGGTGCTTAGTGGGGAAGGGGAGGTCCCACCTTTGGGTCCTGGAGTGTAAGGTGACCCCTGGGGTTCAGGAAGGGCTCTAGCCATCAGTCTCTGTGCTGGCTGGCCCTGGCATGTTGTTCTGGGGTTTCTTCTTCAAAAATAAAACCCCAAATACCGCCCCGCCCCACCCCAGTCAACCCCAGCTACAACTCATTCTTGTTGCTGGTCTTACTTCCCCAGCACTGAGTGAGGGCTTCCCCTCTCCTCGCCCTCCCAGTCTGGATGGAACCATTCATCTGGGCCTCCCTCTGAGTGGGCAGGGAGGCCCTGCCCCCGTCCTGGCCCAGATTGTTTTCTTGGAGCACTGTAGGGGGCGGAGGAGGAGGAGAAAGAGGGAAATGTCTTTGCTCGTGTCTCCAAATGAACTGGCTGAGACTGCCCAGGATACAGTCGCTGCAGGGTGACGAGTCAAGCAGGTAGCACCCTGTCCTCCCACCACCTCCTTGTCTTTGCTATTTGTGGTCTGAGCCGAGTGCCTTGGCGAGCCCAAGATGGCTCATCTGAGCTGTCAGAGGTGGAAAGGGATCCGCTCTAGGTGTCCCTGACCCGTGGCCCATTGCATGAATTCAGAGTGAGGTGCAGTATTTTTAATTTATTGGTGAAGATTTGGGCCTTCCCTATACCTCACCGTCAGAGTCCCCCTTCCAGCCTCTACCATTCTCTAGCTCAGGGCCACAGACCTGGGATCGCCTTCCATCTCTCATTTCTTCCGGAGGGGAGTGCTACCTACTAGGACAGAAAGGCTCAGGGTTCATTGCCTTTCCATACAGAAAGGGGGGGTCTCCTCTGCCACCTACGAGTGCCAGGCAGGGGTGGCCCAGGGCCAACGGGGAGCCCATGTTTGAGCCGGAAGCCCCTTTAGAGCCTCCCTTCTTCACCCCCTGCCCCCCTCCCCCGTGTTACATTGTACTATATAACCCCTACTAACCCATCCCAATAGCGACATCTCCCTGCAGACATTTCAAATGTGTAACTTTTATATTAAAGAAAAATAAATACAGATGAAAGCCCCCAGCCTAACGATCATGTTTACAGTGCATCAGTGCATGCAGCCGTGTGTGCGAGATTAAAGTGACAATCAAACACACCCTCGGGCTGGGCCCGCCTCCTGTGTTCTGTGGCTCTCCTCTCTGGGGGGATGACTCCGTGCTGAAAGTGAAGAAGTGAAGAGCCTCTGTTTCTGGGCCTTTGTGAGGCGGGTGAGAACGGCCCTGGGGGGGTGTCCCTCAAGCAGACGGGGCATTGTGGGAGGGATTCTGAGCCTGAGAATGCCCTGTAAAAACCACTCAGAAGTCATCAATTGGGGCTTCCCCTCCAAAAGTAAACTAGAACACTTCCCATCTCTGTCCCCTATTTCACCTTCTGTCATGGGAGGAAGACCTAACGTCTTGGCTAAATGTGTGGGTGGAAGCATCCAGGTGGCTCAGATAGTGCTGCACCTGGAGTCAGACAACAGCTGTGTGACCCTGGGCAAGTCACTTAACCTGTTTGACCTCATTTGCCAGAGAAGGAAATGGCAATACACTCTGGTGTCTTTGCCGAGGAAACTCTGTGGGAGGTCACAAGGAGCCATATGCAACTGAACAATAACAAAAATATTAACCTGAAAAACCTTAAAAGTTGTTCCTATACGGGTCTGTTCATGGAGGCAGGCAGATTGTCCTGGGAAGAAGCACAGAGCAGCTGTCCTGGCATTCCCAAGGAGCTGCAGAACACAAGGGGCTTCTATCGATTTGGGGGGGGGGGAGTGGAGACCTGGCCATCCCCTCAGGAATGAAGCACTAGCCACTGGCTAACATGGTAGGGAGAAACCTGGAAGCCATCACCAGAGGTTTGGGGGATATAAATGCATTGGAGGGTTTATTGTTCCATCAAGAGGAATATTGGTGGGGTGATTCTAGCAGCTAACCTGGCAATCCCATGATCTATTGGATAGAGTAAGGAAGCCCTGAGTTCAGGTTCTGCCTCTGACTGTGACTGAGCAAATTATTCTTAGGGCTGTGAACAATCCCAAAGACAAGACCCTGCTGAGAAGGAGCTGGCCTGCCTTGGCAGAAACAATTCCCTTTTCCCAATTTACAGATGAGAAAACAAACCCAGAGAGGATAAGTGACTCTCCTAAGGCTATACAGCTATGAATATCTATGGCGTGATTTGAATCCAGGATGCCACATCCAGCTCCTGTAAAAATTAAAATTAAATCTCAAATATTAAAATGTTATATTTAAGGGAGATTTATTAATGATCATTAGAAGCCAAGGAACAGAGGATACAAAATAAAGACCACGTGCCCATGGCTGATCAGCCAGTTCAAATGCCTGCCTTACCACCACCAAGCTCGGAACAGGAAGTAAAGAGACAGGACCCTCCATGTCCCCTCCTAAGATTCCCTGTCTACAGGAAGTACGAAATTTGGTGGGCTCCCAGGACAAGTAGTTGTTTTTTAGGGTAGCAGATTTTCAATTATATATTTCCTATACACCACGGAGTGTTGTCCCACCTCCAGAGTTCCAAAGGGGGAGTTGA
The DNA here is from genome assembly GCF_027887165.1 of Monodelphis domestica. Lineage (NCBI taxonomy): Eukaryota > Metazoa > Chordata > Mammalia > Didelphimorphia > Didelphidae > Monodelphis > Monodelphis domestica. The sequence continues at coordinate 465,415,567 of NC_077227.1, read as the reverse complement.
CCATGGCCTGTACCATCATGCTCCTTCTCTGAGGAGGTGAGACAATGAAGGGGGCAGCATCAAAATGCACCTGGCCCCATTGAGAGCTGGGAAATGGATTGGAGAGAGATTGGAGATAAAGGTCAAAACAGGCCAAAGAGCTGGGATTTCCTCCTGTAGACCAGAGCCCCCCCCCCCCAACCTCCTCCTCTCCAAGGCAGTCTGTCGGGCATCCCCTGCTTCCAAAGTCTGCACTCTTCTTCTCCCCCACCTTCCCCACCCCCCATCCATTTGGTGCCTACTGATGCCTTTGGGAAATCTACCACCCCCTCACCACTGGGGCAGATTATTTGATTAGTGTGAGGGATCAAAAAAAAGTTTGGAGTTTGGGGGTAATCAGGCTGGCCTCTTGGTCCCCCCATCCAGGCCCCATATTGCACAGCCAGAATGCTAGATCAGGGGGAGGGGAGGCAGGGGACCCTAGAGACCTCTTCCTTTTGTGAATGCTGGAACAGATCCAAGTTCTACCTCATGCTCCAGGAGAGGAGCATTTTATTTTTATATTTTTTAAACCCTTACCTTCCATCTAAGAATCAATCCTATGTATTGGTTCCAAGGCAGAAGAGCAGCAAGGGCTAGGCAATGGGGGTTAAGTGATTTGCCCAGGCTCACACAGCTAGGAAGAAGCCAGATGTGAACCCAGGACCTCCCATCTCTAGACCCAGTGCTTTATTCACTGTGCTACCTAGTCACCCTTGATTTGAGCTGATTTTTTTTAAGCCCTCGTCTTCTGGCTTAGAATTAATACTCTGTGTCAGTTCGAAGGCAGAAGAGCAGTAAGAGCTAGGCAATGGGGGTCAAGTGACTTGCCCAGGGTCACCCAGCTGGGAAGTGTCTGATATCAAATTTGAACCCAGGACCTCCCGTCTCTAGGCCTGGCTCTCCAGCTGCGGCTGGGACACATGTCTCAAGCACTATGTGCCAGCTGGGCATTAGTATAGTATATCCCGGAAACGTACTATACTGTACTGGGTAGAGTCACTGTCTTCCCAAGTCCCAATTGTTAGTCCGCTCCTCTACCTTTCCCTTCTGAGCCTCGGGGCCAAAGCGGGGCTTTCCCAGCATCTCTACCCGATTTCCTCTCTTCTCCGCGGGCGCTAGGGGCCACGCACCAGGGAGGCGCCGGCCCCCGATTCACGCTCCTCCCCCCGGCCGAGACCCCCACCGTGGCGTCGCGCCGGGGATCCTCCCTAGCTTCCCGCAGGCCATAGGATGGAGTTAGAGACAACGCGAGAAGTGAAGGGGGGATGAGCGAGCGCCGATCTCTTGCCTTTCACCAAGGACAGCACGTTGAGCGCCCGCACCATCCAACTCTCTGTTCCTGCCCTCTGGGAAATGGCGCGGGATAGAGTCCCATCGTGCCCCTGGCCCAGAGCCCTACCGGCAGGCTTTCCTTCCATTGTCTCTGGCCTAGAGCCGGGCTATCTCCAGAAGAAACGCCACAGAATGGGGTAGAAGTCTGGGTTCTGGCCGTCCCCTCCCCCTCGCCACTAGACTGTCAGTTCCTTGAGGGCAGGGCCAGGAGCATCCCTCTAGAACTCTCCCGGACCTCTTGTGGATCTCCCAGGCTCGGGACCGGACCTCCGACCTATCCTCGTTAAGCTCCCATGGGGGGAGGGGGGGAGCGCTTCATTTCTCTGAGCTTCGGGATTATTTTAAGGATCAGGTGAGATAATACACGTGGCACTGCAGTGTATGCAGGGGGAATGCATTTATGGAGGAGCTGATTTGGGGAAGTAAAGGAAGACCACCCATACCCAGGCCATAGCCTAGGAAGCTGGGAGTTCCCTAAGGAAGTTGTTGGTGTCAACAGGAAAATGGCCGGGACTTAAATCAGTTTAGACTATCTGAGCTTGGAGTGGATAGAGAGCCAGTGGATAGAGAGGGGAGGTCCTGGGTTCAAATTTGTCCTCAATTACTTACACACCTACTTAATATGTGTGACCCTGGGCAAGTCACTTAACCCCTGCTGCCTAGTCCTTATTCTTTTGCCTTGGAACTAATTTTTAGCATTGATTCTAAGGCAGAAGGTAAGGATTTTATATATTAAGGAATCCACCAACCTCAGTCTTCCCACTGAGAGATTAGACATGAGCTGCTATACCCTGTGTAACTCCCTTATTTTCAGATGAGGAAACTGAGGTTTAGGAAGGATAAGTGACTTGGCTAGGGTAGTTCCCTCATCTGGGAGTTCTCTAAACAACTGAAATCACCTGTCCAGTTCCTATCCTTAGCTGATCTATAAATTACTTAAAGGTGGGAACTATGTGGATTTCATCTTTGTGCTAATTTTTAATCTTTTTTTGTTTGTTTAAACCCTTACCACCTTCCACCTTAGAATCAATACTGTGTATTGGTTCCAAAGCAGAGAAGTGATAAGGGCTGGACAGTGGGGGTTGAGTGACTTGCCCAGGGTCACACATCAAGGAAGCATCTGAGGTCAAATTTGAACCCAGGACCTCCCGTCTCTAGGCCTGGCTCTCAATCCACTGAGCCACCCAGCTTCCCCTTAAAAGCTGTTAATAATAGTCATAATAATCACCAGTCAGAATTCTGTGGCACTTATGAAAAAAGAACTCTGTCCACATCCAGAAGAACTGTGGGAGTAGAAACGCAGAAGAAAAACAACTGCTTGATCACATGCTTCAATGGGGATATGACTGGGGATGTAGACTCTAAGGGATCACCCTAGTGCAAATATCAGTAATATGGAAATAGGTCTTGATCAATGGCAAAATGTAAAACCCAGTGGAATTGCACAAATAGCACAGGAGGGGGTGGGAGGGGGGAGGAAAAGAACATGAATCATGTGACCATGGGAAAAAATATTCTAAATTAAGTAAATTAAAATTTTCAATTGAAAAAAATTTTAAAAAATCACCAGTCAGGTCTCCTGAGCACAAGATTAGCCTTCCTTCTATTGTATCACATTGAATAAAGGCAGCATGGAGTAGCATGGTGTATAAAGAACCAAGCCTGGAGTCGGAAGGTCCTTGGTTCAAATGTCACTTCAGACCACCCAGCTGTGTGACCCTGGACAAGTCACTTAACCTCCATTGCCTAGCCCTTACCACTCTTCTGCCTTGGAACCAATGCTAAGACAGAAGGTAGGGGTTTATAAAAGGGTAATTAATTGTTGATTTGTATTAAATTGCTCTTTGTTCTTTCCCCCACAGAGCCTGCCACAGCTTAGATACTTTAGAATTTGCTGCTGTGTTGATTGAAGTTAATTAAGTGGGGAGGAGAAATGAGCATTGCAGAGGCCAATCTTCACTTTCTCCAGACCTGGCTCCCAGAGGCCACTGCGCTTTGAAAGCATCCATGTCATGTGTCTCTACTACCAGCAGGTGGTGACAAAATCTCACATATGCAGGGCGGGGGGGGGGGGGGTCGTCCCCTGGTGGTAGAATGTGTGTAAGACACAACTGGCTCTAGACTAGATGATCATTGGCGGTCCTCTAGAGCAGGGTTCTTGATCTTTGTGGAGAGCTCGGGAGCTCTCTGTAAGTCCAGGGAAGCCTATGGTTCCCCTGGGGAGAATATTTTTCAATGCATATAAAATACAAGGGAAATCTATCCTATTGAAATGCTTATCAAAATAACTATAATAATAAATAAAAGATCCCAGATCTCAGGGGTAGAATTCCCATATTAGACCATAAGCTCCCTGAGGGAGTCGAGCGGAGGGGGGAGGGAGGGGCAGATAGAAGGACGGAATAAGGAACCTGGAGTCAAGCAGCCCTGAGTTCACTTCACGGCTGCCTCACTTTCTTCATCTATAAAATGAGAATAATAACAGTGCCTGTGTCACAAGGTTGTCCAGAGGATCAAATGAGATCACTGTACAGTGCTTTACAAACTTAAAGGAAGCACCAGCTGCTTGGCTGACCTCTTCTTTTGTAGAGTAATGAGAGCTGTTAGCACTTACAGAGCATTTTAAGGTTTGCCAAATTTTCACATGAACTCTGTGACATGGGGTGCTATTATCATCCCCATTTTACATCTGAGGAAACAGTCAAGTCAGACAGAGGTCACGCGTCAGACAATGGGGGCTCAGAAGTGACTGCTAGCTCCAGGAGGGCAGTACATTTGGACAAATGTCGCTAACTGAAGCGGTGTCTAACTCAAGTGGAAACACATCAGGGTTGGAAATTGGGGTCACTAAGCCAGGGTGAGGAGAGCCCTGAGAAGGATCCCTGCAGGCCACATGTCGACGTAGTTTTGAAAATGTGCCAGCTCCCACGTTTTATTATATTTGTATTTATTGAATATTTCCCAATGACATGCTAATCCACTTTGGGCCACACTGAGGACCATTCCAGGCTGCTTGCAGCCCACAAGCCTCTGTTGGACAACTCTGGCTGGATAAGTCTGGCTCATGATGCCCAAAGCAAAGAGAGAGTTGGACAGCCAAGCTAAGTCAACCAGGATATTACCCATACACAGTGTTTTGCTTAGGATTTTTATTTATTGACCAAACTTACTCACCTTGTTTCAGGAAGTAAAGGTTTGAGAGAGTCACTGTTAAACCCAGGGCTCTGGGGAAGGCTGAAGGACAGAGGGGCAAGACAGGCCAGTCTGGGGAGCTAAGGGGGGAGAGGAGGAGGAAGCTGGGGCTCTGGGATACAGATGAGCTCATCTCTCCAGTGCAGTTGGGGAAATAACAAATACTGATTGGCTCTGCCCTGGGCTCTCCTTGGAGACAGGGATGCAAGAACTGGGGAAGAATTATTATCTTTTTCTAACAGCTTCCTGGACTTTAAAGTGTCTTTGAGGGAATGGCTAACTCTCTGGTTGTCGAAAAGATGGTTTTGTTGATATAAGCCCTAAAGGGGCCACACAGGGACAACCTGGAGGCATCAAAGGATATAAATCAAGTTGGAAGGGACCTTAGCTACTCCAACCCCAGGCCTGGAAAGGAGAAAAAAGCAGCCCAGGGTCTCTCTCTCTCTCTCTCCTCTCTCTGTCTCTCTCTCTGTCTCTCTGTCTCTCTGTCTCTCTCTGTCTCTCTCTGTCTCTCTCTGTCTCTCTGTCTCTCTCTCTCTCTCTCTCTCTCTCTCTCTCTGTCTCTCTCTCTCCTCCCTACCTCCTTCCCTCCCTCCATCCATCTCTCTCATGCACACACGCACACACGCTCACATCTTCATCTTCAGTGCTGGGAAGACCAATAGAAAGGCAGAGGTTGGTCCTGGGTGGGGAGCTCCATCACAGCTTAGAGGATCCATGCTAAGCCCCCAACATCTGGGGGGGGGGTCCTAGGTCACAATGAGTTACAGTCGAAGGGCTGGCATCCCCAGTAGCAGAGTCACAGGGACAGATGAGGCAGGTGGGAAGGAAACAGCAGCAGCACTGGAGACCCCCGCACTCTCCCTGGAGGGCAGGAGGGAGAAGAGCGATGAGTCCACAGAAATGAGAGCAGCCTGGATATGCTGGGCGTTTTTATTAGGAGTCCCGGGCAGCAGTGGGGTGTTGCCCCGGGTGTTGGGAGGAGAAGTCCCAGAAGAGGTCCCTCAGGGAATGTAGAGCGCCACTATGACATAGATGACCCAGCTGGTAGACACGAAGACCCCAAAAAGCAGACTGAAGAGCACCAAGGAGCGGGCTTTCCTGGACGCCTGTTCCGCCTGGGCCAGGTCTCCACGGCTCAGAGCCGCTCGGGTCTGGGGCACAGAGGGAGAAAGAAGGCCGGAGGTGAACAGGACTGTTGTTTCCAGAGTGCCAAGCCTTCCTTTCCCCTCCCTCCATCCCTCCCTCCATCCTTCTCCTTCCAGGAGAGAGCAAGCCTGCATCTTAAACTTGGCAAGGAAGGGAGAAGGAAGGTCCCCGGGACCCCGAAGCCCTGGCCTGGCATGGCCCTGGCTGTGGTCAGCCTACCTCATGAGAGTAGACAATGGCGATAACCCCAGTAATCAGGCAGCAGAAGAGCGTTACCAACACAGATTCTACCATGTAATCCTTAGGCAGGGGCCTCCGGTCCATAGCGGCGGCGGACATACTGTTCATGGGGCTGTTATACTGTAGGGGGGAGAATAGAGGCTGAGGAGTGCAGAGAGTGAAGAAGGGGAGACACTAGGACCAAGTCATCGAATCTCTGCTCTGTACCCCCTGGAGAGGCCTCCACAGGTCAGCCTGTCCGGGCCCCAATCTCAGTGCAGGTCAATGATGACGATTCCCCATTTAAAGACCGGCAAATTGAGACCAAGAAGTGAAATGGCTTGCCAGGTCACAGAGCTGGGAGTGGTAGGAGGACCGAACCCCAGGTGTCTTGAGGCAACCAGTAGGCCATTTCCCCCTCCAGCACACAGTGGCCACCCTAAATCCAACACGGGATCAGGGAAAGAGCCCTGGATTTCCAGCTGAAATGAGATCCTGTCGTTTTCGAAGTCTAGCCTGGAGGCACTACTTCAGTGTTTCTTCCCTTCCCTTCCCTTTCCTCAGAGCCAGAAGAGCAGGCTTCTAGGCTGGGACCCTGGCTAAGTCTTTTCTCGCTCTCCTTTTCCTCGCCTTTACAGGCGGGGATCGGACCCCTGCTAAGTCAAGACGCACTGAGCCCAGTGGCGGGAGGCCGGGCCCAAGGGCGGCGTGTCAGGGGCTCGGTCCTTCGGCTTCTCGGCCCACTCTGAAAAGTGGTTCACGGTTCTCCATAGCCGCAGCCCCAAGCGCGGAGCTGTGGGAAGTCATCGCTCTTAAACTAGTCCTCCTATATCAGAACTGACCTACTCTAGACCCAAGTCCGGGGCAGCGCGAGGGCGGGAAGGGGAGGGCAGGGATAATACCGCCGCGCCACGTACAATGGAGTAAGGGAAGGCTCCAGAAGGCAGGCTTGCGGATGGATACATCGCCTGTGGTGAAGGGGCCGGTGGGTACAGGGATGATGGAGACGGTCCCGACGGATACAGAGGGGTGGCTGATGGCGCCGCGGGGTAGAGAGGCTGCGGCGAAGGCCCCGGCTGATACAGAATGGGCATCTGCCCAGAGAAGCCCGACGGGAAAGGTGGGTAGAGCATATGGACAGCCTTGGGGTCCGGCGGGGTGTAGGGTGGGGGCTCGCCCACGAAACCAATGTTGGGGATCCCTCCCGATGCACATTTGGGCATCTGCCCACTCTCATCGGTAGGCTTGGGCTGTGGAGGACTCAGGTAGGAGGATGGGTCGTCATTCCAGGAGGCCACGCAGGGCAGTGATGGCAGTTCTGCCGTCGTCTCTCCATTCTCCCCACTGGTCCTGGGGGCACTGCCTGCTTCTGCTGCTTCTGCTGCAGCGTCCACACGGTCCCCTGCATCAGGGACCTCACGGCTGGGGGCTGCTTCGGAGGAAGGGATGGTGCTGCCACTTCTGCCTTCTGGACCTTAAAAGGAATGACGGGCACATGAGAACCTTATCACCCGACTCAGCCCGCGCCTAAGCTCCCCGGCTCCAACTCTATAAGGCAAAACTTAGAGAGAAGGGGACAGGAGGGCAGCAGGGGGCTCAGTGGCTAGAGAGCCAGGTCCAGAGATAGAGGTCCTGGGTTCAAATCTGGCCTCAGACACTTCCCAGCTGTGTGACCCTGGGAAAGTCCCTTAACCTTCACTACCTAGCCCTGACCACTCTTCTGCCTTGGAGCAGTATTGATTCTAAGAGGGAAAGGGGGTGGGGGGGAGAAAGAAGGAAGGAAGGAACAAATGAAGGAGGAAGGGAAGGAGGGAGGGAGGAAAGGACAAGAAGTTTCTGGACTAAAGTGTCCATTGTCTCCTTTCCCCACTCCTACCACTTTGATATCTATTTTCCAACTCCCAGAATTAAAGAACAGAGTGACAAACTGGAAGGAGACCTAGAATACAGAATGTCAGTGGATTCCAGCGGTCTTCATCTTCAGATGGAGCCTCAGAAAGTGAAAAGACTCACCGAGGGTCACACAGGCAGTAAGGACAGAGCTGGGATTTGAACACAGATCTTCTGGCAGCAAAATCCACACTCTTACTCATTAGTGGCAAATGTGTGAAAGCATAGCTCCAGCCATGTATTTCTTTATACAGATACAACTTGTTTGTACATGTTTGTTTTTTGCTTGTTCTGCATCTCTCTTTGTACCCATAGCACTTAGCACATCCCTTAGGCACATAGTAGGTGCTTTGCTTTCAAAATGACTGACGATTCTCTCCTATCCCTTCCTGCCTCACTTCCATCCTTTTCCCCCCTTTAGCCCATACTTTCTTAGAATCATTACTGTGTATTGGTTCCAAGGCAGAAGAGCAGTAAGGGCTAGGCAATGAGGGTTAAGTGACTTGCCCTGGGTCACACAGCCAGGAAGTATCTGAGGTCACATTTGAATCCAGGTTTTCTGGACTCCAGGCCTGGCTGTCCATGCACTGAGCCCCCTGATGCCCCCTCCCCTATACCCTCCAGTGGCTCTCTTTCATCACCTGTAAAATCCTGTTTGGCATTCAAAGCTCTTTAGAATCTGTCCTTGCCCCTACCTCTCTGGTTATCTTACATGGTACCCCCCCCCCATCCTCACCACCTCCAAGATCAGGTATAACACTGGCCTCTTTTTGCCATTCCTCAAGCAAAATCCTCATCTCCTGATGTCCAGCATTTTCTCTGGCTGTTTGCCATGCCAGGAATGCCTCCTTATCTCCTCCTGGGCATCCTGGACTCTTTCAGGCCCCAGCTCTCATCCCTGATGTCCCTTAAAGCTCGGGCCCCCTTCCCTCGGTGAGCTCCCCTTGATGTGCTATGGATTGTTGGCACGAGAGCTGTTTCCATGTTGTGCCACCCGCCTGGGCCTCAGCCTGTGAGTCCCTAAAGAGGGGGATTCGCTTTCACCTTTCTCTGAGTCCCCTGTGCCCCGCTCGGTGCCTGGCACTGACAAGCTGGTACTGACTGTCCTCGAGGTCTCACAGGGCCTGGCGTATAATACAGGAAGGCCTTACTAAATGTTACAATTGATTCATGTGTTTGCTGGGTGATCCACTGACTGACAGCCTCAGATGGGCCCTTCCTTTGAGGGCTCTCTCAGCTCCGGGGTGCCGGGGCCCGGCTCTGCTCCCAGCTCTCCCACACCATGGGGCTGGACGAGGCAGAGCCAGGTATCTCCCTCTCCCGTGTAAGTGGGCCGCCTTCTCTCCCAAACCCCAGTTATCCTAACGCAAACCACTGCTTCCCCACCGGCCTCAACCAGGCAAATACCAGGCCTGATCAGATCCGATAAGGTTAGGGAAAGTAAATAAATTTCCAAGCCCAGCCTGATAGGGGATATCTTCTGGGAGCCTCTGGGGCCTCAGGTTTCTCCCAAGAGAGCCCCAACTCACCTGATCTTACGTCAGGGGCCAATAGGGCTCCAGGGCTCAGGCTGGGGCCGGCCCTCAAACAAAGCAGGGTGCAGGGGAGGCCCCTCTCTGAGAGGAGCCTCAGCTAGCATCTCCTGTCAGGGAACCCACGGTGGGGCAACTAAAGGCTTTGGTGGGGGGCAGATGGGAGGGTGAAAAGCATCTGTGCTCCCCCCACAGCCCCCACTCCTCCCCAGATCAAGGCTCCTGACGAGGCCCAGCTTTTCTCCACAGAAAGATGTGAGCCCCTCTGGAGCAGGGATAGTGAGCAGGGGAAGGGTTCTCTTTCCCCTCCTTCCTCTTTTTTGCTCCTCCCTTGCCCCCATTCTCTTTTTCCTTTTCTCTCCCTCTCCCCCTCCCCCTCCTTCTGTCTCCCCCTTTCTGTCTCTCTTTGTCTCTCGGCCTCTCAGTCTCTTTATCTCTCTTTCTCTGTCTCACTGTCTGTTTCTCTCTTTGTCTCTGCCTCTCTCCATTTCTCTGCCTGGCTCTCTAGTCTTTGCCTTTCCAATTTCTTCCATTCTGGGACATTTATTAAATGGCTCCTCTGGGCAGTGTCCTCTGCTGGGTCTGAAGAGGCTATGAAGATGACCCAGGACCGTCCCCTCTCCACATCCAGCTCTTCCCCCTAGGCATAGGCCCTGGCTCAGGGACTGGATAGAGGGGGAGGGAGGAACAGATCCCATCGGTGGCCATTTGCCACACTCCGCTGTGCCCTGTGACCCCGGCATGCCGGCAGAGGGGCTGGGTAAGTGGAGGCCCCTGAGCCCTCCAGCCCCACCCCATCTGTCTTTCTCCACTGGCCCATCTCTGACCCCAAAGGGCCCCCTCTCCCCCACCAGGAATCAGGTTTCCTCAGTAACCACTAATTTAGTCCAGGGGTAAGGGGTAAGAATGGGAGTGAGGTGGGATGGCCTTGGCCCATCTTCCCTCTACCCCACACCCCTGAACCTAGCCTCCCTGGAGAGACAGTGGGGGTCTCTCCTCTCCTCTTCTCTCTCCCATGAACCCCTGCCTCGGACACAGATTAGCTTGTGCCTCAGCCCCCCCCATCCCCCCCAAGGAAAACGAGGTCATTGGGTTCACTGGTCTTTAAGGTCTCTTGCAGCTTGAAGTCTATGAAGGTCTGATACTTCCTACAGATCCCACGCTGCCCTGGCCAGATCTTCCTTCCTTAAACACTCTTCCTTCTCTGTGCAGCTGTAGCGTTACTTCTTGGGGTTGATATATGGAAAATAATCAGCCTCCCAGTTTGGGATAAAAGGTGGGAGGATGAAGAGCTCCCCACAAGTCTCTCAGGGACCACAAACTGCCTCCTCCTCCCAGCAGTACTCTGGTTCTCTGGGCCTCCTAGAAGCCCAGCAACTGCTGGTCCATTTCTGTGGGCCAGAGATAGGGGCCAGAGAGGCCCCAAGGGGGGCAGGGGGTGAGCGTAGCCCTGGGGTGAAAGCCACAGTGTACTCTGCAGTTCCCCCAAGAACTTGCGCCGGGAGCCCCTTCTTTCTCTCTGGGCAGTTCCAGGGCAGCGATGGGGAGCTCTCTTACCTGGCTCCATGGGGAATCTTCTCCAGCTGCCCAGGCCGCAGGTGCCCCCTCCTCCCTCTAGCTTGGTGTCCGGCAGCCTCCTGCGGCTGGACCGTCCCGCCTGCCTGGGGCTCCTCTTTCCTCACTGGGTTCTAATTTCCTGTTGCCTGACTTCACTTGGTTAATAATTGACAGCCTTGTTTGCAGGCGGCTGTGTCAGCCAGGAGCTCCTCCTTCCGGCCCCTCTGCTAGCTGGCAGTGCCCGGCCGGAGACCCCCGCGTCCCTCGGCTGGGGCCCAGGGCAGGGGGAAGCACCCCTCCGACCCGCAGTCCGCAAACAGCGTGGGAGCCCAAGCCCGGCGCTCTGGAGGGTCCCAGGGTGCCTCACACAGGCTGGTGGAGCCCAAGGAAGGGCAGGTCTGGCCTGGCCCGAGATTTCCATCGTCCCTTTGCTGCGGCCAACTCATTTGGGAGTCCTAAGAGAGGCTGCTGGGCTTGCCACTGAAAGGCTCGGCACACATCGGGTGCCCAGTCATGGGTGCCTGTACAACACTTGGTGTTTCCCAAGTGCTTGCACCCAGGATTGCCAGGTGATGCCCCATCCAAGTATTAATCAGGCCTGACCCTGCTTAGCTTCTGAGATTGGGGATGCTCAGGGGGGTATGGCCGTAGACCTGAGCCCTTACGGTCTGTGTCAGTAACAACTCCGAGGCAGGACAAGAGCTAGGCAGATGGAGTTAAGTGACTTACTCAGGGTCACCCAACTAGGAAGTGTCTGAGGCCAGATTTGAACCCAGGACCTTCCGTCTCTAGGCCTGGTGCTCTATTCACTATGCTACCTAGTCACTCCTGATTTGAGCTGATTTTATTTTGTTTTTTAAAAATCCTCACCTTATTAAGTCTTGGACTCAATACTATATATTGATTCCAAGGCAGAAGAGTGGTACAGGCTAGGCAGTGGGGGGTCAAGTGACTTGCCCAGGATCACACAGCTGGGAAGTGTCTGAAGCCAGATTTGAACACCAGACCTCCCATCTCTAGGCCTGGCTCTCCATCCCCTGAGCTATGCAGCCGCCCCCTTGAACAGATTTAAAAAATAAAAACTGCCTCACGTCCAGTGACATGAAAAGATTGGCAAGGGCAGAGAGAAAACTCCAGGGAAGGGGGCAGATAAGAGGAGGGAGTTCTTCTGACTTTGAACAAGTTATAACCTCTCTGAGCCCCGGTTTTCTCATCTACAAGATGGAGATAATAACAATGCTCATTCCTACAGGCTGTGGTAAGGAAAATATTTCTTAAACCTGAAAGCATTATGGAGCTCGGAATAGAAATTTAGCAACTGGGAGACGCCAAATGGATGAAGAATGCCTGTTGCCCAGATCTCAGTGGGCATCCGGAACAGCGAAATGGACACGGAGGCGGGCCCAGAGTTGGAGGGGGAGCGGAGAGCAGGCTGGATTGTTTGGGGGAAACTGCACCGCCTGTTTACTGACCAGGAGCTTCCCAGAAGAGAATTTCAATGAAAACTCACTGCATGGAAGCGTTGTGGGAAAAACAACCCCAAGAATGGGAGGCCAGACTCCCTTCAGTCCAGAAGCAAGAAAAGGATTCTCTGAAGGAGAAGAGGTTTTTAGAGTATCCAATAGCCCGAGCTGGTGAGATGGTCTAGAGGGGCTGCTGGAGTAGCCCTCTCCAGGCGGGGAGTGGCAGTCCTCCAGGACAGCCAGGGTTTGCATGTTTAGGGAAGGCCTGGGGGCTTGTCGCCTCCCCTTCCAGGGAAATCTCCACCTTCTCCCAGAAGAGCCCACCCCTGGCCTTTACACGTTACACGTGCGGTTTGGGTCCAACACATCCTGGGTGAGCCTAGGGACACCAAAAGGAAATAAGGAGCATGTGCAGATGGGAGGGGGGTCCCCTGGACTGCCATGGCCCCCCCATTTGACAGTACGGGAAGAGGTCTTGCTACCCTTCTGGCAAAGACGTAAACATGGGGTGGGGGAGTACAGCCCACCAGACGACCACTAGAGATAATTAATAATGCTTAACCATTCAGAACTATGGTAAATGCCGAACAATATAAGCAATTAGTAATACTGAGTGGCACAAAGCTGGCAACAATACAGCCTAACAGTTCAGAGCTGGTGCATAGAAGGGAACAGTAGAGAGCCATTAACACTTACTAGCTGTGTGATGGTGGGTAAGTCACATATCTTCTTGCCTACCTCAGTTTCCTCATTTGAGAAACAGGGTCAATTAATGGTAGAAACTACCCAGAGTGGTTCTGAGACTCAAATAGGAGAATATTTATAAAAAGTGCTTAGTAGAGTGTTTGGCACGAAGTCTCCCTCCACTATTATTGGCATTTATATAGTGCAAAACACTTTATCAATATTATATTATTCTTACAACAACTCTGGGAGGGAAATGCTATTATTACCCCCATTTTGCAGATGAGCAAACCTCGGCAAAAAGAGGTTTAGTGATTTATACTGGGTCACACAGCTAATAATTTTTGAATTTATAAACCATACTATATGCACTCCTCCACCGAGGTGCCAGCTAGACAGGAGACCACATAGAAGTCAATGAAGAACTACGGAGTGAGGGCGAGCAGGCTACAACCCATCACCAATGAAGAGCCAAAGGAGAGCGAAGGATGTCAATCAAAGAAGTAATTGTATGGCAGAAAGAGAAGCTGGCCTGGTTGCAGAATGAGAGATAAACAGCCAGATTGCTGCATAAGAACCTCCCCTCTCAATGGTGAGAAATCAAAAAAGGTCTCCAGCAAGAGATTTGTAGGCATTCCCTAGAAGGAACTCCTGAAGCAATGACATCATCAATTCATTTGAGTATTTGAAAGGGAATTCCCTCAGAGGAAACTTTCTGCCGAAAGAGATGTCAATTGTTCAGTGGCTTCCAGTCACAGAATTGCCAGAGGATTGAGAAGTCAAGAGACAGCCAGTAATATGTAAAAGAAGGACTTGAATACAGTGCTTCCAGATGCAGTATTAACTCTTTTTTTATTTTAATTTTTTAATGTTCCCTTTTATTACTATGAACTTGATAAGTATAAACAAACACGAACATTTCCACATTCAAAGAACAGAAAAAGGAGGATCACATATGAAATTGTGAATCTCCATACAGTCGGTAATTCCAACACTGCTTTGCTCATCTGGGTTGAATTCTGCATTTTCTTTTGCTCTCTTATTTATTGTCGTTGTTGTTTTAAACCCTTACCTTCCATCTTAGAATCAATATTTTATATTAGTTCCAAGGCAGAGAAGAGCTGTAAAGGCTAAACAATGGGGGTGAAGTGACTTACCCAAGGGAAGACAATTAGAAAGTGTCTGAAGCTAGAATTGAAGTTAGATCTTCCTGTTTCCAGGCCTGGCTCCCAATTCACTGAGCCACCTACTGCTCCCTCTTATTTGTATTTTTAAATGATTCACCAATGTTCTTTTCTTTCCCTTCCTTCCTTCCTTCCTTCCTTCCTTCCTTCCTTCCTTCCTTCCTTCCTTCCTTCCTTCCTTCCTTCCTTCCTTCCTTCCTTCCTTCCTTCCTTCCTTCCTTCCTTCCTTCCTTCCTTTCTTTCTTTCTTTCTTTCTTTCTTTCTTTCTTTCTTTCTTTCTTTCTTTCTTTCTTTCTTTCTTTCTTTCTCTCTTCCTTTTTCTTCCATTCTTTCTTTTCTTCTTTTCAAAACCCTTCTATTCAACAAGAAACTAAATTTTTTTTTTTAATTTCCCTCTCCCACCCTCTCTGTTCTCCCCTCCTTAAGAAGGCAGGCCTGTACATAGGTTGAATATATATTATCATATAATACATGTTTCATATTGTGAAACAAAACACATACTGCTTACACTAAAGAAATTCATGGAGGAAATAAAGTGAAGCATGGTTTGTCACAAGCTGCGTTGGGACTATGACTGTGCCTTCCAGTGGGGGTGGATATCCTTTTTTGTCATGAATCCCTTGTAGTTATGCTGAACCATTGCCGGGTTGATAATTCATTCATTCCAAATTGATTATCATACACTATTGTTATTACTTGGTATGAGGTTCTCCTGGTTCTACTCACTTCACTTTGTATCACTTCACATGAGTCTTTTCAGAAAGTTGTTTGGGTTTGGTTTTTTGGTGGTTTTTTTGTTTGTTTATCATCTTGTTTGTCATTTCTTATGGCACAAAAGTAAGATCTTATTTGTATCAATGCTCTAGCAGCTAAACTCTTTGAAAGGAGGAGTTTTTGTTGTTCTTGTTGTTTGTTTGTTTGTTCTACATTATTTATCTAGTTCGAAGCACAAGGAAGAGAATGAAACGGGGAGAGATTGTGTTGACATACACACGGGCTCCCCATCCCCTGAGCTAACTATAATCTCACCGAAGATAAATTTCTTAGCAACGGTGTGGGCAGAACAGTCATCTTGGGATTAGCCCAGGTTGGAAGGAGATCCTGATGGCGGTGCTTTCTTAATGCAAATATTTAGGCTAAGTGAGCGCGGGGATAAATAGTATTGTTCTCTTTTCAGAGCGCCCGCAGAGTTCAGACAGGGAAGGGGTAGTCGTAACTCTTCAACAGTCCAGACACCAAGAAAAGGCTGGTGCCAGGTGAAAGGGACATTTAACACTCTCGAGCATGCGCTCTCCCCTCTGGCTTTAGCCAACTACAACTCCCGCGTCGCTCTGCGGCGCCGCGGGGACCCCTTGGCAACTAGAACTTGCGCGTGGTTTCCTCTGGGAGTTGTAGTCTCGGGGGCTGCCTCTGACCTCTGTTCTGGAAGCGGTCGGGCCAGCTAGAGCTGGGGAAAGGAGGGGAAGCCGATGCAGGGAAGACTAACTGGCCATGGCCTCGGATAGCGGCGGCGGCGGGGCGGCCGCTGCGGAGCAGGAGCGCCCTCACCAGCGACCCTTCCTGATCGGGGTGAGCGGTGGCACGGCCAGCGGAAAGGTGAGAATTCGGAGTGGGGGTGGGAGAAGGAAGCCCCCCCATGGGGAGCGGGGGAGCCCGTCCCGCGCCTGGAGCGGAGCCCCTCCTTGGGGCCCGAGCCGAGGCCGCGGGGTTGGCGGCACAATCCGCTGGGGGAACTGGGAGCCCGGCCCCGGGGGCGAGCTAGTCCGTCGGCCAGAGAGCTGGGGCAGCGGCTGGGCCTGGCAGGGTTGGAGCTGCTCGAGCCCTCTCGATCACCCCTCCCCCCCCCGTAGGAAGGCGGGGCTCGGAGGGAGCCCCCCTCCGCCTCCACCTGTGGCGGGGCAGGACTCGGGTGCGGAGCGAGCTCTCGACACCGGGCCTTGCGGGGGGCGGGGAGAGGCTGCGACCGTCTCATTCGGAGGGGCTTGAGGCGGGGGTCCTCCCGGCTTTTTCCCAGTCCACAGTGTGCGAGAAGATCATGGAACTGCTGGGCCAGCATGAAGTAGACCACCGACAGCGCAAGCTGGTCATCCTAAGCCAGGACAGGTTCTATAAAGTCCTGACCGCCGAGCAGAAGGCCAAGGCACTGAAGGGCCAGTACAACTTTGACCACCCAGGTAGAGCTGGAAACCTGGGGGTGGGGCGGGGCGGGGCGGGATCAGCGAGATAACAGCAATAACGGTTCCTGATACAAATAGATGTTTTAATTTACAGAGCACCTCCTTACAAACAGCCTGTGAGGTAGGTAGTAGAAATATCCCCATTTGACAGATGAGGAATCTGAGGCTCAGAGCTTGCAGTCATGTGATCAATAAGTGGCAGAACCAGGACTCAAACCAGGTCTTTGAATCTAACAGTACTGGAACCACCATTCCAGGTTCCTCCTTCACTAACCCTTTTCCCTACCTGGCTCCCCCCCCCCCCATTTCTCTCTTTGCCTTGGTCTGGGGCAGCCTTGGGGTGACTGAAGTGTTTTTGTGAATTAATCCTAAACTCCTAACACTAAGTGGACTGCACAGCGTTAAGCTGAGGACCTTGTCAGAACTGTCTAAGCCAAAGTTCCCTTTCCTGGCACAAAGCCAATCAGGAAAGCTTATTCCATGAGGTTATCAGTTCCTCCAGGCCTTTAAGCAGAGCACCCTGCAGGATTCTTGCACTGCAACAACCATCCTGTGGGTCTCTTTTTTTCTGTCTAGATGTTTTCAAGGGCCCACTATGCAAAAAATCTTCCCTTTCCTTCCCTAAAGGACAGTGACTGAACGTTCCCTCATTAATACTAAGGGTAGAGGTTTTGCAGAGGATCTAAAGGTATCTGTGTAAACAATAGCAGGTATATAGTCCTGAGATTTCAGCTCCTGAGTTAACCACCAAGAGCCAGGTGAAAAGAGAGAGGTTTGATGTTCTAGTAATTAGATAAAGGTGATGCTCAGACTACTCAACTTCTATGACCGTCCCATCATCCTCCTTGACCCTCTTCTAGAAAAAGAATCATTGCCCTAGTAAACTTGTCCTTAAAATGGCTCTGCCCCAGAAACATGGAACCTGATCCTTCTTGTCTCCTGGAAAGAATTCTGAGAGTGCCAAACAGTGCTTTGCACATAGTAGGTCTTTAATGTTTAATTTTCCGGTTAAAACCAACTTCCTGGTAGAGAGAATAATATAGGTACTGGTTATTACCAGATAGCTATCTGTATGAACTTGTTCAGCTTGTGATCTATAGAAATTTTTTAAGGTTGTGCTGATATTAGTTATATTTCAGTTCTGTAATTTGCATTGTTGATTTTTTAAAAGTTACCACCAGCTAGCCATAGGCCCCATGGCAACCAGATCTTTATTTACATCCCTCCGTAAGAACAGCTGGGATCTCTTGCCTTTTGTTCCATCTCTGCAGATGCTTTTGATAATGATTTGATGCGCATGACCCTGAAACACATTGTGGAGGGCAAAACCGTTGAGGTCCCGATCTATGATTTTGTGACCCATTCAAGGTAAGCAGGTGGTTTCTGGGAGGGCAGAGGAGGGCTGTGCACTTCAAGCCCATTAGATCTTCCTCTCAGGTGCTTACAGCAAGGACTTCCCTGCAGCAGGCCCTGCCCCCAGTCGGTTTCTGTGGACTCTTCGTGATCTGCCCCTTCCAAGGATTCAGTGCCCCCAGGACTGAAGCTGGTTGTGCAGACTGCCCCGGTGACCCTCTCTCTCCTGCAGTGTCCCATTTCCTCGCCTCTGCCTCGCAGGTTACTGGAGACAACTGTGGTTTACCCTGCGGATGTGGTTCTGTTTGAGGGCATTTTGGTATTCTATAGTCAAGAGATCCGGGACATGTTTCATCTTCGACTCTTTGTTGACACCGACTCAGATGTGAGGCTGTCTCGTAGAGGTAAGGGGGATGGCAGGCTTTCTTGACCTCTGACCTCAGACAGTTACACATGTGGTGGGCTAAGGACTGAATTGTTGCTTTTTCAGTTCTCCGAGATATGAACCGTGGGAGAGATTTGGAGCAGATCCTAACACAGTACACCACCTTTGTCAAACCAGCCTTTGAGGAATTCTGCCTACCGGTACCACCTTTGAGTTTGTTTAACATTTTTTTAATGACTTTTACATCATAGATTCAGTTATCACCTTAAAAAGGTTGTGCTGGTCAGTTTCCGTAGGATGCTGAGTCTTAAATGAAGCTTAATTTATATGTAAAGAAGAAGTTGAATGTAATTTACATGGAGGGAAGAATTCATGTGCAATTTATATGTAGGAAAGGATTTATGTGTAAAATTTATATGTACTTTATAATTTATGTGTAGGGAAAGATTTAGTTGGCCATTATCCTAAGTCCTCTAAATCATTCCTCTCTCTTCTCCATACTAATTTTGGCTAAGCCTCTAATAAGGTGCCTGGCTCCCCTGAATATTTAAGGGATTAACTTCTTAGTAAACTTTTTACATTTCAAAATTAATGTGCCGGCTAGCACTACTCCCTAATTTAGAAATACTGAAAGCATGGAGAGGTGATTTATGATCGGAAACCCTTTTTCCCTTCCTGATGCATGATTTCATCAGGGTAGGGCCTCCTAATAAAGAAACATCCCCTCCCAATGTAATGTAGTCACTAGTTCTACTACTAAGAATGGTAAAGAATTTCCTGAGGGCACTAAGAGGTTAACTGGATTTGCCCAGAATTTCATAGCCAGTAATGTCTGAGACAAGACCTGACCCCACATGTTCCTGATTCCCAGTCTGGCTTTTAAACATTACACCACACTGACTCTCAGGTAAAACTTTATGATGTTCACCAGAGTGACTTTCTAAGATGTCACAGCATAAAGGCACCAAAATTCCTGCTTAGGAAACTAGGATACTCTTTGCTATAGTGGGTGAAATAAGTCCAAGTAATCCTATGCTTAGATTCTATTTCCAGAAATTTATTTGGCATCAATAACTTGGCAGTTTAATCACATAAACAGACACAATAAGTCAGTTAATTAACATTAAGGGTTTAGTTGGCCAGAATGGTCAGGTTGTCTGAGCAGAGCTGTCATGTGATATTTCCCACGTCATTAGTTGCTCATGATGCTATGAGACTATCCTGTAGCAAGGCTCACTTCTTTCCTGTTCCACTTGAGAATTTATCCACATTTGCTTCCCAGCTCCTTGTAGGGTCAGAGACAGCTAGTGGATCAGAGTGGAAGAAAGTCATGGATTGCTAGGAGATGAATCTGGAGACTTCCTATCTTACTTGGCTCACCTTTGCCTGAAGCTGGCTCTGTAGTACAGAGAGATGGGCCATACAGGTTATTCTTCATAAGAAACATGAAAATTGTAGAAAGTCATGGGATAAAGTAATTTCTTTTGGCTTCCTACACCTGTTCAATTTGCCTCATTCTGTATGGTACAGTGATGGGCAACTCATATGAATCACCCTGTCCATTCTTGAGACAAATACTGAGGGCCCCCACCCAATATTTCAAGCTCAAAGTAGGATAAATTCCATTGAAAACTATAATCATTGTAGAAAAAGCTGCTTAAGAGAACTGTTATTTTGTCTTGCAGACTAAGAAGTATGCTGATGTGATCATCCCTCGAGGGGTTGACAACATGGGTAAGAAATGTCTGACCTCACTTATTCCTCAGAGTGGCTGCAATTTCTACCTAAAAGCTACATTTGGGCCTTACCTTTTAATTGTAATTTGATGCAAATCCCCCCAAATGCAAGGGCCCCTAAAGCACTCATTTACATGCACTTCCACTTGCCAGTTTTGTATCTTCTTTAAAAATTTATTTAAAACTTAAAGAATTGGAAAGAAATTACTACTAAAGAATTTTAACCAATTATCTTCAGATATTAACATAAAGCCATGATTAAAGTGCCAGGTGGGTAGATTTTACAAAGCTCATTTATTGATTCAGTTTGTTTTTACCTGCTGGGGTTTGTCCATTGCCTATGAGTGCCAAGAGCTAGGTTTCAATGAGTAATTACGGATTATAAAATTGAAACAGGCATCAGTTTCCAAAGAGTGGTGAGGATTAAGTTCAGTAAGTTAATAACACCATTAATTTCCTCAGCTCATTTGCTAAGGGAGTTAGGCTGATTTTTGCTCCCCCCTGCCACTTCTTGGTTCTCCTACTTCCATCACTTGGTAACCTTTCTTCCTTTGAGTTTCATGCTATTCCTATTACCCAATCAAAATCCTGGTAGCTATTTACAGACTCCAGGTCGCTCCCCTTCATTTCTTAATGAGTTCTGTATGTGGCTCACTATTATTCTCTCTTCTCAAACTCTTGTCTCATTCCAGGGGACTTCAGCATACATACTGATTCCCCTTCAGATACCCCAACTGCTCACTTCCCTTGAGCCACTCTTCTACCTCACCTTAATCACACACAAATATGTCATACTCTTGTGGTTTCCATCACCCACACATGTACCAACTCTGTGTTCAGGAACTCCAAAATCCCCTTATCTAATCATAATTTATTGGCTTTTCACCACTCCTTCTCTCTTCCTTTACAGTTTCTACTTCTATTCTTGGTCTGTACCAGGATCTCCAATCCCTTGACCCCTCAATTTTGAGGCCATCACCCCCTGCACTAGGCACTCTCTCCTTTTTTTTTTCCATCCAGAACCAATTCAGTTCTGCACTATCCTCCTCTGTTGAATTCCCAGCCCTCTTATATCCTTATTATGTTTAGCCACACCTCAACCTTGAATGACTTCCATCATTTGTTGTATTCTCTCCTACACACGGACTGCTGAACAAAGGTGGAGAAAATAATACAACTATTCTGATTATGTTACACAACAGTGAATGGGCCCTCACTGCTGATAGGCAGTCCTTCAGTTACTGCCTTATGAACTCCTTATAAATCCCACTCTCCCTAGTGGTTCTTCCAAACTTTTTCATCCCTTCTCAAATTTCTCATGATGTCCCCACTCCCCATGCCTCATGTTTTACAGGGAAAAAAATTGAGACCATTCACCTCTTCTCCCAACTTCCTCTTGTTACTCATATGCCTTCTGCCACTGTCTCTTCCATCCATCTAAAGTGTCCTTTCTTCTTATCAAGGCTAACCCCTTTGCTGGTTCAATTGATTCCATTCCATCCTGTCTTCTCCAACAGATTGTCCTGTCATCCCCACTCTTCCACTTATTTTCTGTTGGCCTATTTCCTACTTTCTACATTCTCATGTCTCCCCCATCCTGAAAAAAATCTTCACTTGATCCCTGTTATCATCCTATGTTTCTTCTATCCTTTGCAGCTCAGTTTTTAGAAAAGGCCATCTAAATAGGTGTCATTTTCACTCTTCTTAACCCCTACCACCTGGATTCCAACCGTACCATTCCACTGAAACTACTCTCTTCAAAAGTTACCAATGATTTCTTAGCTACCCAATCCAATGACCTTTTCTCAGTCCTCATTCTCCTTGACCTTTCTGCAACCTTTGAGACTGCTGATCACTCTCCTCCTTGATATTCTAAGTTTTCAGGATATCACCGACTCCTAGTTCTCCCTGATAACCTGCTGGTGGGTCTTCCTGCATCATCACTCCAATTCATCCTCCATTCAGCCACCAGTTACTTTCTAAAAGCACAGATCTGATTCAGTCACCCCTATCACCCTCTATCCATTCAGCAAACTCAAGTGGCTTCCCTATTGCCTCTAGAAGCAAATACAAAATGCTATGTTTGGCATTCAAAGCCCTTCCTAACCTATTTCCCTCCCTTTACAGTCTTCTTGCTTTTTACTCCCCAAAACACACTCTTTGATTCAATGACATTAGCCTCCTGCTTGTTACTTAAACAAGACACTCCATCTCTTAGCTCCAGGAATTCTTCTCTGGCTGTCCCCCATGCCTGGAATTTTTTCCCTCTTCATCTCTACCAGCAGACCTCCCTGACTTCCTCCCAAGTCCCAATTAAAATCTCATCTTTTATAGGAAGACTTTCTCAATCTCTCTTAATTCTAGTGCCTTCCCTCCAGTAATAATTTCCTATTTGTTTCTGTGTATTTGTTTGCAGTTAGATTCTCATTAGATTGTAAACTCCCTGAGGGCAAGAATTCTTTTACATCTTTTTGTATACTTAGCACAGTGACTAATACATAGTAGACTTAATAAGTGTCATTGATTGATTGATTGCCATCTCTGGCGAATCAGGACCACAACTGCTCCATTATCTTTTGCAGTTGCTATCAACCTCATTGTACAACATATTCAAGACATTTTGAATGGTGACATCTGCAAATGGCAGCGGGGAGTTCCAAATGGGAGGAGCTACAAGAGGACATTTTCTGAGCCTGGAGACCCTACTGTTGTGCTGACATCTGGTAAACGATCCCACCTGGAATCTAGAAGCAGACCCCACTGAGGAGCTGGAGGCTGTTACTTAGCTTCTAGGGCAGATCTTCCTTGATGACATCTGTATAATGAATGGGTCTGGAGTTACCTTTTTCCTTTTATTTTTTTAAAACAAAAATTCCATGCCCCAAGCCTTTAAAAATTAATCTTTTAGCATTTGTTACAAAATAATTCTACGATAAAATTATTTAACAATTTAGGAATATAAAAAATGTTAATCTTATTCAATCTTAAATGTGGGAAATACTGAAAGGACCTTCTTGATTGTTTTTATCTTCCACGTATTCAGGAGGCTTCTGAAATCCTTTTGGGCCATCTGAAAAATGCCCAACACCTGCATGAGTGAACCTACTATACTTGCTCCCAGAAATAATTCTAGCAACACATTTGAATAATAAATTGGGGGTCTGGGTCCTTGCTCTGTGGCTACTACGACCTTAATAGGAACTGTGTAGAAATATCTTCTATCCTCTTGGGTTATATATAGGGCAACAAGCAGAGTTGGGAATGCTGATAAGCACTTTAAAAAGGAAAAATATAAAAAACTACTATTAGACCTAAAGGAGTCTCCTGTTTTGGATGTATATACAAATGACCTAAAAGGTTCACATATACCTGACAGAATCAAGATTTGCCACAATAGAAGTCAATCAAATGGTTCTGATGTTTGTGTGGTTCTGACTTGAATACAGTTATACAATACCCAAACAAACAGCTCCACTTGAGGCTGTTGACTCTGTTCTTCTATACCTAGAAATTGCCAAGTCAAGGCTTACCTGTCCTGGGATCTAGGACACATGCTGCCTACCGCCAAACAGTTCACGTTATTACTCATTGCCATGTCCAATGCATGCTTTCCTTAGAGCTAAGTTACATGGTAGATTCTAGGGGTTCAAAATTAATGTTATTGCACAAATCAACCCTCCAAGTTGCTGTACCACTTATCATATATGGCCTAGCACTGAATTACGTATGAGAATGTTTTGGTCTATATGGTTCTATTTAACCTTTCCTCCTAACTAGTGTTCCGTACCCTCTATATAACATATATATGTACATTTTATATATATATATAAAAGATATATATAGAGCTGTTTATAATCAATCTCCTTATGTATAGCCACTTATGATTCTCTTCTATCTGGCATAAGTCATTATAGTTATTATGAGATACAGAAGGCAAGGAACTTTGTTCAGGTCCTTTGGTTTTCTAAACTGTAATTACCTAAAATCTTTGTTATGCTAAATGTACTGTTTCGGGACTAATAAACAAATTCCAAATATTAGTGTTCATTTGTCTCTTAAAAAATTTTTTTGTGTGTGTAAACATAAATCAGATTTCAGAAAGCAGAATTACAGAGATGACACTAATACCTTTCAGTCAGAGATGGTGTTCACTTAACAGAAAGCCACCTCAGAGCACTAACTCATAATAAGGATTTTTAAAAAATATACCATAAGACAGTACAAGGCTGCTGTAGGCTTTTTTATCTTGTAGTCAGAGAACTGAATTGAAGCCTCATAAGAGACTTATGACCAAAGTCACTTACCTTCCCATCATACAGTCTGGGAAAATGGAATCAAATCATTCAAGAATGACTTCTAGAAGGTCCCACCAAAGAAGAATACTCAGCTGTTTGTCTGGTACAGTAGCTTTTGGAAGTATGCATGGCAGTGTGAATCTAGCCATAGGAGAAACTGAGGGTAACAGTTCTTAGGATTCACAGCAACTTCTTCTAGTTAAAAAGTTGGACTGTAGTGCCATTGTGGACTCTCAAGTTCTTTTGGCCTACATAATTTCATCTCCATTGGGCTACAGGGTACGACTACATTAATCAGTTAAATGAAAGGGAGTTTTGTTCAGTTAAGGGCCACATGAGTCAGTGGAAACAGTCTGCTCTCTAGTTTCCAGGAAAAGACTTGTCTTTGCTCAAAATGTAGTTATCTTTTAAATGGCCTTCTCAATGGTGAAATGAAACAAATTAAGCAAGATGTGAAGTTTTCAGTTACTTCTTCCTATGGTTAAAGGCCAGGTACCTATCAGTTCCTGGAGAACAGACACTCTTTCAATCTCAAAATAGCTTTGCTTGTTAATAAACAAGTGTGTGAAAGAAACAAAATAAGATCTCTTCTACTTTATCCAAGCCCACTATCTCAGATTTCTACTAGTTTGTTCTTCTTTTTCCATTAATGTTTTCTGATCAGGATATCCCAGCTAGACTTCCAACGAAGGGCCTTGAGTTCATTTGTTGAAAGAGATTGATCCCCATAGGTTATTGGGCTGAAAGTGTGATAAACCAGATACACAGAGGAAAACCATACTATAATTAAGGAGTTGAACATGTTTTTCTGGAGCTGGGATCTGTGGGATCAGAAGACAAAAGTATGTGAGAGATTAAAAACACAGGTATACATATATAAAACCAATTAGCATTTATAGATTTTATAGCTTCCAAAGCATTTCTGCATATGTGATTTCATTGGAGGTTCTCAAAAATCCTACAAAGTACATGAAAACAAGTTCAGGGATAAGTAACTTGTTCAAATACATCACAACTAGTGGCAGAATTGGGCTAGGCAGTATACAAACACAAGCGTAATACTCTTTTTCTACTGCCTCTCCAAAAAGACTATTGTTTTCTTCCTCCATTCTGCTACCCCAAGAGTAATTATTGCTTTTTGTGGTTTGAGTCTGGGTCTCCCTATTTCACCCCAGCTGGCAGTGCAGTAGCCATTCACAGTTTTGGTCTCACTGTGCCAGCTTTGATCTGTTCTGTTTCTGACCTGGGCTGGTTGCCCCTCCTTAGGCAGCCTGGTGGTCTCTTGTTCCTGGTTACTCATTATATTGGGGCTGGACTTTGTGTTGACACCCGATGGACCTTAGTTCAGAACTTCTAAGCTCAACCCACCAGCCTCAGTCTCGACAGTCGCAGGGATTATGGATGTGTGCAGTACAACTAGCTGGAACTAATTAACTGCACCTGAACCCCATTCCTCCCGACTGTATTAATTCTAATAACTACTACCATCTTCCCAGTCACCC
Organism: Monodelphis domestica; assembly: GCF_027887165.1. NCBI lineage: Eukaryota > Metazoa > Chordata > Mammalia > Didelphimorphia > Didelphidae > Monodelphis > Monodelphis domestica. Next base: position 465,389,896 of record NC_077227.1, on the reverse strand, counting down.
AGGCTCAACACTTTGAAATCATCTCCAACTTCTTACAGTCCCTCACATTACAAAGATATGTCTCCGAATTGTTCATCCCAACTCCACAAAATCTCTGGTATAGGCAGGTTTCTTCTTCTGAACTCCAACTGCTACCATGTTAGTTCAGCCCCTCACTTAAATCTCATCTCACTACCCACTATCGGTCTCCCTCCAGCCAATCTATATTGAAAAGAATCTGCCAGATTCATCTTTTGTAAAGGCAATTCATTTCTTTTATAGTCACCTAAGAAAGTCTATAAATTCCTAGGTCTGGCTGCAAGGGCTCCCTAAAGATTTGACCTCAGCCTGCTTTCTGGCATCATCTCCTCATGCTTTCCTACTTAAGACACAGCTCCTACATCTAAACAAATTGGATTACTTACTTTTCCTTGTACCAACTTTTTGCTTTCCTGCTCCTGTAACTTAGCTCATACCTCCTGCAATTATTCTTCCCCCATCTCAAGCTCCCTGAACCATTCTGGAACTTTGTAGTCTTTTCTGCAGGTCTCACATTTTCTATAATGTATCAGAATGTACCTGAACATTTCTACTAGACTAAGTTCCTTGAGTGCAGAAATCATATCTTATTTATCTCTGTAAGCCCCATGGGGTCTTGTATACAGCAAGTACCCAATAAAAATGTTTGTTGAATGAAAAGGAAAACTTCTTCATTTTTATTTTTTTAAAAACCTTCCAGCTTAGAATCAATACTGTGAATCAGTTCCAAGGCAGAACGGTAAGAGCTAGGTAATAGAGGTTAAGTGACTTGCCCAGGATCACACAGTTAAGGAAGTGTCTGAGGGTACATTAGAATCCAGGACCTCCTGTCTCTAGGCCTGGCTCTCTATCCACTGAGGCACCTAGCTACCCTACCCCCAAACTCACTCATTCTTACAGTCCTCCCAAACCAATGTTATTGCAGTGACCCCCAATACCTGCAGAGGTGCTCGCTCACATGCTGCAGCACAATTGGGAGCAGGATGATCTGGAAGGTTAGAGCAGGCAGGTAGTGGTAAAGGAATAATGTCTTCTCCATCATAAAGAAGGGGAGGTAGTTCACAGCCCAACCTCCACAACACACAGTCCCAGCTAATACCCAGCTTGACCAGGAATCTGAGCAAGAAGATCAAGGGGAAAAAAACCAACAAAAACTTAAACTTGTGCCACAGACAAGAAAATGCCGATTCTGGCTATCATTTATAAGTTTAGTTTAGCCTACTAGAACTGTTTAGTTCTCTTTAGATTTAAATATAAAAAAGCAATTTCTTAATTTATTGCATTTTCCTTCCCACATTCTCTGTGGGGAAGGAGTGGGATGTTGTACCAGCCTTCTTTGCACTAAGGAAGCATGATCTTGAACCTGAATGCCACCAAGTGCCCGAGAGAACTCGCATTGCTGCCCTTCCTCCCCTGCACTATGGAAGAGAAGCCCTGCATCTGAAGGCGGGGAATTAATTGCTAAATGACCATCTGGAAAATAAAAATAACCTGTTTCCTCTTCATAGAAACAGAAAATTCACAGGAATGAGGGGATTCCTGCTAACATTAATATTCAACATCTCCTGACTTAGGGCTCATTCTAACAGAGATACCATGTTGTCTCCTCAAGGTAGACCAAACTCACTAGAATGAAAAGTAAAGAACAGATAAATGAGAAAAAACACCAAAAAATACCTACCTTCAGGGATGTCACAAACATTTCTTCTCCGTCTGAGCAGATACCAGAAAAACAGAAGCACACAGGCCAAAGTGGCAATGTTGGCTGAAGACCAGGTCAAAGCATTTCCAAGTAGGTGGATCTGAGCCTATAAATACATGGGCCAATTACCTGGGCTAGTCAACCATATACATACAAGGTGGAAAAAAATTATCAAATTTTTTAAAATCCACTTTTTAAAACCCCTATTTTCTGTCTTAGTAACAACTCTAAGATAGAAGGGCAAGGGCTAGGAAAATAAGGTGAAGTGATTTGCCAAGGGTAACACAGCTAGTAAGTGTCCTAGGCCAGATTGGAAGCCAGGTCCTCCTGACTCCAGGCCTGGAGCTCTATCCACTGGGCCACTTAGTTGCCCTTATTTTTTATACTTTTATACTATATTTTTGACAGAATCTGCAGAGTTCTTAGCTATAAAGGAACGGAAATGTTCTGCTAGTGAATAAGCTGTATATTTAATGATGATCTCTTTTTTCCCCTTCCAATATAAGTATTTTATAAGTAATTTCTATGTGCAATACACTGTATCAGGAACTGAGGACAGAGACCAAATTAAAAAAAACAACAACAAAAAACCAGCCCCTGTTCCTTGAGGATCTCCTAAAAGAACACACAGTAGACCCTATATAAATAATGTTTTCTGATAAATTGCTTATATGATGGCTTTTTCAGAGCACAGTTCAAATGAAGCTCAATGACAACACACCGCCAAACTCTAGGTCTTTGTCCTAAAAAAACTGTATGTGTTGTTCTCTTCATTTCAGGTCCAAGTTCATCCTAAGTAAATCTCTGCCTGATTTCTGAGAGTGGGAAAGACAGAAAAGCAGCTGGCTGGTCTCCGTACCTCATATCTTTCTTCACACCCATCTATCCTATGTTCAGCTTTCCAACAGATTTTCCATTAACAAAGGTCTGACCATGTCATGACTCTGTTAGGAAGCTGAGTGACAAAGAGGCTAGAACACTGGACTTGGAATCAGGAAGAAGCAAATTGAAACCTGACCTAAGTCACCTATTAGCTGTGTAACCAATAGCAAATTTAAGTGGCACAATGGATAGTGTGTTGGGCCTGGAGTTGAGAAGACCCAAGTTCAAGTCTCACCTCAGTCTCTTACTGGCTTTGTGACCCCAGGCAAATCACTCAACCTATAACTGCCTCAGTTGACTCAGCTCTAAAATGGAGGTAATAATATCACCTATCTTCCAGGGTTGTTGTGAGAATCAAATGAAATAATAATTGTAAAGCACCTAGCATAATGCCAAGCACACGAGGACTTAATAAATGCTTGTTTCCTTACTTCCAAGTCTTTTAGCTTTTCCAAGTCTCAGTTCCCTCAACTGTAAAATGGGGATAATAATAGTACTTTCTTCTAAGGGTGTGAGGATTAAGTAAGATAGAAGTTATTGGGGTTTTTTTTTGAAAGATAATTTTATTTCCCCAATTACATGCAATAACAATTTTCCATAAGTTTTCTGAAGTTAAATGGCTCAAATTGTGACCCTCTCTTTTTCCCCTCCCCCTTCCTGGAGCTGGTAGGCAATTTGATCTGGGTTATACATGTATTATCATGTAAAACATATTTCCATAAGATAGTATTTGTAAAGCTTTTTGCAAACCATAAAGCACTACAAGAATGCTATTATAATTTTTAAATTTTTATTTATTGTTTCAATTATTATCACAATTTTACTCTCCTATTTAATAAACTCTGAGGCTCCCAAGTGACTACAGAATTTACATATAAAATCTTCTAGCTTTGAAGTCCCTTGTAACCTAGCCACCTCCTACCTTGGATGCAAATTTATATTAATAATAGTCTTTCCCCAAATGATAAAGTCAAAGGATATGACCTATAAAAAAATTCAAGCTATCAACCACTATATGAAAAAAATTATCTAAATCATTATTATAGAAATATAAAGTAAAGCAACTTTGAGGCTCCAATTCCCATTTATCATCTGGTAACTGTAGCAAAATGGAAAAAAAAAGATAAAGGAGGGGCCTCTGGGAAAACAGACCCATTCATGCCCTGAACTGATACAGGCATCCTGAAAAGCAATCAGGAACTATGCTGTTCATGCCACCCTCTGGCCCAGCTATGCCATAATGAGGATATATGCCCGAAGAAATCAAAGAGGTAAAAGACCAGTATTTACAGAACAATTATTTCTGTATTCAGTTCTTTTTGGGGTAGTCCTAAAATCAGAAACTAAGGGAGTAGTGTCCATGTACTGGGAAATGGCTGGACAAACAGTGGTGTATGAATGTACTGGAATATTACTGTGTCATAAGAAATAGTGAAATAGACAATTTCAGAGGAATCTTTGAAGAGCTTTATGATACAACGCAGAGTGAATTAAGAACTGGGAGAATCGTTTATACAATAATTAACAGCATTATAGAGAAAGACAACTTTGAAAAGCTGGTGTTCTGATCAATGCAATGATAAATCAAGAACTGGACAAGAAGGTGATAGACTTAAAATGCAGAAAGAGACAGACATTTTCAGACATAAGCAATGCAGGAATTTGTTTCATTAGCTTAATTTTATGGAAGTTTTTTGTTTCTCTGTGTAAATATGCTTAGTGGTGGTGGAGGAAGTATAGTTGGAGGGTCAAATTAATTAAAAAAAAAGTATAAGAATAAAAGGCATCAATAAAGTTCTTAAAATGAAAAAAACAAAATGAAAAAACTTCATTCCATGTTTAGTAGGAATTGTTCATTCTTTGTCACCCAAGCTTGTACATTAAAGAGAGCTATAAACTTTTGCTTTGAGAAACTATTAGTTCTGAGAAAGAACTGTGGGGAGTAGAAACACAGAAGAAAAAACATTTCCTTGATCCCATGGGTCAATGGAGATATGATTGGGGATGTAGACTCTAAATGATCACTCTAATGCAAATATTAATAATATGAAAATAGATCTTGATCAATGATAAATGTAAAACCCAGTTGAATTACTTGATGGCTATGGGAGGGGGGAGGGAGGAGGGTAGAGAAAGAATACAAATTATGTAACCAAGGAAAAATATTCTAAATTAATTAAATAATATTTAAAAAACACTATAAATTCCGAACACAATACTCAACCACAATGGAGTTCTTAAAGAAAATATGTAGCACTAAAATATTCATATAATTTGCTAAAACTGCATCCAGTATCCCTTCCATTCTCCCACTTACACTGGTCCTAGGATGTAGCCAGTAGGCCACATTTGTCTCCAACATGAGCCATTCCAGGGGTGAGGAGCTGTACTTGTGCTCAGTTTCTTCACTCCTCAATGTCAGCATCTTCCACTAGAATAAAGCAGGTCAATTAAATTTAAAATTATAATTTAATTACTATCATAATGACCAAGAAATTGTTCATGGACATCTTGGATCATTTTTCACTAGTTAGTTATTTTATTTTATTTTTTAAACCCTTACTTTCCGTCTTGGAGTCAATACAGTGTATTGGCTCCAAGGCAGAAGAATGGTAAGGGCTAGGCAATGGGGATCAAATGACTTGCCCAGGGTCACACAACTAGGAAGTGTCTGAGGTCATATTTGAACCCAGGACCTCCCATCTCTAGGCCTGGGCTCTCAATTCACTGAGCTACCCAGCTGCCCCGACTAGTTAGCTCTTTTAAAGGTGTACTGGGTACACACTCTGCTGTTCACATGGGCTTAAGGTTCATTCTAGACCAGAGGTATTCAAACTCAAAACTGAGTGGAGTCAAACAAATTACAATGTAAAGGAGACATGTTTAACAATGTATTTTAAAATATAATTTCAATATAGTTTTCTAAATCAATATGTGCCAGCAGGAATCCATTTCTAGATTATACAAAAGGGACAAGCAAGACTGAGCATTAGGCAGAGTAAGGAGCATTAAAGGCATTCTAGACATGTTGGTTCTAGACCCAACTATGTCCATGAACAAGCTGTAAGTCACTTACCTTCTAGGAACCTTGGTTTCTTATCTATAAACGGAGGAGAATGTATAGACTGATGATGTCTAAGAGGTTCTTTTCACCTCTCACATTTCATAATTTTGGAATTTTAACAATTTCATCAGTTGAAAGAGCTCAAACATGTCCTTTGGAAAAAATGTATTAATTATGGCACATTTACAATAATTCTCCATTCTTAACTATCATAAATCCTACCTGCAGAAGCTCAAAGCATCTATGCAGCAGAATTTAATTGATGGAGCAACAAAGGTTCTGCTCTCTATTTCTAATCAAAAGGAAAGGGGAAGACTTGGAACTTCTGGATCTTCAGTTCACAGATTACAAGACAATAAATTATTTAAACAAAGGCACAGAAGGTAATGTAAATGTAAAAAAAAAAAAAGAGCCAGAATTAGTTAGTACCCAACAAGCAGATGATGTTTCCCAAGAACCCGTAGGTCATTTACCTGTAGTTCTGTGAATCTGGCCATAAAACTGAGGTTTTTGCTGATGTCAATCTGAGTGGGGGAGTGCAACTCCAGTTCCCTCTCCCTCTGCTCCTGGCCTGAAATTATTAAAAAATGATTAAGGTCAGTCATCTATGAGAAGAAGTTGTTAATGTTCTCTTTCTAAAAAGTTCACCTCAAAGAACTGGAAATTGAGGGGATGTTCATCAATTGGGGAATGGCTGAACAAATTGTGGAATATGTTGGTGATGGAATACTAGTGTGCTATAAGAAATGATGAGCACGATGATTTCAGAAAAAACCTAGAAAGATCTACATGAGGTGATGCAGAGTGAAATAAGCAGAATCAGGAAAACACTATTCAGAGGAACAGCAAATTATATGATGATCAACTGTAAAACTCTTAGCTACTTTCAGGAATACAATGATGTGGGATAAATCTGAAGGATTTATGCCAAAGAATGCTCTACACCTCCAGAGAAAGAACTGTTAGTCAGATGCAAATCAAAGCATACTATTTTTCACATTGTTTTTTTTATGTTTTTTTTATGGTTTTTTTTTACATGAGTATTCTCTTATAACAATAATCAATATGGAAGTATATTTTGCATGATTATATATGTACATATATATAATCCAGATCAAATTGCTTGCCATTCCCAAGAGGGAGTAGGGAAGAAAATGAGATAATTTGGATCTTATAATTTCAGAAGGTGTTATGTGGAAAATTATTATAGGTAATTGGGAAAATAAAATATAATATCTGTTGGATAAAAAAGGAAAATTGTAACTAATTAAAATTTAAAAAATTTTAAAGTCCACCTCCCTTGGCTTCCAAATAACTAGTGAGTCAGCCATGGACAAAGCTGCATCATTCAAGGTAAATTCCCCTCTGGTAAATTAACAACTGAGAAAACCATCATTTATATTTCACTCATGCTTAAAACCCATCTGGTATGGAAAGAAATCAGGTGCCCTCCCAATGATAATTAAAAAGACCTTTAGTTATTTATGGTTTTAGTTCTCTTGTTGGACACAAATGTTCTGAGATTTAAGTAGAAATAATGGGAAAAAAGGCAAGCCAATGGAATGTAAGTGTTCAGCTTTCCTGTTTTGTTTTCTTTTTTTGTACCAAGTCCTGTATAACTAAAGATACAGAGTTTTCCCAAATCAGGTTAACTGAAATAAGGCTTTCATTACAAAGATAAATCAGTTATGTCAATACAGAATTCATAACTCACTCGGGCCTTACTTTTCCCATATCGGTGTTCTTCTACATTCCATACCATACTCTGGTGATAGCCTCTGGACAGTTTTTCACCAATGATCTCCAGCTGCCGATAACCCCAATCAGGTAATGATGCCCCACTCAGCTGGAAAGGGAGTGGGAAATAAAAATAAAAGAAGGTACTAGAAAAGTTTCACAAATTTGCCAAAATTGGGCTAAAGTATCATTCCTTTTCAATAATTAGTAAGGGGTACATGGAGAGCCAAATCAAAAATTAATTGGAAATAAAATAATATTATTCTCCAAAATCAGTTAAAGAACAAATCATAGAAACAATTAATAATTTCATTGAAGAACATGACAATGACTCTAAATGATCACCCTAGTGTAAACATCAACAATATGGAAATAAGTTTTGATCAAAGACACATGTAAAACCCAATGGAATTGCATGTTGGCTATGAGAGGGGGTAGGGGAGAGAAGGGAAAGAACATGACTCTTGTAACCAAGGAAAAATATTCTAAATTGACTAACTAAATAAAATTTTCCATTAAAAAAATCTGTTATATGGAATGACTGTATAGGGGAAGAGGAAGGGAATACATTCAGAAATAAAGGATGATATAAAAACGAAACATTTACTTTAAAAAGAGATTTTTAAAAAAGAAACTGCCATCTTCAATTTCACAGAGGAAAGAAAGAAATCTTGGCAAAGTCTTCCCTTATTTTTATCCGCTCTCTGCTTTTTTAGCCTTTAAAAGTATTTTCAGCCTGAAAATTAAAGAAGCAGAAATGGAATATCTCCAGCTTGGGAAAACAGAGAAGCCCTTCAATCATGGAACTCTTACCTTTAATACTGCTGAAGTGTTCACGTGCACAAACTGAACTTCTGACAATATGGTCTTCCATATAGCTGAATCTGACTCACGGTTTACAATATCCTAGAAAAACCAGAATTTATTGCATTACCTTTGTTTCTCTTCTTTATAGGTATTGAGTGATTTTTATAAGTAGGAGGCTAAAAGGCCTTATCTGAGAAAGTCAATGAGACATGCTAGAGAGGGAACCAACCTCAGAGTCAAGACTAAAGGGTGCAAGGCTTTCTGCCCTGTACGAGATGTGTGATTAAGCAAGGCTCTGAACCTGTCAGTATCCCTGGCAACTTCCTCAGACATAAGTTTCAAAGCAGTCACTGTTCTGCAAAATTAGAGGAAGTTTCCTCCTCAAGAGTTTCCCATATTAATCAAATGTACAGTATTTTTAAATAAAGGCTAAAATGAAAAGACAACAGGTAGTTCTTTTTGCTACCACTAACATCAATCCTACTACAAATAACAATACAAACCACTCAGAAGTGACAATTCTCAATGGCTATACAGTGTCCCATGGCCCACCTTGGAAAGCATAGGAGAGGACATTTTAAAGGTTCCCCCCCCCATTTTACATTTCTGTAGTATATTTTCACAAATGGAGCTCAAGGTGCTGAGCCATTTCAAGAAATTAAACATTTTTAAGTATAGAAGTGGGAGTAGCAAAAATCTAGGTCAGTTGCTATCAATGTTTATAAGCCTAAACTAAGAGTAGCACCTGCATGACAACACAATGATTCCTAAAGTTGGATTTAACTAATTACTTAAATAGATGAGCATTTGGCAAGAGAGAAAATATTCTGTCCCTTTCTTTTAGTAACCTTGTTTCAACTCAATTCTCCAAACACCTCAAAAGAGAAAATAAATATACTTCACGAATGAATTCATGAATTTTTAGGTAAATGAGTCCAACTTTCAATTAGAACTATCAATCAGAATTCTTCTTTGTATATAGCTCACAAATTGTATAACACTTTAAGGTTGGCAAAGACCTTTCCTCAGAATAATGCAATGATGTAGTTAAGGAAAGTATTATTAGTCCCACTTTACAGATGAAGAAATCGAAGCTCTAAAAAGTCAAGGCTCACACAGCTCATGTGTTAGACAAAATTTGGACCCAAGTCTTTTGATTCTAAGTCCAGTGCACTTTCTACATACCAAGCTGCCCCTTCAAGGTGGGTTCAAGTGTGCTATTCAACATAATTTTAAAGGTATTTCCTGAGTGCTCACTCTCTGCCAGGAACTGGGCATTGAGAATATGGAAATAAAACTGAAAGTCTCTCCCTTTGAGAAACTTATCATCTACTGGGGAAAACAAAATACAAATCAATATATATAAGAACAGATACAATTTATAATTGGGGGAAAGAGGTAGGAAACTAGGATTCTATAAGATGGATGAAGAGTATTCCAGGCGTGAGGGATGGCTTGTTCAAAGGCCCAGACATAGGAATATTGTTTCCTGGGGATCCAAAAGGCTAGTTTGGGGAGAGCATAAGTGCATGGGAAGGAATGGGAAATCCATTCAGAAAACAGAGTGGAGCCAAACTGTGAAGGGCTTCACACTCAAATATGATTGTTGTATTTAATCCTGAATAAGAAAGCATTGGTTTTGGGAAGTACTATCACCTTTAATAACAATTTTATTAATTTATTAACAAAATACACTTATTTGATGTAGAAGATGTAGAAGAAAGAGTTCTGGGCAGGAAGTCAAAACACTATCACTAGTGTAATTCAAGAGCTGGTGATGTCTCTACTTCATTTAGTGGTTTGGGGCAAATCGTTTGATCCCTCTGGGCCCCAGTTTCTTCATGTGCAAAATGAAGAGGGTAGATTAGATGCTTTCTGATGCCTCTTTCCCTTCAACCATTCAAGAAAATTCTATTTCAACTCACCACTCTCCAAAGGTTCTGTGCTGGCATGGAAATATTATAGTCGATGTAACAGGAAATTTCTTGAGAATGTGGACTCAGAGGTGCAGCAACATCGTGCCTGAATCAATGAAGACAATACTTAATGGAAAAATTCCTCAGTACTGATTTAGATGGTCCTTTGCCCATTTTAAAATAACTCTGGAGAACATCTGAGATGTAAGAAAAAAAGTCTGATTTTCAATAACAAAGAATCAGCCTCAGGAAAAGCAAATAAGCCGTCTCTGTTGTACTCTGTTGAGGGTTGGTAAAGAAGGCAGTATAGAAAGTTTGAGAGAAGAGATGTGTAATGGCCACTGAGGAGAGTGGGACTGAGAATCAATTAGGGGGTTAAAAACTCTGACTTGCTTCAGTGAGAGCCCAGTTGAAGTTCGTAATGTGTAATGGCTCTAGGTAGCACAATTATAGGACCTCCTCTATCTCCATTTAATAGCACTTAAGTAGAAGAAGAAGTAAATGGTGGGAGTAATCCAGAGTTGGTCTTTGTTAAGTCACAAGGGTCAGTAAGGCAAGGGGGATTATTATAAGGCTAGGAATGGGAAGAAAATGTAGCCAGAGCAAGTGTGATGGCCTGGGATAGTCCTAAAGGCAAAAGGGATTAACTGTCATGGTGAGTACAAAGAACAGGTTTATGAAGAGTGAGATATAATGAGAGTTAGAATGACAAATAAAGGAATATCAGAAGACGTTTTCCCCCATGACATAAGGTTGGGAACTGATAATGATATAAAATCAAAAGACATCAATATGTCATTTGAATCAATAAAGTTCAAAATAAGAATATAACAAAAGAGTCAAATGTTTTATTAAAATATGGGTAAATTACATCACTAATGTAAATTATATAATAACATTCTCATGACTTGCCCTATCTAGTCATTATTAAAAAAAAAAGGAAACAAAGTCAACTTTGATATGACCTATCCTCAATGAGCTATGCGGGCTCCTTGTTTTTAAATATAATGATACATTTTGTTTTGACACATATATTTCCCAATGAATAAGCACACAACCCTAACTACAAAACATACTCCCTGATGGGGGCAGCTGAGTAGCTCAGTGGATTGAGAGTCAGGCCTAGAGATGGGAGGTCCTAGGTTCAAATCTGGCCTCAGACACTTCCCAGCTGTGTGACCCTGGGCAAGTCACTTGACCCCCATTGCCTAGCCCTAAGACGGAAGGTAAAGGTTTAAAAAAAAAAAAATCTTTAAAAAACATACTCCCAGCCATTCCCCAATTGATAAATGGGCAAGGGACATGGATAGACAGTTTTCAGATAAAGAAATCAAAACTATTAATAAGCACATGAAGAAGTGCTCCACATCTCTTATAATCAGAGAGATGCAAATCAAAACAACTCTGAGGTATCACCTCACACCTAGCAGATTGGCTAACATGACAGTTATGGAAAGTAATGAATGCTGGAGGGGATGTGGCAAAGTAGGGACATTAATTCATTGCTGGTGGAGTTGTGAACTGATCCAGCCATTCTGGAGGGCAATTTGGAACTATGCACAAAGGGCGATCAAAGAATGTCTACCCTTTGATCCAGCCATAGCACTGCTGGGTTTGTACCCCAAAGAGATAATGGACAAAAAGACTTGTACAAAAATATTCATAGCTGCGCTCTTTGTGGTGGCCAAAAATTGGAAAATAAGGGGATGCCCATCAATTGGGGAATGGCTGAACAAATTGTGGTATATGTTGGTGATGGAGTACTATTGTGCTCAAAGGAACAATAAAGTGGAGGAATTCCATGTGAACTGGAACAACCTCCAGGAAGTGATGCAGAGCGAGAGGAGCAGAACCAGGAGAACATTGTACACAGAGACAAACACACTGTGGTATAATCGAATATAATGGACTTCTCCATTAGTGGCGGTGTAATGTCCCTGCACAATCTGCAGGGATCAAGGAGAAAAAAAACACTATCCAAAAGCAGAGGACAAACTGAGGGAGTAGAAACACCAAGGAAAAGCAACTGCCTGACTACAATGGCTGAGGGGACATGACAGAGGAAAGACTCTGAGCGAACACTCTGATGCAAATACTAACAACATGGCAATGGGTTCAAGTCAAGAACACATATGATACCAGTGGAATCACGCGTCGGCCACGGGGGGTGGGAGGGAGGAAAAGAAAATGATCTTTGTCTTTAATGAAAAATGCATGGAAATGATCAAATAAAATACTATAAAATTAAAAAAAAAAAAAACATACTCCCTGAAAGAAAAAGTTAGTTTGATTATGATCAGAAAGGATGTATCCTTTTACTTAGATAGTATATGATACTCACACTGAATCTGACCAATTTCGTTGTCTTTCAAAGCTGACTTTAATCACACAGTTGCAAACATCATATGTATATATGTATTTTTCTTAAACCCTTTCCTTCTTAAAATCAATACTGTGTATTGATTCTAACATAGAAGAGTGGTAAGATTAGCAATGGGGATTAAGTGACTTCCAAGGGTCATATAGTGGGAAGTATCTAAGGTCAAATTTGAACCCAGGACATCCCATCTCTACATCTGGCTTTCTATCACTGAGTCACCTAGCTGCCCTCATGTGCATATATTTTTGCTTTTGCTTTCATCACACTTCATCATGTATACAAGTTGTCGTTTGGGTTTTTTGGTTGCTTTAATTTCATAACAAAGCACAAAACAAGAAGCACCTGTGAGATGCCTTTCCTACCTCTTACCCACACCCCAAAGCTCCAAAACTAGAGAACAAATTAGGTAATTAAGGGCTAGAGAAATATAGAAGTCTGTTATCTGTGAATCTTAAAATTGCTCAGACTGTACTTTAGAAGATTTGGTTAAGCTATTCCCCTATTGTAACAATGGAGGTACTTGGTCAGGAATGTATTGAGAACTTTAAAATTACTCCACCCTGCTCAGACAGTGCCTTAGGGGAAGATAAAGTTGCAAATTCCTGATTGAACAATGAAAACTCCCCAATTCATATTTATAGTGAAGCAAAAACCCTAAGCTAGGTGGTCTATTTTTAGATCTACTACAAAAGGGTGCTAAGTACCTATAAAGGTTAAATTAATCACTAAAAGGTCAAGCAACTTACAAAAGGAAAGCTTAGCAAAAGAGATGAGAAATACTCAGAAGATATAATATACCCAGAGAAGGTGAGAACTAAAGAGTGATGAGAACTAAGAATGGGCAGTCCTGGGAAAAAGCGTCTACTATGATTGGTAGATGTGAAAATTTAGGGGAGGCGGCATAAGAGAAAATTCTCTTTAAAAAACTCAGTTCAGGAGTTGAGGATTTCAGTGAAGGACTGGAGCTTGCTTGGGACGATCTTGTGGTGAGTGATAAAGACTGACTCTCTCTCTCTCTCTCTCTCTCTCTCTCTCTTCCCTTAATTCCTTCATTTGTATTAATTAAAATCTCCATAAAACCCAGCCGACTTGGGTATTTTCATATTTGGGAATTTTCCCATGGTGACCACTTATTTTTAATATAAATCAAGACACTAAAAATTATCTTTACAGTTTGACTGAAACCTTTACAGTTTTGGCAATTCACAGGCTTGGCAAACCATATTTTTGCAGTTACATATCCTAGAAACTGGAATGAAGGCTCCCCAAGTGAAAACTTCAAGGAGGAAACATCCATTGCTGCCTCTGTCAAGTCACCCCAGCATCTTGGCTCTGTTTGGGAGTTAGCTATTGGGAATAGTGCTGGGGCATCCTCTCATGTCGCATCAATTGCTTCTTGGAATTTGGGATCAAATCAAGTGTAGTAGGTTGCACCAAAGTCTGCCAGACAGAGCCAGCTCCTTAGTCATCTTCATTCTTGATCAGAAACCACCTTCTCTTGTGGATTCTTGGGGCCTCAGGAGTCTGGGTCAGAATCTTTGTTTTTTTATTTCATCCTTCTCCTGCCCCCATCACTATGTAGTAGTTGTAGCTTCTGGAGTCCAGAATTTGATAGCTCCTTTCTAGCTTCTCCTTCTGGTGACCCTATATCAATCTTCCATTTTTTGGCTGACACCTGTGTCATAAGCCAGCTTCTCCTTCCGAGGTCCTTGCTCTTAGATCAGCAGACTGTGGCTCAGGGCCCTTCTGAACCCAAAAATCCAATTGCTTTCTGCAGCAGTACAGAGCTCAGGTTGGCCAGAACTTTCCAGAAAATCTCCTGTTCTGAGGCGAGGGGCAGAATCTCTAACTTTCTCAGCGGCTTCTAGTTCTGGTTCTCCAGTGCATACTCTTTCTTCTCTGTCAAAGACAGCAAAAACACTGCCTGGGTGTAGCCAGCTTTCTCCCAGTTACTAGTTTATTCAAATTAGGCAATTCTGGAGCCAGAGAAGAGGGGCAAAGAAGTCTTCCTCCTGTAGAATTTGCCTAAGGCTCTGGGGTATGTGCATTGATTATCTTTCCAGTTATAATGCCTCTGGGCCCTCTTCATCCTCCTCACCATCTTTCTCCAGCAGCTGGTTCTCCTCCTCTTCCCTCAGATCCTCCTGGTTTGGGTCTTTCAGGGAATCCTTTCCTTTCAGAAGCTTCTTCCTCTGATGCTTCCTGTACAACTCCCTTTGACTTGCAACCAGCCCCAGGTACAGAAACTTCTCTACTGTCTCAGCCCATAAGCACTTAGCTGTGGTATGACCCAGGACATCATCTGAATCCTGAAACTCTTCAAAGAGCCAGTACCACTAGTTCTAACATTACATATACAAATCTACATTTCTCTGAATTCATCATCCCTTAATATTCCACTATTCACATAACACCTTATTCAGCCATTTCCTGATAACCAGGAAAGTGTTTTATTTCTAGATTTCTTTTTATTATCTAAAGAACTGTTGTTATGATTATTTCTGTACATATAGACTCTTTCTAACCTCTTTGGGGATACAGTCCTAGTAATGGGATTTCTGCTTCAAAGGCAGATTTGGTAACTGTCAATACAAAATTCCAAATTGTTTTCAAAAATGGTTGAAGCAATTCACAATACCATCAGCAGTAAACTAGCACAACTATCTTCTCCTAGGCTGTATCATTCGCAATCACCACTTCCTTTTCTAGGTGTTCAGGAACCATTCTTTTAATAATACATTGTTAAATTTACTTTCATTTTAAAATTTAAAATGAAAGCAGATTATGTAATTGTAATGAACAAACTAGGCCCCAAGAAGAGTTAAGGAAATGCATTTCTCTCACTTCTTTGCAGAAATAGCAGACAAATGGGCATAGGGTAAACCATATTTTAACAAACTTAATTTGATACGCTATTTGGTCTTGCTCTTCTTTATTCTTCAGTTGGCATGAGAGAGGAAACAGATATTTGGAAATGGAGGTGATAGAAAAACAAAAGATACCAATAAAGTGAAAAAATTAATTATAATTAGTGTTTATATATATATACATATATATGTGTGTGTGTATATATATATATATATACATATATATATATATATATAATGCTTAAGTTTTATAAATCACTTTATGTCTCATTTCATTCTCTTAAGAACCCTGGAAAATAGATGTTATTATACCATTTTACAGTTAAAGAAACTGAGGTAGCTAAAAATTAAATGACTTGTCCAAGGCCACATAGCTAGTAACGGCTGTAAGCTGGATTTGAACCCAGATCTTCCTTGACACCAAGTTCAGTGCTCTATCTACTGCACCACTCAGTTGTCCCTGATTAAATAATGTATTCTAGACTTTTTCCAGGAATAGAAATCAAGCCTAATAGTTTACAGACACCATCGTCTTTCATACTGTAAAATAAAAAAATAAAAATATTTGTCCCCCTTCAGTCCTTCTTTGTCAGAGATCATGGACAAAGGCTTGGTAATTACCTCTCCTAGTTTTTTCAGTACTTGCAGTTTCAGGTCCCCTGGGCCAAATAACATGAATCAATAAAAGACATCTAGGCATTCTCCTTTTATCTCCTTATTTATCTCGGTTATTGACTTATTACCAATATTTGTATATGCCCATTTCAGTACAAAGATCATTCTCAACACAGAAAACAGAAAAAAAATAAGAGCTGAGCAGTTTTCTGTTTTCTCTTCAACCATTATTATCCATGAACCATCTGTTCTGAGCTGCCATTCATCCTATCCTTTCTTTCACCTTATCTCCCTCAATGAAAATTTAAAACCACTTTGTTCTCCTTAGCTTTCATCACCAGTCTTTGCTCCTCCAGGATCAAATATTAAACCTTCTGTTAGACAGTTTTTTTTTAAATTTTATTTAATTAGATGATTTAGAATATTTTCCATGGTTACAAGACTCATGTTCTTTCCCTCCCCTCCTTCCACCCCCCCCCTTCCCGTAGCCAACAGGCAATTCCACTGGGTTTAACATGTGTCATTGATCAAGACCTATTTCCCTATTATTGATATTTGCACTGGAGTGATCGCTTAGAATCTACATCCCCAATCATATCCCCATCAAACCATGTGATCAAGCAATTGTTTTTCTTCTGTGTTTCTGCTCCCACAGTTCTTCCTCTGGACGTGGATAGTGTTCTTTCTCATGAGTCCCTCAGAATTGTCCTGGATCATTGCATTGCTGCTAGTAGAGAAGTCCATTACATTAGGTTCGTACCACAGTGTATCTGTCTCTGTGTACAATGTTCTCCTGGTTCTGCTCCTCTCGCTCTGCATCACTTCCTGGAGGTTGTTCCAGTCTCCATGGAATTCCTCCACTTTATTATTCCTTTTTGCACAATAGTATTCCATCACCAACACATACCACAATTTGTTCAGCCATTCCCCAATTGAAGGGCATCCCCTCATTTTCCAATTTTTTGCCACCACAAAGAGCACAGCTATGAATATTCTTGTACAAGTCTTTTTTCCTTATTATCTCTTTGGGGTACAAACCCAGCAGTGCTATGGCTGGATCAAAGGGCGGACAGTCTTTAAAGCCCTTTGGGCATAGTTCCAAATTGCCCTCCAGAATGGCGAGATCAATTCACAACTCTACCAGCAATGCATTAATGTCCCAATTTTGCCTGTTAGACTTTTAAAGCAGTTCAAACTCCCAACTCTTGCTTTCAACATAGTAATACTGGTCTCTGGGCTATTACTTAAATAAGATGTTCCATCTTTTGACTCTGGATGTTTTTACTGGCTGTTCCTCAGGCTGGGAACTTTCTGCCTCCTCATCTGTTAACTATGGTTTCCTGAAAGTTTCAGCTAAGTCCTATCTCTTAAAAGAACCCTCACTCGGTCTTCTTTAATCTTAGTCCTTTTCCTCAGAGATTGTCTTCAATTTATCCTCTTTGTATATTATTTAAAAAAAATTTTTTTAAACCTTTACCTTCTGCCTTCAAATTGATATCAATTCTAAGGCAAAGAACTAGAACAGCTAGGCAATTGGTTTGAAGTGACTTGCTCAAGGTCACACAGCTAGAAAGTGTCTGAGGCCAGGTTTGAACCCAGGAGGTTCAATCTCTAGGCCTGGCTCACTATCCACTGAGCAACCTCACTGCCCCAGAAATAGCTTATACTTTAAGCAGAGATATTCAATACCTGTCTGTGGCAGAAAAGCAAAATATCATATACAATACAGAACAAAGCAAAATTCTTCTTGTTTTCTTTCAGGAAGTGAGATCCTTAGTCCTTTGACTTTATTGCTAGTAGCTCAACCCTTTTCAGAATTCAGCTGCAGCATCTATCTAAGATACACTACTAGCTTAATGAGTTGCCCACCCAACTGGATCTTCATCCTTTTGTATTTTCCTTTGTGGATTATGAGGTCAATTTCTTTTGGGTGGCCATGTAAGTATTGATGCATCATCACAAAATCACTCATAAATAGGATCATTAAATACTCCCTTTCTTATTTAAGTTTTATATAGGATATCTTCCATAACAGTGGAAAACAGCTTTGACAAAGGTAGGAAGTTCACAGTGGATTGCACACTACACCTGAGTTCAAATCCAGCCTCAGACACTTCCTACATACCTGACCCTGGAAAAGTCATTTAATTCCTGTTTGCCTCAGTTTCTTCATCTATAAGGTGGGAGTCATAATTGAATGTTTTAAGAATCAAATGAGATAATAATTATAAAGAGATTAGCATAGTACCCAGCACATAGTAAGAACTATATAAATATTAGCTATTATTATTTGTAGTTAGAAAAGATCCTTAAATAAAGTTATGACTGTAGTTACATCTAGATGAAAGCATTTAAGATTGTGTCACCCTCCTGATCATGTTTTAGGCTAAGGAGTAGAAAGCTAAAAATAGTCTACCTTCCCCATATGTAATAGAAAAACAAAACAAAATATCTTTAAAGACTTAATTGCCCTCCTTGACATGAACCTCAAAAGATTAGGAAAATCTCTTCAAATTCCTTTAGCTTTATAAAAAAAATGTTCACCCTTTTTAAACCTATGTAATGTTTCAAGATTGTCAAGTGCCCATTTTATTTCTTCAGTCATTGTTCAGTGGTGTCTGACTCTTTATGACCCTATCTGGGATTTTCTTGGCAGAGATACTAGAGTGGTTTGACATTTTTTTCTCTAGCTCATTTTAAAGATGAGGAAACTGAGGCCAACAGGGTAAGTAATATGAGGCCAAATTTGAATTCAGGATGATGAATCTTTCTGGCTTCAAACTGGGTACCCAATTCACTGTATCACCTAGCTAACCGCCCATTTCACTAAATGCTACATAAAGTAGAACTTTCCTTTGTCTAAAAAGTATCTTTTTCAAAGTTCAGGGGATATTCTGTACTTCCAATACTCTTGGAGCTGTCAAACAACTAATATAAATATGTTATAATTTTATATACTTTAATCATACCCATTTCTAGACTGAAGAGTTCTAATCTGATTATGCAAATGAAAGTTAGGTGCAACAATTAGGAAAATTAAGAAGCCTGAAGCTGCAATTTCTTCCACCTAATCTAATTATGTCTGAGCAAAAAAGTGAACCTGGAGAGAAACAATGAGAATGGATTGGGAATGGTAAGAGCACTTACGTATTGAGGAAACGAGTGGTAATTCCATGGACCAGCTGCACAATATCCCCATGTCGTACAGGCCGAGGAGGATTGTTCACCACCAACTGATGCCTAGTTAACAGAGAAAAATATTTGTCTCTCTGCCCAGAAGTGGAAGTGAAGTGTCAGGATCGAAATTATGGTAAACTGAGGCACAGAGTTACAAACAATTTCTTGCTAAATCCAATTTATTGGTAAGGCTGGCAATTATCAGTCAGTCACAAGACCAGAAGGTAGGGCTTACTAGCCTTCATGTAGTTTTAGAAAGTATTAGACAACAAAAGAACAGGCAGTATCACATATGGACAAGAATATGAGTGGTTACAATGTCTGAAGTGCCATGGGCAGCAAGAACAAGAGGAAAGGTTGACTGATAGAATCCATCTGCTCACTGGTTGAAAAGAGATAACATTTCTTGATGCTCAACTGCATTCTGTAAGATCTATTAATGGGATTATAGCTCTCTCTTAATTGTACATGGGTATACAAAGATGTGGAAGCAGTGAGGTGGCTCAGTGGATAGTGCGCTGGGCCTCCTGGAGTAAGGAAGATCTGAGTTCAAAGCCAGCCTTGGACACTTACTAGCTGTGTGACCCTGAGCAAGTCACTTAACTTCTATTTGCCTTAATATACTAGAGAAGGAAATGGTAAACCACTCTAGTATCCTTGCCAAGAAAACTTCATGGAAACAAAGAATTGGATAGGAATGAATGACTGAACAACAACATGTAAAGCTGTACAGAGATAACATTTCTTTGCGCTAAGGTGATTTATAGGGCAACTGAATTTTAAACTAACTCAGAGGGAAAACTGAATTTCCAGACCCAGGAACTTCTGAACTTAACTCAAGAGACAAAGTGACATGGTTCAGCTAGTTATAGAACATAATCAATTTCAGAATGGAATCAAATATAAAATGGGAAATCAATATTTTGTTTTCTCAGAAGTTAGTTATAGAGAATAGTTTCTCACATATTAAAAAAAATTTCACAGATATCTTGTTAATATTATTCATCTGTCCAATATATCAAGACTATCTCTCTAATACAAAAGAGGTTTTACTTTCCATTTGTGTGAACAAAAGGGGAATGAAAAGTTAACTCTATGGCAAAACTAAAATAGGTATTTTAAAGTTACAAAAACTCAAATTATAATCCTTATATAAAATGAGGACCATGTTTTCAAGAGGAAAGAGCACTAGATTTGGAGCAAAAAAGATCATGGATTCGAATGTTTCCTTGCCTTTCATTACTTGTGCTGGGCCTGGGTTTCATCATCTGTAAAATGACAGAGTTTGACTAGATAACCTTTAACATCCCCCCTTAGCACAATGATCTTTTTCTGTTTTCTGGGATCTGCATCTCCTCCTAACGACCCAGCAGAAACAGAATTTTCCATTACTAAATTATATATTATGATTATCAAGAAACTATTTTTCTGGCTACTAGATCAAAAAATTTTAATTATGTCTATTGTAAAGAGATGCTAATTACTACAGAGGTCCAAGCACTTGGTGGTGCCCCTGTGGGAGTTTCCTTCAATGTACTCACTTCCCAGGATCTTTTACAATCCACCAGTTATTGACATCTTTGAATGGATAACAGGTCACTTGTTGCTGGTGGGAGCTGCCTCGGCCATTCTCATACCTAGAGAGGGAAGAATGAAGACAAGAACAATTGGATTTTAACCATATTAGCAGCCAAGCTCCCTTTGTTCTCATCTCATTTGAATTAAAAGGTATCCAAGGCATTCAAGTTTAACTTTATTTCACATATTTTCTCCATGTATAGGACAAATTAATAATATAAACAATGTTTTAGTATTTGAGAATAAAGTGCTTTCAAGAATCCTGGATCCTGACTTTCTGGACTTCAAAATCATGCCTCTAATGCTATCTCATCCAGGAACTTCCCCCAGTGCCTAAGGCCTCCTCACTCTGTAACATTTTACCATCCTCTGGGCCTGCTCATTCTGGACTATCCCTCTGTAAGGCCTATTCCCTCTTCTCCCATCAGTGTGTTCCTCTGAGAGCCTCTATTTTTGTGAAGGGGTCCAAGTTAACCTACCCTTATTCCATTCTGGGCCTCATTCCAGATTTTTTGGTCTTTAAAATCACCTTCTCCAAACTCCTGCTAATTTTTAGTTTCCCTTTATGTGTTATCTTCCTCCATTAGAGTGTAAGCTCTTTGATGTTAGAGACCGTCTTTTTTGGGGGGAGCTTTTACTTGTATCATCAAGGTCTATTATTAGCACAGGGCCTGGTATATCATAAGCACCTAATAAATGCTTCTTTCCTTCCTTTAGCTCTCTATGGGCAAAGATTACTCTAGAGGGAATCCCTGAGTGGAAGGAGACTGTAGGGCTCAAAGAGTTCAATTCTTCCATTTTACGGATGGAGGAAATGATCCCTAGGGAGTTTAAAATATGCTCATTAAAATTCATCCTTGTTTATTCATTCAGAATAAATCTGGCAGAATGTCTACCAGGTAAGACTTTGGTGGATTACTTTAAACATAAAGCAAAGTCTTCACTATTTCAGACTAATCACTTAATTAGACAAATGAGTGAGCTTTTTTTAAATTAAAGCAACAACAACAACAACAAACCTTTTCTTCTGTCTTAGAATCAATACTAAGTAGAGGATCCAAGGCAGAAGAATAATCAAGGTTAGGAAATTGGGGTCAAGTGACTTGCCCAGGATCAGACAACTAGAAAGTATCTGAGGCCAAATTTGAACCCAGGTCTTCCAGACTCTAGGCCTAGCTCTCCATCAACTAAGCAACCTAAAAGTCCCCAAATGAATACATTTTAATATATATAACAATGACTTTTTTACTTTTCATTTTTAATCCCTACTGGGTTTTCTGACACAGAGACCATCATAACATTAGCATAACAAAGTTATTCAATAAATCCCTCTGCAAAATTCATAGCAGAAGGGGCAATGCTGATATTTCCCAGCTGTGTGACCCTGGGCAAGTCACTTAACCCCAACTGCCTAGCTCTTACTACAGTACTTCTGCCTTGGAACTAATACTTAATATAAATTCTAAAAGAACTGTGGCAGTAGAAACAGAAGAAAAACAACTGCTTGATCACATGGGTCGATGGGGATATGATTGAGGATGGAGACTCTAAATGATCACCCTAGAGCAAATAGTAATAATAAGGAAATAAGTCTTACTCAATGATATATGTGGAATTGAGCATTGGCTATGGGGGGGAAGGAGAGGGATTGAACATGAATCATGTAACCATGGAAAAATATCCTAAATTAATTAATTAGATAAACTCAGTTTAAAAAATATATCAATTCTAAGACAAAAAGTAAGGGTTTAAAAAAAATTCATAGCAGAGCTGGAATTTTTTGTCAGTCTCCAGGTTCTATAAGGCAAATCTTCTCAAATGCATTTCTGAAATGTTTCTCTATCTCAAGCTGTAAAATCCAGTTGTTACCTGATAGGGTAAGTATTCTTATGTGAATGAAGCCAGCAGGGCATGGGTTTACCCAAAACATTTCTCAAAGTGATCTGGGAGCCATAGGCTACCTCTAGTGGCTGGCCTTGTGTAATCCGAGCTAATCCACCCTGAAAAAGAAAAGGAAAAATTTCAACCATAGATAATAATTATTTTGTAAAAGAGGCTTACAAAGTCATTCATTTGTAACTAGCTGAGATATTCTGAGGCTGAATCTTGTCTTCTTGGATTTTGTCAACTACCTGAGGAAATTAGAGTAATAAGATTTTATGCATCCACATATTTCTGATATTTATCAGTAAGTTCTGTTCTGTGAAATCAAATGCCTTTCTTTTTAACCCTTACCTTTTGTCTTAGAATCCATACTGTGTATTGGTTCTAAGGCAGAAGAGTGCTAAGGGCTAGGCAATGGGAGGCTAAGTGACTTATCCAGGGTCACATAGCTTGAAGTACCTGAGGCCAAATTTGAACCCAGAACCTTCCATTTCCAGGCCTTACTCTCAATCTACTGAGCCACCCAGCTTCCCTAAATTGAATGCTTTTTAAAAGTAATCAATAAATAGTGAGCACACGACTATGCATATTTGTTGTAAAGGCTTTGCTATTCTCTATTTTTTTAGTAGGAGAGGTAGGAGGAGGAGAAAACAAATGCTTATTTTTAAAGAATTTTAAAATAAAAACTAAAAACAATGCAATATTGTTAATTCTGCCTCTTTCAAGTCAATTATAGGATAAAAAAGATGTGGTTTGTTGTGGAAGACTATCTAGGAAAAAGCCTGGTTTTTTTTCCCTTTAATACATGTTATTAATGCATGTGAAAGTGATGTTCAAAAAAAATCTGCATGACTATTTGCACACCTACAAGATGAGTCTAAAGTATAAGCAAATATAGAACAATACAGTACAAAGATAAAAAATTCCAAAAGATATATTAGAAGCATCCTACCCTGAAATTGCCCAAAGCAGCTACAGAACAGAATATCTAAAAGAGCCTTGTCCTTTACTCCTATGCCAATCAGAATGCTTTAGAAATAAAAATGAAGAACTTCATACCAAGATGAGTGCCCTTAAGAGAAGGCAAACCATTCAATTCTTATGCATATACTACAGCAAAACCCTAAAGTTTGTATCAGATTAAATAATTATCAAGAAATCCAGTGAGAAACTACAGTAAAGAATGTTCCACTTCAGAACTACATAAAAAGGGGGGTGGGGAGGAGTGGGAAAGGAGAGACAAGAACTGAGTAGCCTCCCATCACAACCAGAGATCAGAGATATGCTTCATGGAGGCAGCAAGAGCAGAGAGCTCTTGAGGGCAGAGCAGACTCAGGGTGGTCAGAAAGTCCTCAGGTGAGGTTTGCAAATAGTGGATATCTTTCATGGTCCTCAAAAAAAGATATCCCAAGCTCAGGAGCTCTAACATCCCTAACACTGTGTTCTGAGATACTGGAGAAGGTCCTAACGATCCAGCATTTGGTACTTCGAAGATCCAGAAGGAGAGAACCCTTGGAGGCAGAGATAAGCACAGTAATCCAAGAGACCCAGCGCAAAACCAAAACAGAGCTGACTACTTCACCTAAAAGCATAGCAGGGAGAGGAGTCAGCTGTGGCACACAGCCCTAATGCAAGACTTAAAACTGGAAAAATAAGTAAATCAAAGAAAACACTACTCAACAGCAAAAATCGATTTTTCCCAAGGATGATGCCTAGAAGAAATGAAGCAAGAGATTAAAAAAAAATATGTAGTAAGGAACGAGAAAGAGAATAAATAGATATAGAAATGGAATCCTTGGGGGCAGCTGGGTGGCTCAGTGGATTGAGAGCCAGGTCTAGAGATGGGAGTTCCTAGGTTGAAATCCGCCCTCAGACACTTCCTAGCTGGGTGACCCTGGGCAAGTCACTTAATCCCTATTGTCTAGCCCTTACCACTCTTCTGCCTTAGAACCAATACACAGTATTGATTCTAAGATGGAAGGTAAGGGTTAAAATAAAAAAAAAATGGAATGGAATCCTTGAAAACCAGAATAAACACCAAACCAATCAATTATTCCCTGAGATTTCAAGGAATGTTAAAATGAAATTCAAAAATTGAAGAATAGAAGAAAATATATGATAGCTACTATCAAAAACAACTGAACAGGAAAACAAGGAGAAAGAATTCTAAAAACAGTAGATTATTTCTCAGCCTTGATTGTTAAAAGGTCTGGATATAATATTTCAAGAAATCATAAATGAAAATTACCCAGGACTATTAGAATCAGGACAATGTTAAATATAAGGAATTCAATTACCTTCTCTTAAAAAAACAAAAACATGGCAAAGTAGGGACACTAATTCACTGCTGGTGGAGTTGTGAATTGATCCAACTATTCTGGAGGACAATTTGGAACTATGCCCAAAGGGCAATAAAAGACTGTCTGCCCTTTGATCCAGCCATAGCACTGCTGGGTTTGTACCCCAAAGAGATAATAAGGAAAAAGACTTGTACAAAAATATTCATAGCTGCTCTCTTTGTGGTGGCAAAAAATTGTAAAATGAGGAAATGCCCTTCAATTGGGGAATGACTGAACAAATTGTGGTATATGTTGGTGATGGAATAGTAATAGGCTCTCAGTAACCGAGGATGACGATTGTCTTTGTGCGCTTTCATCTGTGATGTAGATGAGTGTGCACAAAAACACTTGTGGTGATGGAATACTATTGTGCTAAAAGGAATAATAAAGTGGAAGAATTCCATGGAGGCTGGAACAACCTCCAGGAAGTGATGCAGAGCGAAAGGAGCAGAACCAGGAAAACATTGTACACAGAGACTGATACACTGTGGTACAATCGAAGGTAATGGACTTCTCCATTGGTGTCAATGTAATGTCCCTGAACAATCTGCAGGGATCTAAAAAACACTATCCACAAGCAGAGGATAAACTGTGGGAGTAAAAACACAGAGGAAAGGCAACTGCTTGACTACAGGGGTGGAGGGGATATGACTGAGGAGAGACTCTAAATGAACACTCTAATGCAGATACCAACAACATGGAAATGGGTTCGAATCAAGAACACACGTGATACCCAGTGAAATCGCGCCTCGGCTATGGGAGAGGTGGTGGGAGGGGGGAGAGGGAAGAAAAGAAAATGATCTTTGTTTCCAATGAATAATGTTTGGAAATGACCAAATAAAATAATGTTAAAAAAAAAACAACCCCAAAAGGAACAATTCCAGGAATGTCATAGCCAAAACCTACTCTTCTGTATCAAAGGAAAAAATACAGCTGGTTCTGGAAAGAAGGAGCTCAAGTATAGGAATGATAGTCATAATCACAAAAAAAAACTTGGCAAGCTTTATTAAAAATAAGAGATCTTGCCATACAATGTTCCAAAAGGTTTACTACCAAAAATAATATCTTGCAAAGCTGGGTAGAACCCTGTGGGGGAGGGGAGAGGATGGACCTTTAATCAAATAGGGGGCTTTCAAACAACATTTCTGGTGCAAAAACCACAGTTGAGTATTTACTTTTGTAAGAGAAAGGAATATGCAAAAAGAAGAAATGGCAAAAGAGAGAAAATTAGATGCAGTGTAGCAAGAAGCAGCCCATGTGAGGGAGAGGCAGGAAGGAAGAGACCCAGGATTCCAAAGAGAACAGAGGCTGAAGAGAACTCAAAAACTGCCACTTCAGCTCTGACTCCTTCAGCTGAGAGCCTGACCTGAGGCTCTCGGTGGCTGGAGATCCCCTCTGGCCCCTCTCGACAGTTTCCTAGTGAACCCCTGAATTCTTGCTCAGCTCAACTATTATTGATTGGACTTTGAAAAAAAGTTATCTATTGAGAAGATCCTCTCCAAGGATTTTCTCCACCTCTCTGGCCCCAATTTGTCGTGAACCCCAGCAATTTGACCAGAGTAGCACAGGAATAAAGACAATCAGCAGCTGACCAGAAAGGAGGTTGAGAGCCTGGACCCCTTAAGAAGAGGGGGGGAGGTCAGTCTGCCAGCTTTTAGGGATTCCTGCTACCCACTTTCCTTAACCAAACTTTAATTTTTTCCTTCCCTGAATGGTTCTCTATTAAAGTGTCACTATTAGGTCAGATCTGCCTATTTTCTGACACCAAAGAAGGGGACTGGAGATTGGGGAAAATCATACTTCTCCCCAAAGAGGAGCATTAGCTCAAGACTAGGGTTGAGAAGTGGACCCAACTAAAAAGGAAAGTGTTAGTTGGGGAATTGGGAGGATTCAGAAGCAAGAAGATCTATCCTGCCTCTCAACAACAGCTAAGATCAAGAAGAGAAGCAGTGAGTCATTTCTCTAGAGCCCTCTCCTCCATCCAGTCCTTAACCTCCCAACACCATTCTGAGGAGACATATTCTGTCCCTCAGAGAGACAAACTCAGGTTGCCTTCACCAAGGGGAAGAGGGGGAAGATCAACCTCTTCTCCCCTCTCATTCCCTCAACCCTTTCTCTCCCTCTCTTCAATTCACCAGTGTAGGGGGGAGTAACTTCCTTTCCTGGCCTGTATTACACTTTGAAATACAAACATAAGAGTCTGGAAAAACCTAGGAACAGAATAAGAACTTTAATGTCATCAAAGGTTACTAAGATAGGTAGCAAAGGGAGTGGAGAAAGGGAGAATTTGGAACTGAAAATACATGTTTGAAAAGTGTATTAAGGGTGTTAAACAAGAGAAACAGAGGTCTGGAGGTAGACTGGTTATTAAAAGGCTTTAAGAATGGGATGAGAAAGGAGGATAAAAAGAGAAATATATTAATATAGAAAAGAATAGAAAGATAAAGGAAGTTGTGAGGGGAAGTGGACATCAGATGAACCTCATTCTTAGCTGAAATAAACAAAAAAGAGGGTTGAACACACACTTGCACAGTTTGATGTAGAAATAATATCAAACTCAAAAGCCAGTGAGAAAAAAGAAAAAGGGAGTTCGGAAGGATTATACCATGGAGGTAAAAGGCACAGGCAAAATGGATTTCCTGATTGCAAAAAGAGGGACTAAAAGGGTTAAAAAAAAAAAGAAATGGTAGATTACCAATATTATATGCATTTTTACATCAAATTATCATTTAATAAAATATGTATATGGAAAGCACTTTGCAAACCTTAAAATGCTATATAAATGTTAGTTATTATTTAAGTGACGGTTCCACGGGACAAATTTCTGGATTGTTATTTTAATTACAGTGCTATTCCTTATTTTTTCTTCTTACCTCCAAGCTGGCTTGGAAAGCACTAGACATAATTTGATCATGGGGTCCAGAGCGGTATAATACAATCAGATGAATGTAGAAGAAAGATAAATACATAAATACTGGTATGATCAACAAAGCTACTCCTCTGGCTAGCAAATGACAGAATACACAAGCCTGTAGGAAGATTTAAAAACAAATAATTATTTCTTCTTGTCAAAGTTAAACTCTGAATTTCTACTATGTCTACTAATTGTATTCTTCATTTGGGAAATATAAAAAGCATCAACTTTAATTAAAAAAATGTATAAGTATATAGACCATTAAACTGCTGCATTAGAAGCAGCTAATAAACACTCACACCAGAATGCTGATATATTTTTGTGTTACTATGTTTTCTAGCCAATAAATTTGTGATAACAAATGGATTTTTATTACCTACATTTGATAAAGCTTGGTCTCCAATCAAGTGCCAGGCATGGACTGAAGCAATGGTAAGTATCAGTATATAAGTGAAAAGGCCCATATATTTTACCCTGAAAATATATCATAAAGAAATAAAACTGGGATATAAAAAATAAAATGGGGGAGGCAAATCACAACTACCCAAAAGAACTGAACTTACCCAACTGCACAAGAACTAGAAACTCCAGTCAGTATTAGCCAAAACCACCAGCTCACAGAAAATGAGCTAGGATGAGAGAACAAAAACATAAAAATAGTCCTCAAACTGCAGCATTATCAAAATTACATCAAGATCAAAGATGATACAGAGGGGGATTTCTCTGGATTATTTAGACAGAAATTAACATCAGATACAACAAATACTTCGCATCAGTCTATACCAAAAGCTATCCTTGAAGAATTTTTCTTTGTCAGGATTCCCCCAGTTGGGTATAACTTAGAAAGGAAGCAGAAAAAGTGCTTAAAGAAGTGGATTACTATTTATAAAGTCAACTGCCTGAGTTAGTTAAAAAAAAAAAACACAACAACTTAGAGTAAGAATATGATAGTGTCCCAAAAGTCTTAGTGTATTTTAAAGTTTTAATAATTTTAGAAGTATAAACAGTACAAACTTACCAAAAAAAAAACTTTTGAAAGGTTATTTCAAAATAATGCTGCTTCTTAAAAAAATTCAATATAACCACCATTTTGTGATATGCATCACACTAGTCAATTTTTGACTTATGATAAAAAGTCTCTTGGAGATAGATCAGGTACCTAAGATCAAGCAAGAAGACCTCCTCTACTAATTCACTAATCTGATAAAATGTCATGCAGAAACTGTCATACATGCAATGCATAATGACAGGATGCCACATCTTGTTAAAAATTTAAAAAAATATTATTTAAAAGACATAAAACTAGATAAGTACAAAAGAAATTTAAAAAATTAAACATCCAAATTAGTTTTTTTGTAAGTTTGCAGGATTTATACTTTTGAAGATACTAGTGCTTAAAATTGCACTAAGATTTGAGGGAGAGGGAGAAAGAGAGGGAGAGAGATATCTAAAGGGACACCCATATACAAATAAAGACCACACAGGATATGATTAACACATGGTCAAAGTTTGGAAGGTGTAAATAATATGCACTATAAAAGAAAGAAGAATATGCACATAAGTGATGTCATTCAGTCTTGTTCTGATTCTTCATGATCTGTGAAACAAACTGCACATGGGGTTTTCAAAGTAAAGATACTGGAGTGGTTTGCTTTTTCCTTCTTCAGTTTTTATGCAAGCAAGGGTTAAGTAACTTGCCCAGGGTCACATATCTAGGTAAGTATCTGAGATCAGATATGAACTTGTCTTTCTGACTCCAGGCCGGGTGCTCTATCTGCTATACCACTTAGCAGCCCTTATCTAATATAATTTGAAAAATAGCATTAATTTTAGCAAGGATGCTCTCAAAATTCAAGACAGAAAAGTCCAAATGGAAAAAGCAACTAAGGAAGGATTCATCAAAGTAGTCTTACCTGTTTTTTTGGGAATTTGAGAACTTCAGGTAGGACAATACAGCCAAGAGATTAAAAAAAATTAATAATGACTCCAATAGCATCAGCCTAGACTGAGTAATCAAAGAATTCTCTGTTATAAGGAGGAAAATGAACAAAAAGTGAACCATGACCAAATTTATGGAAATGAGTCAAAAACATTTGGGATTCTTTTATTTTTCTTAATTGTTTCACAATCCCATTCATGACAATGGCTTTTATAAACCTTTTTATTGCTTCTCAAATCTTCCATGGCCCTTCCTTCTCCCAGCCTCTCAGCTGAGAAAACTGCCTCCTATTTCTCCTATTTCAGGAGCTGAGGACTCCTTTTTCTCCCTTCTTCCTCATCCCAAGTCACTCAGATGCCTTCTGTCACTATCTATGCTTTGACCCCTATCTCTTATGAAAAGATGACCCTTCTCCTTGCCAAGGCAAATCCCCCTACCTACACAAGTGATTTCATTCTATCTTATCTCCTCCAATAGAATGAATCCCTACCATCTCCACTCTCAATTACCTTCAATTATTCCTTGTCTACTAGCTGCTTCCCTATTGCCTACATATATATGGTTCATATCTTACCTAGTTTCAAAAAAATCAATTTATCTATCTCTGCTATCTATCATCTCATTTATTTCCTCCATTTTGTGGTTCAACTCCTTGAGAAAGCTGTCTACAATGGATGCTTCACCTTCCTTTCCTCTCACTCTCTTTGTAATAATCTATAATATGACTTCTGACCTCATCATTCAACTAAAATTGCTCTGTCCAAAATAACCAATATGCTCTTTATGGTCAATGGCCTGAAGCCAAGACAGGAGAGTAGCAGAAAGAAATAGGATGAGCTCCCTACAATTCTCCACTACCCTCTGTTCTATAACTCCTCCAAAGAGACCTAAAAAATATTAACCTGAATCCTGATTGAGAAATTTTAAAAAGTTATAGTTGGTCATTTTTCCAAACCAAGTTGGCAAAGGCGTAGGGACACAAGAGAAGTCTTCTGACATTGGGGACAGGGTCTGGTCAGGAGAATGCCAGCATAAGGAAAGGGGATATATGCATTTAGGTTAGAAGAGGCTCCAGATCCAATACAGAGACCTAACACTGCATGGAGTATAGGAACAGGTAGCAACTAGCAGTTCTGTCACTCACTAGCCAATTCCAGTTACAGATTCAGTGTGGACAGAGAAGGTAGTCTGCATCTAGGGGATATACTTCAGGATAAGGAACAGTCACTAGCCCTAGTGCTTATTGATTGACTGACTTTAATAAGGCAACAGAACTGTATTTTATTTGGGAATAGATTTGAGATGATTAAGAAAACACTAAAAAAGAAAAGTTTTATGAGAAGTATTTGTTCATTTATTACTCTATATAGGGAAATTTTGAGGAAGGTAAATTTCATCACAGACATTAAAAATGCTTAGATCTGATGGACGTTCCTATTTGTGCCTTATGACTCACCTAGGCACCATCAAACCATTGCATTGAGCCTTCTGTGATTCCTCTGTTTGTTGACTATGAAGTGCAGCAATCCCCAATTTCCACTCCCAAAAGTTAGAAAATTAAACCATTAGCTCATCTGTGACGTTCTTGAGGTCAAATCATTCTTTGGGCTTATGATATATCAAACATTTTGGAAACAAGTAGATGGTGCTACAGGGCAAACATGAATGAATAAAACCTGTCCATGGTATGCCTAGTTTCAAGCTGTTGAGTACCCTTTGGCAATGTAATAATGTGCTATCAAGAATGATTCAAGATACCATTCTTACCCATTAGAATCAAAAGTGCAGCTCCAAAAGCAGCATAGTGGGAAAAGTTGAGTTCCAATACAATTTGGTAAGCCAAAGGGACACAAAGGGCCCCTGCTAGAGCCGGCAGCAGGCGCAAGGACCACACTGGCACATTATTACTGTATTCTAGAAAAGATAATCAAATATCAGCATGAAGAATATAGTACAAATGAACTTAAAATATAGCAGGCATGTTTTCAAATGGAAAAATGGCTGAGTATATACAATAGTCAAAAGACAATTCATATGATTTTGGAATAAGGTACAAATCAGTGGTCACATATGTTTTGCAATTGAATAGTCCTCATACACTAGAATAAAGTATCATGAGAGAAGGAAGATAACTGGGGATCCTAATATTATTTACGATACCTTTTCAGGAATACTCTCAATACTTCAGATTGAGACATTTCACTGAGCAAAAAACCCACATTGTCAAGTTTTTAAAACTTGACATTTTAGTTTGAGGAATATTTAATAAAAAATGAGCTGAAAATGAAAAATAGCGTTTACCTGCTCCAATTCTGTTCCATAAAAAGTTTCCATCAAATCCTCCCAAATAACCTAAAATATAAGGCCAATCCACCAATAAACATTTATTATTATTAAAAATAATAATTGGAATTTATATAACACTTTGAAAAGCTTGAAAAGTATATGCACTGACTTAGTTGAAATTTATAACAACTGTCTGAAGTATTACTTCAATTTTACAGATAAGGAAACTAAGTCACCTGAATTATCTATCATCCAAGGTCTTAACAACTTGGTAACAACAAACTTATGAGTGTGTATTCTCATGTATCCTATCATATATTCTGATCATCCAAACCCCAGAAGAAATTAAGCCCTGGTGATTTCTTTTTCCAGAGCATTCTAAATTACAATGAAAACTAAAATCAACATTATCTTTTCCTGTATGTTTTCTAAATAAGTATTTAGATGTACAAACTTTAAAAACTACAAGAATGCTCTTCTACTGGCTTGTAATTAAGCATTTTTATTTTATGGAATAGGCTAAATTATAGGTCATAATTTGCCTTATAAATCTAGGCCCATGTTTTCTCTAGTGAAATCTTACAATCAATCTACAGCCCAGTGATTCCAAGGAGTTTCTTGATAAAATTTTATAGGATATAAACCCTATCTCTCAGCTGTAATTGTCTTCAACCCTCAATTTTAAGAAAATAAGCTATTAGCTTCTAACTAGTTTAAATTATTCAAATGAAAGGTTCTCAATTTATTTTACTGAACGTGAAACACAGAGTATTTCTTCCCTAACAAGAGAAAACTTGAGAAAGAAAAACTTAACTTTTTCTTAGATTCCAATATCAACTGATATTTTAAAACTATTGTCAAGGCTTACCTCCAAAAGCAAGCAACATGTGGCCAAGTGGTGGTCCACTACCATCCACAAAGAATACCTGCTTCATGTAAAGAGATACGAATTGCCCATAGTAGACTTCATCAAAACTAGAAAAATAATTAAGAATTTTAATATTATATTCACCAGAAATCTCAAACTTATCTCATAATGTATTTGCACAATACAAAGCTTTGCTGATGCTATCTCCTCAATTTCTCTTACATTTTTAGTTAAGGCCCACATTGTCTTTTGACTAGATTACTGCAACAGTGTCCTAATTAATTTCTCTGCCTCCAGTCTCTATCCTCTACACAACTGTCAAAATGAGGTTCCTAATACACTCCCTTGCTCAAAAAGCTTCACTAGCTCCTAATTGAACTTAGGAGAAAATACAAACTCCTGGTTGGCATTTAGAGTCCTTTACATTCTGGATCCTGTGCAGGAACTGGAACAGCCTTCCATGGCTCTCACCATTTTACTGAAAAAACGGAGACCATTTTCTGTGAACTCCTTCTTCTTTCCTCCTCATATTATTATATTATTCTGATACTTACTACCACTAGCTACACTTTCATCCCTCTCACATGAAGAGGGCCCTTCTTTTTGGCCCTTCTTGCTAAGGTTAATCCCTCTACCTATGCAAGTAATCCCATTCCATCCCATCTCCTCTGCAGATTTCTCCCTCTGTCATCCCCACTTTCAGTTGTCTTCAATCTTTCTCTTTCTATTGACTACTCATCTACAGGCATGCCCAGGTCTCTCCTAACTTCAAAAAGTCTCTACTTAGACCAACTTACTAACTATAAACATCTCTCCTGCCTTTTGTGACTAAACTCCTGAAGAAGACCATCTATAATAGGTACCACTACCTCCTCTCTTAATTCACTTCATTCTGGCTTCCAACTTCATCATTCAACTGAAATAGCTCTCTCAGAAATTAATACTTATCTCTTAATTGTCAAATCCAATGGTCTTTACATGTGTCATTAATAAAGACTCATTTCCATATTATTATTTGCTCTAGGGTGACTGTTTAGAGTCTACATCCCCAATCATATCCCCATCAAACCATGTGATCAAGCAGTTGTTTTTCTTCTGTGTTTCTACTCCCAGTTCTTTCTCTGAATGTGGATAGCATTCTTTCTCATAAATCCCTCAGAATTGTCCTGGATCACTGCATTGCTGCTAGTAGAGAAGTCCATTACATTCGATTGTACCACAGTGTATCAGTCTCTATATATAATGTTCTCCTAGTTCTGCTCCTTTCCCTCTGCATCACTTCCTGGAGGTCTTTCCAGTTCACATGGAATTCCTCCAGTTCATTATTCCTTTGGGCACAATAGTATTCCATCACCAACAGATACCACAATTTGTTCAGCCATTCCCCAATCAAAGGGCATCCCCCTAATCAATGGTCTTTTCTTAATTTTCCTCCTTCTTGACCTTTCTGCTGCCTTCACTATTGTGGATCATTCTCTTCTCCTTGCTAGAACCTATTCAGGTTCCTATGTTGGATCTTCATCTTGATCTACTATTCATGAGACATAAAGGGCTCTGACCTAGGCCCTCTTCTTTTCTCCTTCTATACTACTTCAATTAGTGATTTAATCAGTTCCCATTAATTCAATTATCTTCTCTATGCTAGTGATTCTCAAAGCATCAAATCTCTGTTGACCTCCAGGCTGGCTGGACTCAACATGTCCAAAACTAAACTCATCTTCCCCTCCAAAACCTCCTCCCTCCAAACTTATCTAACATTGTTGAAATAACCCCCAGGTTCTAAATTTAACTGTCATCCTTAACTCCTCATTATCTCTCATGCCATTCATATTCAAGGCCTGCTGATTTAACCTTTGTAACATTTCTCACTTCTTCCTACCTTCTCTGATAATGCCATCACCCTGGTAGTTTCCTAACTCCTAAACTATTGCAACAGTCTGTTGATTAAGAAGAAGTTAGATTGTAAAAATTAAATTAGTATCTAGTAATAAAATATTATATTTTATGAGGTTTATTAAGGATACAAAATAAAAAACCATGTGCCCATGGCTGATTAGCCCACTCAAAATCCCCACGCTTAGCTTACCACTATACTTGCTACATCATTGCAATGGAAGACACCGTGGGAGGTCTTACTGCCAATTAAATACCAATTGTGATCTCACCAACGTGGAGACTCAGGTGAGATTATAGGGAATTCTGGTAAATACCAAGGACTTTTGGGGATTGAAGTCTAGGGTTCAAAATCTCCATTTTTATAAGATCAAGAGAAGAAAGTGACAAAGAAAGGGAGGGAAAGAAGTAGAGAGGGAGGTAGGAAAGAGGAGAGCAGAGAAGAAAAGAGAGGGGGAGGGGAAAGGATGAGAAGGGAAAGAGAAAAAGAATATGTTTGATGAAGGAGTTAGTCAGAAAAGACTAAGAGGATGGAATTAATTGACTATGTAAAAGAGCTAATCTTGGGTAATGGTCACCATAATAATATACTAGAGAAAAGGAACAAAGAATAGAACATAATGGGTACTTAATAAATGCTTTCTGAATGAAAGTAAATAAAATACTCTTGGATAAGGCTATTTTCTTTCCTATACTTAAAACTGTGCTGTGCTGAATTTTACATATTCTTGTTCTATATTTACAAGATCTAGCTTATAAAACTAAACCGTTAATTTCTTAGGCATAAACCTATTGGTTTACTGTCTATAGAACTGGACTAGGATTTGTTTTAAAATTTTCAGTATACCTACAAAAGTGATATAGTAACAAGTATAGTAATTTCTCATTATGAGGAACTCACCTTATGAATAATTTAATAAAAAATCACTTCCAATAAAACAATAATCAGGAACTAGGGCCTTTCTTCAACATAATGAAAAGTATATATTTAAAACCATCAACAAGTATCATCTGCAATGGGGATAAGTTAGAAGCCTTCCCAATAAGATCAGGAGTGAAGCAAGGATGCCCGTTACCACCACTATCATTTAATATTGTACTAGAAACTCTATCGGTAGCAATTAGAGAAGAAAAAAAATTGAAGGGATTAAAGTAGGCAATGAGGAAACTAAACTGTCACATTGCAGATGATATAATGGTATTCTTAAAAGAATCCCAGAAAATCAACTCAAAAGCTAGTGGAAATAATTAATAACTTTAGCAAAGTTGTAGGATACAAAATCAACCCACAAAAAACATCAGCATTTCTATATATTTCCAACAAAACTCAGCAGCAAGAGTTAGAAAGAGAAATTCCATTTAAAATCACTCTAGACATTGGGAATCTATTTGCCAAGACGAACACAGGCACAATCAAATGTAATAGACTTTGCTACTAATTGCAATGCAATGATTCAGGATAATCCTGAGGAACTTATAAGAAAGAATGTGATCCAGATTGAGAGAAAGAACTGTGAGAGTAGAAATGCAGAAGAAAAACATTTGGTTCTACAGGTATACGATTGGGGATTTGGGTTTTATAAGATTACTCTATTACAAATATGAATAATATGGAAATAGGTTTTGAACAATAATACATGCATATACCCAGTGGAGTTGCTTGTCAGCTCTGGGAAAGGGAAGGGAAGAAGGAAGGGAGAGAATTAAATTAATTAAAAAATAAAAATAAAACAATAATCATAAATCTTATTGAATAATAGCTGGTAATGATTATTTTTCAAAGTTTAACACTCTCAATTATGGGATGGCAACCAGAATGCCCAGAAAAATGAAAAAAATATTTTTTTCAATATATCAAATTCTACATATCATTGATCTATGTCTATAAGATCTATTTTGAAGAGTTGATACTGGCTTATGGACAAACTGGTCCTAATTCTCCCTTCAAAGATATAAACTGAGAATCTTTTCTTTTTCACATTTTTTAAAAAGCATTTTTTACAAAATCAAGTTCTGAAAACATATGCAATCTATTTTGGCTAAATTCTGGAATTTGAGAAATGCAAGAAGTTGGCTTACACTACTGCCCGTGGATAAGACAATTTCCACAATCGACTCAACAAAGCCATCACCGTCAGAGCCACTAAATTCACGTTGATCTCTGCAGTTACAACAACAGGGCACTTCAAAAATATTAACATCCTGTGAGAAAGTAGATTGAGCACCCTATAGAAAGAAACAAGCCAGTTACCAAACTGGAACCTATGACCAAAGGACTAGAACCCAAGAAAAATGTTTTTTAATGGAATCAGATATGATTAGTACAATTGTTATACTTAAAATACAGTATCACAATGAATGAAATAAGCTTTGTAGAAACATGCTGCTTTGGACATGTCCCTCTTTCTCTAGAGCAGTTTTCTCTGCTACAAAATATGAGGTTCAACTATTTCTAAGGTCCCTTCTAGCTCTAAAATTCCATATACTTTGACTACAGGGTTATACAAAGTTGAAACATAGCCTGGTGTCATGGATAGATGACTGTCAGTGGAGTTAGAAAGACATGGGTTCAAGTCCTACCATACTAGCAATTTCCCTTAACCTATATCAGAGACACAGGCTAATAAGACCATAAAGTTACAAATTAATTGCCATCTGCATTAATGGAGATGCACTGTATAAAATGTAAAATCCTTTAGGGTTAGAAATGTTTAGCTTTCTTCCTACCAGGATCAGTGCAATGCTGGACACTGAGTTGAAGTTTGCACATGAGGGATTTCCCTACATGTATGAAATCATTGCTACAAACCAAGGAGAAAAATTACAGGATGAAATAGAAGGAAATGTTATAAAGGAAGGGGCATCAGGTTAAAAGTCAGAAAATGTGATTTCTCATTCTAGCTCTGCCATCTAAAATGCTTACATTGTTATTTCATCAGTACAAATGATAGATAACCACTTTTATATCTTTTAGTAGTAGTAGATAGACGTGTGTTACTATAGCTAGTCTTCTATTGGGATGATGTCTGCTGGCAAAGTAGCTCCTCAGTCAGTTCCTCATTGATCAATAATTGAGGCACTCCCAGTTTGGTAGGAATTGTCAGAACTTGTGCTTTATTGGCTTTGCCAGGATAACCAGTGAGATTATGCGCAGGAGTGGGTCTTTAAGTCATAATAGCCAA
The DNA here is from genome assembly GCF_027887165.1 of Monodelphis domestica. Taxonomy (NCBI): domain Eukaryota; kingdom Metazoa; phylum Chordata; class Mammalia; order Didelphimorphia; family Didelphidae; genus Monodelphis; species Monodelphis domestica. The sequence continues at coordinate 465,351,848 of NC_077227.1, read as the reverse complement.
TTGCTGTCTTCTACATGTTGTTATAAAAATACTTTATACACCCCTTGATCCAAAACATCAGCCAGGTAGGGTGTGGTAGGAAGGCTGTGCAAGGATTATTATCCCTATTTTACAGATATAGTCATAGAAAGTATGAAATAGCTGACCTCTAATTCCTGCCTCGGATCCTGGGCATATCACTTGATCTTTCAATGGTTGGACAAAACAGGGATTCTTAAGAAGTGAAAGGATATTTCCAGAGTTTTGCAACATTAATATTCTATTGGTGACACTTGTTTTGTGATTTCTAGTGTTGACAAAGCTACTAACCTTAATAACGAAAGGAAATTCTAAAATTTAGTTGGGGGTTAGTAAATATAAGGAAATAACTTGTTTCTCCTACTCCATTCAAGTTCACGAACCGCCCCACCACCCGAAATCTATGCAGAGACTCAGTGCCCCAGGTGAAGAACCCCTCCCTGCTCCAATCTTGTCAAGGGCTGAGAAGGTTCCAACCTGCGCTGGTCGAGTGTGCCTTCTCCAGGGAGTTCCCTAAGCCAATGAAATCACAGGTTCGGTGCTTGCAGATGAGGAAACTGAGGCTCGGAAGTGCCTTGGCTGGAAGGATCACCAGCTGGTAAATGGTGGAACCCACCTCAGACGCTGACGAGCGACAGCTGCTGCCGACTTCCAGCGAGCCTCCGCGCACGCCGCCCCACAGGCTCTTTTGGACCAGGCGTTTCTCCTCTCTATGCCTCAGTTTCCCCCTCTGGTCAGCGAGGGGGTCTGGATGCGGCGGTCTCTACCATCCGAGAAGTTGTGACCCTCCGACCGTGTAATTAGGCACGCAGGGGGAGGGGCTGGCCTTAAAATCACCCGTGAGCACATTTAAAATTAAAATCACCGAGCTGGGGAGGGCCTTAGGCTTGGCTTGGCTTGGCTCTGGAGCTGACTCCCAGGTCCGCGGTCTCGCTAGTTCCACAGCGGAATCTCAGCAGAGTAGAGGATACACCACACCGAGATCCAGGCTCGATTAGGTGCGCCTGCGAAGAAGTCCAATCGTAGCGAAGCGACAAGTCACGTGTACATCGCGCTTAGCGCGTATTCGTTCTGTCAGAGAACGCACTTGAATGAATGCCGACCATCGCGCATGCACACAGACAGCGAAGTTTCTTACCCTCTAACCTCCAAGGTTGGAAGTCGGTTTATTCGTCATCCCGTCCCCATGACTGAGCAGAAAGTACACTGCGCATGCCCATAGGGAAGCAGTTGTATCGAGGCCTGTCCTTGGGGACATTGGTTCCCATTGATTTCTTCCATCGGTTTGCCTTAAAGCAGTTTTACAGGCCTGCATGCAAGTAGGGCAGAGGCCTAGCCTCATCTTTGAATTTCTGGCAGGAATCCTTGCCTGTAATTTGTACTGTTCTAAGTTTTTGTCCGTATTTTAAGCTGACCTGATCCATTAACGACCTAAAGCAGCATGCATTCAATGAGCAATCTCTACTGGATGCAAGGCATGGTGCCAAGTCTATTCTCTGAAGAGTTATTACCCCCAATAACTACCACCCACACCCTCACCCCCCCCACCACTCCATGAACTTTTACCTAAGATTTGTCCAAAACATGACCATTGAGTGCAGGTCAAACGGAAATCGCCATTATTAACAAAATGAGGAGTGATTTTATTTTGACCCTTTTTATCTGCTGTAATGTCTGGGTTCCAGAGTAATGTAAAATATTAACAGCTGTTCCTATTACTATATGAACATAAGAAATAGGCACTTTATCCAAGGCCCTAATGCTTTTACGTTGTCATGAATACAGAATAAATTCATATGGTTATGTGGAGTCCCTCCTATTAGAGATGATACCCCCCCCATGTTGAGAATTTCATGGTTTATGTCTCCCACAGTGCAGTATAAATCCTTTCTTTTACTGTACTGAAAGTAAAAGCTGGCCAAACACAAGTATATATGATTTTCTCTTGGCATTTTAAATAGATCCCTAAATTCTTAATATGCATAAAGAATTTACAGATCAGCCACTGAAGGGATTTAAAGGAAAAAGTCAAGCTGTCTCACCAAGCAAAAGTACTAAAACAAATTACACAAAATTTGAGAAAGCAAATATGCTTTATTTTTAAAATTTTTTTTATTTAAATAAGGAGAATTCTTTCATATGGAAAGAGCTAATACAATCACATATTTGAAAGGAGAAACAATAGGTACTGAAACGGAGGGAAAGGGCAAGAGAGTGCCACCACTGGCCTGGTGATTCCGTGATTCTAGTTTCCCATCCAAGTTAAAATAGTTTCCAAAAAAAAAAATTATATATAAACAGGTTGCACATTACATTTTTATCCATCGTCTGCCCTTTCAAATATCTGGTCTACATGAAAAGACAAAGAGAGGAAAGGCCAAAAAACAAAACAAAACAAAACAAACAAAGAAAAAAAAACCCAAACAAAATCTTTTACTATACAGGGCATGAGGTTAAAAGCTTTAAGGAGTACAATATCCCCAATATAAACAATGAATGTCATCCATTGAGCCTAAATGGGTTTCCACTAACAGGTGCCTCCACATGCTAATGTGACCACAAGTCACTACTACCATTTTCAGGGCCATACTAGGGTTCATGAGGGAATTTAGGAGAAATGAGGCAACCACTAGATGTTCTGAGGAGCCAGGGAAATCATTGTAGTTATATATACTGCCAGCAAAAGTAGGGACAACTGATTAGGTGACCATCAGATTTTCACATGCACCAGAGTTTTATCTTTTTGTTCTAAATGAATTGGAGTTATTTAAATCCCAAACCAATCTGTTTGTCCTCAGGTCACACCAATGAGTTGGGAAGGCTCACTTTCCTGATTAATGTATTTCCCATTCCATCAGAAAATGTAACAAAAGGAAACTTCAGAGTCACTGGCTTTCAGAAGTAAATTACAAAACATTGTATCTGAGCTTACCCTGTGATAAGCAAAAAAAAAAAAAAAAGAAGGGGGAAGAGATATGGAATGGGAAGCAAACATGCACCAGCTCCCTTGCTTACTGAAGAAGGGAGCCAGCAAGCAGTGAGGAGTGGCTGGGCCACAGGGACCTATTGTGTGCCTGGAAAAACTTGCCACACACTGACAGTGCAATTGTATGTAATTTTTATGACACCCAAGTTTACAACAAACATACACAGTACAACACTGCCTCATTACATACAGCCCATAGCTATAGTAAGAATCTAAGATTTGCAGTAATCATCTAGAAGGTGTAGGAGTGCAGAAAGGTCAACATATAGCTGTTGGGCATAATTGATATCCAAATTTTAAAATGATACCTGAAATGTCCTCAAAAGTGGCTCGGCAATGGTTGTGAGGAAAGATCTTTTAGTTTCTGAAAATAGAAACCACATCTTCTGTCTGTATATCTGAGCATATACTATCATCCATTGTGTTTTTCCCTAAGATGAAACCTAAAGCCAGAGTTCAGTAATGCCAAACTTAAAAAAAAAAAAGAACCTGACAAGAAGGAAACCAGACTTAATGTAGCTGATAAACAACTAGTCACTGGATGGACAACATACTACAATTACACAAATATATACTCTGGACCTTTGCTTAATCAGGTAGATGACAGAGTGGCAAAACAGGACCTTCTAAGACCACTTGTGGAGCAACCTGGTTTCCCCTTCTCCTCATGCAACCTGCACTTTATTAATAACCAAGGCAAAGTTATTTGGATTCATGACCAAAGCAACTCTTAATAAGCAAAGATTCAGTGAGTTAATTCTGAACCCTCACCTTAGTAGCAAAAAAGTTAAAATCCACAATTACATAAAAGAAACTGTAGTTTTGTTTTGTTACTGTTTTTTAATGTGTAATCTGCTGTTCCCTCCAAAGAATTGATAATACCCCAGGAGAAGCCTTTGAATGCATCTGCACTAGAAGAATGAGTTCAAATCACCAGGACTGGAAGTCACATTACCTGGAGCTTTAACTCTAAAACCACACAACAGGAAGAGGGATATTGCACCTTAAAATGTTTCTGCACTAAAAACCACTTTCTATCAGACAATGGGACAGGGAAGCAGGAAGGCCTATCACCGTCCCTCAAAAAGTCTGACTTTAAATTTCTATCTTAAGAGGAGAAAAGAAACCGCAGCTGAACAGTCACACAGTGGTGGTGAATGCAATGAAATTCACATGCAATTTCTTGGCCTTTCCTGCACAGAATAATTCAGACATTATATATAAATAGAGCAGTGAAACATTTACTTTTTTTTTTCACCTAGACCTACAACATCAAATACGTATAAATAAATTCTAGTGTTTTAGGGGAGTAAAAGAGAAAAAGGTAGGGGAACAGGTGACCTTGTTGCCTTGCTTTTCCTTTTCTCAAACAGGAAGTAGTTATTTTGATGGCATTGTATGCCTGAGGGATGTAATATTTCAGAGTCAACTCTGTAATAGCATTTAGGACTGTCATGTTTAATAGTATAATGAAAGGAAGATTATTTTTTTCCCTTTTGATAAGTAAAAGTAGTAGTGTGCACCTAAATCTGTTGTGAATAGATTTAAATAAGTCTCTAAACTACACACATAGAGACTTAAATTCGTGTGGCCTAAGCTGACAGCCTTGGAATAAGGGCACCACAGCAATGACCATGGTCTAGGGTAGCAGAGGGAGAAGTAATAAAGGTAGAAGACTATTCATATGCTCACACAAGCTCCAAGCATAGGGGAAGAGAAGGAAAAGTAGATGATGTATGCATGGGGCAGGCCAATGCTGGGTCGATCCAACAATAGAGCTTTCTTTGGAGAACAGGCTCCTGGGATAAGGCTGTTGGGAATGAGAGAAAAATAGTCAAGCTGGTGTAAGTAAGGTCTGAGAGAGGCAGGTTTGTGAAGGTTATGGAAAAAAGAAAGAATTCTTAAACCAAATTTCCCTGCCCCCAGATGTCACTGAGTACAAGACATACTGACACTCTACTATAGTTATAACCATCCTCAAAATAACAAGGAACTGAGAAAGAAATTTAGTAGTTCTGTAAGGGTTTATGTTTTCCCACATTCCATGAGGGGCAGAGGAAATGCCATTAATTACTTATATGGGGAGATGGTGTGAAAAACTATGGCTACTGTATAAACATCCACCTTTATACATCTAGCTTGAAACTTCAAATGCATTCCTATAAACCCTGGAGGACCTAAATCTCATAACACCTGATGGTCCCCTCTGCAATGTACCATCATACAAAAGTCTTCTTAGGGACCACCAGCAGATATCAGGCAGTAGCCACTCCAAATCAGCAAATGGCTGATTGGTCATCAGAAGAGCATGAAAAAAAATTTATATTTCCTCCTCCTAATCTGTGGGTGACAGAATCACAATTTTTTTCATTGCCTTAAAAAAAAAAACATAGCTTGCAGAGACATGTAGCTGAAGGCAGTTCAGTTGACTTAAGATATGATCCAGTTTCCAGAGAATCCCATACCCTCTCTGGGATTAGAAAATCAGCCTTGTAAATCATGCTCATCTTGAGACCCAGACTCTGGCTGCTGATAGGGGGAAAAAATTAGTGATGATCTTTGAGACACTTGCTGTAGAGTCCAGGTTTCATATGATTCAGGAGTAGTCTAGGTCTGCTTTGCTGAGAGAAGAAAAAAGACTTACAATTGCCTTGCAGACCATACATTTTTGCTAAAAGACTGAAAAAAAATGTGTGCACCATTACTATTATGCAGATCATTTCCCACTGTGTGTTTTTTTTTAAGTGACGAGCTCTACAGAGAAGACAGGAAAACACAGAAGGACCAGAGGCCATTTAGGGAGAAGCAGCAAAGGGAGAAGCAAAACTCAGAAAAGAAAGCAAGTGCATGTATATATCAGCCCAGAAGGGCAGGATGATGGAAAGAATTGGCCTACAAAACACCAAGATTGGTACAACTATAAGAAGCTGCCAAAGGAACCTCATGGGTCAGCTCTTCTCATTCATGCAAGGGGAAAAGTTTGGAAAACTCCAATGAGTTAGGAAATCCATGATTTATCTTTAGCTGTCTTGGGAGGCAGTCTCTCAACTAGATTCAGATGGACTCATGCATCTCCCCCTCCTGCTGAAAACAGCATTCTGTTTCTCTGGGCAACAAACTTCCTACACTAACCAGGTCAGGAGTCAAGATCTGATCATTCATTATATGAATCCATCTTATGCCTTAGTTAAAATTCATTTCTAGTGAGAATCAAAAATGCCATATTACCAAATGCCTTAAGAGTTCTCCGTTTCTTTTTTGCAAATAATCTCAAGGGAAACAAGAAGGGGAATCAATGGTTTTAGAGTCAGTTCTTAAGGTAGCATTGCAACATATAAAATGAAGGGGAGAGGTTAAAGGAAACTATTTTGATTAGAACTGATGGATGGGAAGGAGCAGAAAGAACATTTAAATGTTTTGTTATACACATAGCTTGGTTTTTTTTTGTTTTGTTTTGTTTTTCCTTCGTTTAAAAACCTCAGCTGCCTTTTAAAATGAAAAGCTTCAAACTAAAATGCCCCTGCTATTATCATATTCCTGTGCCTGGGTATCACTCTGCTGCAATAAAGATTTGAGAAAAGAAGGCTGCCACTGCTTAACAAGCTGTATGACAGCACGGGACAAAGGGAGAGGGGGAACTGGGAGGTGAACCTGCACTGCACAAACAGTTTGAGCCACTCAACAGTCATAGTAGGGAATGAAGGATGGGATGGGGGCAGGGTTGAAGGGATCATTTGCCTGTTTTGTTATTAAAGCAAGCAGGTCAATGTCATATCCATGGTTGGAAGAGAAGGGGATTGGGGGTTGGGGAGGGGGGGTGATGGAGGAAGGGAAGGAGATCTGAAGATGTCACTCGAGTCAAGTCAAAGTCAAGTTGTTGGATGATGGATCAGCAAGATCTCCAAGCATCCAGTTGTGTAAGGACAGCGGCGGTGCTGTGTGTGAGCTGGCATGACAGGCATCAACAGGCACTCCTAGGCCTTGCTCTCCTCTACTTTCACCGCCTGAGGTTTGATTGCTCCAGTTCGCTTCATCTGTGTGGCAGAGGCTGACTCCTGCAATTTCACAGTTCCCAGGCTGGGTTTATTTTCATCCACTCGTTTTGCCTTTGGACAATCAGAAAGAGAGGAAATTAAGTTTAATAAGCTGAACTCCTGATTAAATATAAAGTTCCCACCATCCCCCTTCCTGATGTAGGGCTGCAAAGAAAAAACTAAGTGATCCATTCTTAAGCTGAAGTGCTGGATTCAAAAGTACTTAAAAAAATTCTTATGAAACTGGCTGATTACTATCTAGTTCTCTTCCAAAGAACTTTTAGCAGATTGATCTGGGGAGAGTGTAGTGATGAACTGAATATGTTTGAGAGAGAAATACAGTAAAAATGAGGCTTTGTGAACTGTTGATTTACCAAGCCAACAGCTTCCTTTCAATTCATGACATTATGCATCTCATGCATCCTTCAAAGAGACATTCTTGTTCCCCACCAGACTTGTGAACCCTTTTCCACTGTGATTAAGGTGGGAGAGAAAGAAAGAAAAGGCAATCCAGCCACTGTTAAAAGCAGGCTTACTCAAAGGATCACAAAGTTGGAAGGGGCCTATAGAGGTCATTAAGTCAAGCTCTTTCATTTTACAGATAAAGAAAATGAGGTCAAGAAAGGTAAAGCAGCTTGTCCAATGTCACTCAAGTTCCAATGGGCAGACAGAACATTTGAACAAAGATCCTCTAATTGCAAATCCAGCCCTCTTTTACTCTACTATGCTGCCTCTCACGTTTATTCTAAAAGATATTTTCTGCAACACATCTATTAGTCCTCAAGCTATATACTCAAGAAGTAACTATCTAATTTATCAAGTGTATGTATGCCCCAAGGCCAACAGTCAGACAGTGAGTCCTCATAATGAATATTCCAGGATTCTAAAGATCTACTTGTAATTCTATTAAAAATATTAGCTAAGCTTATATAATTGAAGCTAACCTTAACTACATCCTCTTCTTGTTCCCAAAGAGAAGTTCTTATGGGGGGGGGGGGGGAGGGGGGGAGGCCTAGAAAGCTAATTCTATTCAAATCAAGAGGTCACTTCAAAACAATTGGTGAAGTGACTTATTTTGTTGTTATTCAGTTATGTCTGATGCTTCATGAGCCTATTTGGGATTTTCTTAGCAAAGATACTGGAATGGTTTGCCATTTCCTTTTCCAGCTCATGACAAATGAGGAAACTGAAGCAAAAAAGGATTAGGTGACTTGCCCAGAATCACACAATTAGTATGTATGTGAGGCTAGATTTGAACTCAGGAAGAGGATTCTTTTTGGGCCAGATCAAGATGTCAATATGAAGGGCTAAATAGGGATGAATAAAAATCCACATGTGGAATGTTTTCTTGGACTTTCTTGGGTCTGTGTGTTTTAAGAGTAATAGTCCAATACAGTGGTAAAAGTAATACTGTTCTTTTTCTTGCAAAATGGGAAAACTTAACTCCATCTAGACTGAGCACCCAACAATAACTCTCTCTCTCTCTCTCTCTCTCTCTCTCTCTCTCTCTCTCTCTCTCTCTCTCTCTCTCTCTCTCTCTCTCTCTCTCTCTCTCTCTCACAAAACATGTATGCACACATATACACACATGACATCACAAAAGCTAACACACAAACCTAACAGTCTTCCAGAGTGCCTTTCTTCACACAAAGAACTCTACATACTTATAAACATTATATTTCAATGGCATCAGTCTTGCAAGAAGGTTTAGCATCTTCCCTTTTTCTGGCAGGGAAGGGAGAGCCTGAGGCCTAGAAAAAGAAGTAGCTCAACCAGTATGAGGGGCAGAGACAGGAAGAGAAGCCAGACACCGCCTGACTACCAATCCCATACTCTAACCTCCTACACATTCCTCCTTTTAAAAAAGGAGTATTCTCAATAGAATGAAATATTCCCCTCTCTTTGGGCACTTGGAAAAATGCCTAAGAGTTCAGGACGAGATCTGGAAAGCCATCTTCTACCTGTTGAACGTAGTGTCCCTGCACAGAGCCCATGTTAACTGCTGGTCCAGATGGCTTCCCACTGGGGCTAGCAGAGCTAGGCCTGAAAAAACCAAAGGGAGTGGTTGAGAATACACAAAGTATCACCACAAAAATGGAACAAAAACCTAGTATATGGAGGAAGCATGAACAAAGGTCCTCTTTGGCCAGGGGCATCTGGACCCATCTGGGCAGTCTGCAGAACACATAGATGAAAAATTTAAAGCCTAAGGCAATAGAATGAATGGTGCTAAAAACCAGAAAAGGTGTTCTAAGGACAGAAAAGGCAAAGAAGCATATGGGCAATAATTCTCAACTAAGGAATTGTAACCTTAGTATCTAAAACAGATCTCAAGAAACGATGAGATATACAAACACACTATGTATATAGAAGTGAAGCTCAACAACAGGACTAATGATTGGCATTCCTCTGATGTGTTGTGTAATGGTCCATGTAAACTGAACCATGAGAAGACACCCATTTAAAATGAGGCTTTCTTGGAATTTTTGCTTGACCTGATTGCTAAACTAACAATTTCTTGAACTAATGTCTGACAACAGTGAGTTTAAGCTACAACATGTCAAATTGGTGTCGATAACCTTTAACTGAAAAACAAAAACAAGATACCAAAAATTTAATTTTAAAAATGGAATGCTACAGAAATAAATACCTAACTTCTAACTCTACCTAAAGCAACTAAAGGAGAGTAGATAATGAAATAAAAATTTCCAAATACTCCACAGAAGATACCAGAATGCTATACCTCCAACACAGAAACAAAACAGAAATATATAGGTCCAGCTTCAGATGCTCCTTTCCCCCATCTCCAGACATTTACAGAAAGTCAATACATTTGCAATGCTGTATTTTTGTTACCTCCATATGGGTCACCCCACACACACACATACACACCCAAGTTAGGGAGTTGCCAAGGGTTCAGAAGGAATTTAAAAAGCCAGCTTGCTCTCGTTTGGGGATAATTATGCATGGTACTGGAAGAAGTGCCCTCCCAGCAGAATAAGTGGCTATTCATGGTAAGAAGATCCAACCAAGAGGCAATTCCCCTCTCAGTAAAATAAATCTTCTATTTCTAGACTTCTTACTCTACATATAGACTCCTTCCTCCTGTGGAAGAAGAGGGAGGGAAAAAATCTCACTTTTCAGCAAAAATTAAGCATTTTCCACCTTTACTTCCCAAGAAATTCTTCAACTCAATATTATTCTTTTGAATGATCAAAATACTAAGATTTTTCACATCTCCAATTATGATTTTCCAATGCCATCTGAAACACCAATTGTAAAGCACAGAAAATTTATAAATAATCTTGTAAAAAAAAGAAAAAGCCTTCAATGAAGGACATATTATTAATGCTCTAACTTGACTTTTTCTGGGATCCCAAATACCAATATTTAAGCCACCCAGTGTTTTCTACTAGCTAGTGTTTAATCATACCAGTGTTTAGTTGTTCAGGATGTGACAACCATAGCTTCTTTACCTGTAGGTCTGTGGTGATGGAACAGACCCTCCAGAAGGGATGTTCTGTTTACCGTCAGCGAAGTGAAACCCCTTCATCTCCATCTGAGAGGACTAAAGGAGACCAAGAGGTAAGAATCCATCATGTGACAAAACAAGGGAGACAGTTCAGCCCTTGCAGTACTATATCAACAGGGAAAGAGTGGGGCTTCTTTTATACAATAAACACTAGGCTTCCTACACAGATTACACTTCGTAGTTACATGAAAATTCATAAACTCTAGGGATTAAAAATTAAAGATTTCTTAGAAACAGGAACTACCATGCAGTTGACACTCAGAAATGGAAAGCTAGTACGTCACAGAAACAAGTAAATGGCCAGAAAGCTCAAATCTTATATATTTTCTATACCTGGACTCAGCTGTTATTTTAAAACAGTAAGGTAATAAAATTCAACAATGATACTTTCTCCAGGACCACAATCTCATTTAGGGTCATTCTTTACCTCTCTGTTGGTAGGAAGGACAGAAGGCTGGGATCCAGGTGGAAGGATTCTTCGGGGAGCTCCTACAGAGAGATTCTGCCCTTGAGGCAGCTGAATGGACTGTGGCAAAATCAATGGCTGCTGACCAGAACCATAGCGAGGCAAAGGTAGCTGAGAGCCAGGCAATGGCATCGTTAACTGCTGAAAAATATTGGGTATTCACTCACAATGGACAGTATTAAAGTTTTAGTATTAACAGTATTAAAATTACTACTGTAGTAGTATTAAATATAAATAAATATGTATTTACATATAATAGTATTATTTTTTAAGTATTTAAAAATAGCATTAAAAATACTGTCTGCTCTTATCAAGCCTAATGTCTGAAAATGTTTATAAATATACCTGCTTATATATATAGATATAAAATAGCTAAAAACTATAGAAAATGCCTGTGTATATATTTTCCTTCGGATTTCTGTTTTCTTTGGTGTAGATTAAGCCAATTTCCACCAAGATGACCGTTCTTATAGATCTAAAGCCTCTGTTGCTGGGCCGTTAGCAAGGTTTTCCTTCAGTGGCATAAAAATGAGTTAAAATTGGATTCTGGGAACCGATGTTAAATAAGAGACACTGTGGAAGCATGAAACATTCTGAAATACAGTGTGACACTGGCAAATATCCCAAGAAGGGCTGATGGTTTCTGAAAAGCTTTGGGTTTTTTCCCTTTTGTAAACAGAAACTATTATATACGACTAAATCCTAGAAAGCTTTCATCTGCTGCTGTACTTTCCCACACTAACAGTTCAATGAAAACAAACCTGATGGCATGCTAGGTTTCTTTTCCATCAACAATTTCCTGTATCTTATGTAGACATGAAGAATTTTTCTTATGATACACAGGGGACTGTCATGTTTTGTGCCTTTAACCTCAGTGCCTAGCAAAATACCTTGCACACAAATAGATGTTTAATAGATATTTACTAAATCAAATCCTATAATGTCAGGAAATGGTAGGGATGAGTTGATAGTAGGAAGGACTAAATGAAGTCCATAGGATGAATAAGCAGCATCTTTGCACATAAAGTACTATATAACATTTTGAATTCATTAATATGTACCCAGCTTTTTAATTATGCAAATACAGGTTGTATCATGTCCCCCATATTTCAACAATGAAATTTTAGCTGCTATCTTTAATAGTGAAAATGTTGAACCCAAGAATTATTTTAAACTCAGCCATGGGCAGTATAATGGAAATAAACAACTATCTCAGGGAATGATTTTTTTAAAACTGTGATTTCACTGTGTAATAACCTCTTGGTAAGGAAACTCACTCTATCCACAACTGTCTGTCTGTCTGTCTGTCTGTCTATCTATCTATCTATCTATCTATCTATCTATCTATCTATCTATCTATCTACACTGAAAAAAGACTTTCCCAGGCTCACACAACCAGTATATTTGTCATAAACAAGACTTGAACTTAGGAACTCTAAAGATGCCTGTAGTATCTACTACACCATGCTACAATTAGAGAATGGCACTTGCAGAAATTAATTCTTCCTTTTTTCTATTCTGTACCTGTTTTACCTGAGTACTAAAGGATTATAAATCAGATAAAAAGAATACAAAGAGAGAAAAGGTCCTGTTCTCCTTATTCTCTGTCAGATAAAATATATGACTATAGAGATGTTCCCAAAGCTTTAAAGGCAAATATAAATTAGGGAAAAAAAACACAAATAAAAATTAAAAATAATAAATAAAATTTTAAAAATAAAAAATAAACACAAATAAAAATTAAAAATCTTTAATAGTGAAAATGTTGAACCCAAGAATTATTTTAAACTCAGCCATGGGCAGTATAATGGAAATAAACAACTATCTCAGGGAATGATTTTTTTAAAACTGTGATTTCACTGTGTAATAACCTCTTGGTAAGGAAACTCACTCTATCCACAACTGTCTGTCTATCTATCTATCTATCTATCTATCTATCTATCTATCTATCTATCTATCTATCTATCTATCTACACTGAAAAAAGACTTTCCCAGGCTCACACAACCAGTATATTTATCATAAACAAGACTTGAACTTAGGAACTCTAAAGATGCCTGTAGTATCTACTATACCATGCTACAATTAGAGAATGGCACTTGCAGAAATTAATTCTTCCTTTTTTCTATTCTGTACCTGTTTTACCTGAGCACTAAAGGATTATAAATCAGATAAAAAGAATACAAAGAGAGAAAAGGTCCTGTTCTCCTTATTCTCTGTCAGATAAAATATATGACTATAGAGATGTTCCCAAAGCTTTAAAGGCAAATATAAACTAGGAAAAAAAAAACACAAATAAAAATTATGTTCCCCTGATGTCAGCTTATTTCTAACCTGTGTTAGCTGGGAGTCCATCATCTGGGAGGCCCCCATTCCAGCTGCCTGATTGAGCTGACTCTCATATACCAGAGCCTGGCTTCCATTCATTGGTTGGTAAGGAGATCCAGACTGAGTCTTGACCATCTCTAAGGGTTGCATGCCCGGAAAAGCAGAATAAGGAGGCTTCAAGGCAGTTCCTCCAGTTAGAACCATGGTGCTAGGCTGGGACAGGCTGGGGTGCATGTACACCTGAGATCTAAAGAAGGAATCTTTTTGTCAAAGTGAGTTCATTCTTATAAAACAACAACAACCAACTCCCTCTCCCACCCCGCCAAACCAAGTTTTACCAGGCTGGCAAAGCATTTGAAATGAAATTTATGAAATAACCTAGCTGTTGCTATATATAAAGCCTTGAGGTGTTTTTTGTTTGTTTGTTTTAAAAACCCTTGTCTTAGAAGTGATATTAAGCATCAGTTCCAAGGCAGAAGAGCAGTAAGGGCTAGGCAACTGATGTTAAGCAATTTGCCCAGTCCCATAAGCTAAAAATGTCTGAGGCCAAATTTGAACCCAGGGCTTCACAATTCCAGGTCTGGTTCTCTATCCACTGAGCCTCCCTAGCTGCCCAAAGCCTTGAACTTTTAACAAAGCTATCAACTGGACCTGAGACACCTCTTAACAATTATTAATTAGTTCTTATTAATAAGGAGGGCATATCTGTAACAATGGACTAAGGCAAGATAATTTGAGGCAAATTTCGTATTCAAGGCCCTACTCATAAACTGACTTAGGAAAGAAATACAGAGTGACCCCAAAAGGCTTTTGGGGACACTATGCATGGTAAGTGTATAGGGCATGTTACCTGAAGGGCTGTATGGAACTGTAGATCTCCTGAGACTGGGAGACAGGAAGTCCACCTCTCAAACCAAGCTGAGCTTGTGCCTGTAGAGACGTATGGAGAGAAATTGGAATCTGTTGGGCAGCCTGAGAGAAAGAGAAGGAAAAAAATAAAGCAGGATGATGAGAAAAAGGAACAAGAGATATACCAAGCCTCTTATCACCCTAATTACATTTCCCAAGAATTCATCCTGACAACACAACAGCATTTTTATTCAGCCTTGCTAACTGTCTTGCATGGTTCTGTGGGAACTGAGAGAAAGGCCCACTAACTCAATGAGGCAAGACTCCAAAAATAATCCTCAGTCATCCAAGATAAAGACTGTCTTGTCAAAATGAGAACAAATTCATTTCTATAACTATTTTATCCTACGGCCATAAGCCTTCTTTTCTGTCATCACACCAAGGAAACAAGAAGGCTAATTTCAGGGGACAGCTGGGTAGCTCAGTGGATTGAGAGCCAGGCCTAGAGATGGGAGGTCCTAGGTTCAAATCTGGCCTCAGACACTTCCTAGCTGTGTGACCCTGGGCAAGTCACTTGACCCCCATTGCCTAGCCCTCACCACTCTTCTGCCTTGGAGCCAATACACAGTATTGACAGAAGGTACGGGTCTAAATAAATAAATAAATAAACAAACAAACAAACAAATAAATAAATGAAAAAAGAAGGCTAATTTCAAAGGTAGTTACATATTAGAAAAATCTCATATAAGGAAAGAATTAATTCAAAAGCAATGAATCTAGTATTGGTCCTTTATTCTCATACTGTGTTAATCACACTGTATTAGGTGGCTTTTACCTGTTGGTAACTCTGCTGTTGAGGTATCGTTTGGGGGACCAGACGAGGCTGACTTGCAAACACGTGGCCGTCCAGATACAAAGGTGGGATGTGGTTACCTGAAATTAGAAATCAAAAAGTAGATAATTCTGTAATCTTCCCATTTTAGTCCATTCCAATTAGATACTTACAAAGTAGGAACAAAAAGAAGTAACTAGGTACCTACAAATTCATCAACCTTTTTCTCAAGTGAGATACTATATTATATATAATATGATTTATATACCTTAAAGCAATATACAAATTATCTCTTTGGAAACATACATGCTAGAGATGAGATGCCCAACAACCATCAACCTGAACTTGTCTAAATATAGCTGGGTAGCTGTATTTTAATGGTACCATTCTGGTACTTAAAGAGGGCATAAAGAAGTTACTTTAGCTAATATATAGGAAGACTTGGGCTAAGGCGTTAGGACTTGAGGTAGCAGAAATAAATGTCATAAAAGTGGAAGAATTGAACTCAACCTCAGCCTTCCTCCTTCCTTAGTCCTCATTTTAGCCAGACTTTATGAGTCTAGCAAAATCCTGTTAAACATGGCACAATGAAAAATCAAAGCAGCCTTAAGTCTCTCAGGTATTGTCTCTTCATTTCCCTTTTACTGAGTACACATTGAAGGGTCAGAAGGATCTATTGGAATACATCATAGAGACTCAATGCTGCAGGGGAATGAGGTGGGTGGGGCTCAAAATTCCCATGATCTATATTCATAGAAAGCTACTTTTCTGGGATACCAATGTGTAGAATTTTACTACAAATGACCTAAGACTCTCTTATTTTTTAATTGCCTTTGGAAAGGGACTAATAAGCAATTGATGATTAATTTCATCACAAAATAAAGCTATGACTACTTACTTAAAAAAGTATTTACTCAGACTCCAAAAATCAAGGCAAGAAGGGCTTTTGCTATAACATAGGATTTTTTTGGTAATCTGGAAGGAGCTCATGAACCTGACTGGGATGAGAAACATGATACCTGGAATAGAAGAAGGTGCTACAGATGCCACGGGCATAGGTGGCATGGAAACTCCGCCAAAAGAGCTGTAGTTGACCCCACTGGAAGCTCCAACACTGGAAGGAGGCTGGATGCCTGAACCAGCTCCTCCTGGAGAATTCTGCTCAGGCAAACTGGGGGAGTTCTCCCAAGCCTTGCGTGCAGACTCCATCTTTGGAAGGGGAGAAGGGAGAAGAGATAAAAATTACTAGTAGTGATAACAGTAGATAATGAAAGCAGCTATATATTAGCTACTTGGGGAAATTCTGAGGGTTCAAATATGAGCAGAAAATCAGCCAAAGGCCAGTCATCCAGAAAAATTTGTCTCCCCTACTTCTTTACAATAAATAAGGTTTCAGTCACTCACTTAAACAGTGCCAGAGCCCTTATTACCTTAAGAGTGAGGTCAGCTGTAGGAAAAGACATTGGATTCAGGCTCATGCCCCTCTGGAGGTGATGATCTCGTCGGAGAATGGGAATAGATTGTGTTAACCCTGCCTGGAGAGCAAAAAAGGGGAAGTCATGAGTAGAGCATGGAAGAAAAAGTCAAAGAAAAAAAGAGCTCAAGAGACAAGGAAATTAGGAGAAAGCTTGAATGAATAGTAGTTTTAAACTTTTTTTGGATACATGTGACTAGAAGATGATCTACCCTGTGGCAAATGGAACATATTAATAGTCAAAGTTGGGGGCAGCTGGATGGCTCAGTGGATTGAGAGCGAGGCTCAGGGATGGTTCAAATCTGTCCTCAAGACACTTCCTAGCTGTGTGACCCTGGGTAAGTCACTTAACACAGCAGTAATTCTAAGATAGAAGGTATGGGTTAAAAAAAATTTTTTTTTTAATAATCAAAATCAAAATAAGTTTTGTCTTCCTACAGTTGATATCCTGGGAATGACACTCAATGCTCATCAACTCACTCTCTTTAGATCTAATCAACAATATGCTGGCATCATCAATTAATGGTTGCAATAGCTACAATTCATGATGCTTGGGAGGCCTGGGTTTCATCTGAACGCCTAAGGAAAAGTAATGGCTCAAAGGTATAAGACACAAATACGGTACTGCCTCGGCTGCATGAATTTTATCCAGAAATTGTTTTTTGGGCAGGAATGGAAGATTTCACAGATGACTAAATCACAAGCAAGCCAATTACTAACATGCTACATAGACATTGCAATAGGCCTGTCTCTACTCCATGATCTAAATCCATTTGCTTCAGATGAAACAGTCTAAAGAGGCCTTTTATTTAAAAAAAAAAGGGAGGGGGGGATGATTTTGAAAGCAATAGTTGTAAAGAACTGATGGAGAATTCTCTTTAAGGAATCTTACAAGAAAATGAAGATGCTTTGAATAATCTCTCTGTTCTCCTAAACTGAGAGTGGGATAAAGTAGAAGGCAGGAGGGGGCTTACACTTACATTACTGGCCAACGCATCTTGCAGTTTGACAACGGGATTTGCTGAAGTACTGGAAGCAGAGCCAGGGGGCAAGCTAAAATCAGAGTCCTGAAAGAAGGAAACATTCATATCATTCAGACAATTCCTGGTCCATATATTAGGGATGCTAAAAATATAACTGATCTCCAATCTCAGTAACCTAGAAAATCCACTAAGAAGCACTTAACAAAGAGCCATATATTTAGCCATTCACCCTATATTTAGCAAAATGGCATGTTTTCCAAAGGCATACATGAAGTTATAGTTTAAGAATTTCCACTTTTCCCCATTCCCATTTGTTTTCCTGATGGAAAATGAATATTATGTGCTAAATTCATTCTGAGAACCTAGTTTGTTTCAATAATGAAATCTATTAGGCAATTTGATACTATCTAGTATTCATAATATTTAAACTTTATTATAATCTTTTCTTCCTCTGTAACTACCCCCTCATTCCTTTAATTTCCAAAAAGAATACCCTATCTTTTCCTTGCAACAAGTTTAAGCCACTATACTCCCATCCCCAAAATAAGAAATAAAAAGTAAAAATAAAATCCTCACTTTAGGATTGACTCCAAATTCAATGGGTGGAACAGGCAGCACAGAATCCACATGAATCTCCACCCCATTAACAGGTGGGACATTCCCTTCCAGTCTCTCTCCACCCTCAGAGCCCTTTCTGTTTTTCAGAGATCGCTCATTGCCGATGGGTCCAGGCTTGTGCTCCTTGTTCTGTCCTGAACCTTGCTCTGAATCCTAAGGGGAAAGCAAAGAGACTAAGACAAAAACCAAAAAGGTCCACACTCTGGTCTCTACAAAACCCCAAGGAAAAATAAATGTCCAACCTAGCCATTTTGTCCTTAGATTGGGCTATCAAATGTAGATTACCTTTTTCTCAGATTGTTTCTGAGCCTGCTCCTTCTGGCAGTCAGATTTGGGTTCCGCCAAGCCAGGCCCATTCATCTCCTCTGGTTTGAGAGTGCCATAGGGAGAACTTCTCTGGGAGGAGGTTGCAGAAGACTCTCGAGACTCTGCACTCAAGTCAATGCCACTATCTCCCTGGCTGCTTTTAAAACCCTGCTATGCAAAACACAAAATGGGTTAACACTCTCATACCCCAAGATTAAAACAAAAGCAAAAACATTGGGGGGATATATATATGTATATATGTATGTATATATATGTGTATGTATGTATGTATGTACACACACACACACACACACACACACACACGTAAAACTTTATAAACAGGATAGAAAGGAGAGATATACTGATAAGTAACCCCAAACACATACCTCATGATATCACTTCTAGCCCACTTAGATCTCTAAAAAAGGAGAAAATGTCTGTCCTGACCTACTGTTAGAACCCAGCATCTCCAGAGAATACCAAAGGCACTAAAATCCTTCTTTATCTTCATAACCAAATGGTCTTTAAACGGACACTACCAAACTCATTTCACTTATGACCCAAACCAGAAACTCCAGGGTCCTCCAGGATAGCAACTGCTTTCGTCAAGCAGGTTACTTTTTCTGTTTATAAATATGCTTTCCCACTATAAGTAGCCATAAGGAAACACTCTTTAATATGAGAAGCATCACAAATTATGACTACACAGGCATTTCTGAACTCTAGTTTGCTAGAACTTAATTCAATCCAGAATCATCCTATATTTCAATAGACACAGATCTTGGAAGTGGGTAGAGATCAGTGAGGATTAAACAACTAGACTAAAGGCAGTAGTCTAAATCAGCTATAACAACACTGATTGCACCAAAGTGCACTGACATACAATGAGGCAGGAAGGGACCACTCACTTCTGTAGAACTGGACTCTGTGCTGGTAAAGGCATTGACAGCTTTACTCCAGGAATCACTGCTGGTAGACTGAACTGGAAGGGCTAAGAAGCAAAGAGGAAACAAAGTAAGGGAATGCAAACCAACAGACCAAAAGAATTTGGGTTTGGGGACCCTCAGGCTAATACAAGTACACTTCATTATAGAGGACCAATATACAATATTAATTCTAAGATGGAAGCTAAGGCTTAAAAAAAAAAAAGTGGATACTATTCAGTTCTATATGTGTTATTCAGTGAACCTGATACCATTTTCCCTTAAACCCTTACGTTAAATAGAAAAATAAACCTAGTGTCTCTACATTTGATAATTTGAAATTTAAGAATATCATGAAATATTTTTAATATAAGATAAAAATGGGATTAAAATTTTTTTCATCATTAAAAGTCATTCTATGATATCTCAGAGAGGATTTTTCCCAATGCAGTAAAACAAATAGCAATGTAGAATACTATAAAGAACACTGGATTCAAAGTCACATGGTTCTGGGTCCAAGTCCCACCCCTGACACTTATGGCCTTTTATGTCTCAAATTTTTCATCTGCAAAATGAAAGATTAGAATCTTTCTGGACATCCATTCTTTTTCAGCTTTAGAATTATGACTTCAAGATATTCAGATTTATAACAAGTAACATACAGAAATACAATTGGCTTAGATGTTTTCTAAAGTAAAGTGCACAGAATTTGTTTGCCCTCACATGAAAGACCTTGGCCAAAAGCTAAAAAGGGCATATTGTAGATGCAAAAATGCCAGGATCTTTGACAGACAATAGTAATGTATTTCCCTCCCTTGTTATTAGAAAAAATAAGAAAGGTGGGGGGAAAAAAATCACTGGCTTAAATCCCGTCAAGACTACTAACACATTATATGTTGAGAACAGTGGGAAGGAGTTTTTCTAGGTAATAAAGTACCCTTAATAAGTTACTGTTTAACCAAAGGAGCCAAGCAGAGGTTTTGTTTTTTTGGCTTTAAAAAAAAAATCACCTCCAAGTGGCTCTTTTATGTGCCCCCAGTAAACAAGGCTAATGTAGTAGGAAGCCTAAACTTGGGCTTTGTGAGGAGCTGCTTTTGTTACCAATAGTTGTCCAAACCCTACCGATCATGCATGCAGGAAGAAAGTAAGCCAACCAGATGAGCTCACCTTGGCTATTGTTCTCCCAGATTTCTGTCCCCAGGCTGCTGCTGGGTACTGCTCCATCCCCTTGCTCTAAGCATAGGTTATTGTGCTTCTTAGCAAATCGAGGAGGGATTCGTGATGACAGAGTACGGCCTTTGGTGGGTGCCTAAGGAAAGTTAATAGATAATCAGGCTAAACATTATGCCTGAAATACAAAATTCAAGACATTCCTGCCAATTTCATCACCAAGCACTCAATTCTGAGAATACTCAAAGGAGGCCCAGAGGATCCAGTTGTTTGACTCTCTCTACACAACTCACTCTTGGTCCTGCATCATCTTTTTCATAAGACTTTAGCAAAAGCCTAATCTGAAAACAAATAGTAAAATACATTCATGCTATTTGATTAACTAAGAAAGGGAAAATCCTAGACAAGTGAAGAAATTTCAGTACACACACAAAACAACCTGTTTTTGTTTTTCTGCATATAACTGCTAGTATTACCTGTGTTTTCTCTTACACAGTTTTTTTTTTCCCCTCAGAAATAAGTGAAACAAAATAACTTCTTAGGTCCTGCATAGGGAAGCCCTCGCTCTATTGTCTTATCTAAAATCCCATCATTCACTCTTTCCCCTTGCCAATCAGATTGTCTGCCCTCTTCCTACTTTCTCATCTCTACTCACCTGGGCAGCTTGCTCTTTCTTCCTCCTTTCTTCTTCCATCAGGCGACGTTGCTTTTTAGTTAAAACCTCAATGAAACCTTCACTCACCATGGAACCCACTTCACTTTCCTCTCCAGGATTTGAAACCCGATTGTCTATGATAGTATCTGAGTAGCATTTTCATGAGGAGGAAAAAATATTTCCATTAAAGTCAAAAAGTATCTTCATAGATTAAAATGCCCTAATCTTACAACATTAGGCTACACTCTTTTTAGACCTCATTTTGCCTGCAAGTATAGGCATTAATTCACAGAGCAGCTCTATAAACATCTAGGTAAAAAAACCTTCTGGCACTTACCCTTGGTGAATCAAGAGACATGACCTCCTCACCTAACATATGCAATACTAAATGAAAAATGATACCTAAGCCTTCTATGAGGCAAAGGAATAAACTACCAGATCCATGACAAGATTTCTTGGTTCTGGCTTTATTTTTGCTTCTTTTTCCTTTTTCCTCCCTACTTTCCAAAGACTAATCAGAAACTCACTTCCATAACTTAAGTCAAACTGTGGAAGGGCCTCTCCTTTCTCTCCTGCCCTTTGAACGGCCAACTTGGATTCTTTTTCTGTCTTCTTCCCTGGTGATTCAGTAATGTCAGAGTTGTTGTGGGCAACTCGCTCCAGATTATATGTGGAATGATTGTTCCCACTGTTAGAGTTGCCAAGGCCTCCAGGTAAAGCCTCTTCTGGAGACCTGCAGAGTACAAGTAATCTCAGATAAAGCTATATGTCAACAGAAGAGAAATAAAAACTTAGTCATACATACACCCATGTACATGCACACACGTACACACGCACAAA
Source organism: Monodelphis domestica (assembly GCF_027887165.1). Classification (NCBI taxonomy): domain Eukaryota; kingdom Metazoa; phylum Chordata; class Mammalia; order Didelphimorphia; family Didelphidae; genus Monodelphis; species Monodelphis domestica. The sequence goes on along the minus strand of NC_077227.1, from coordinate 465,329,836 downwards.
CATGCACACACACACACCCCTTTATAGAGTTATTTCCATTCAATGTGGGTAGGGAGGTTATGCTTTTTTTCATTTGTGGTTTCCTTTAAAAACTTAATGAGCTAACTGATGCGAGTCTGAAAGCAATTTTAAATACTTTTTAAACTTTATTTTTCTTGTTTTATCTGTGTTCTCTTTTGCAACACGTAGAAATGTGTTTTCCATGTATGCATATGTATAATCTATATCAAAGTATTTGTCTTCTCAAGGAGGGGGAAGGATTGGGAAAGAGAGAGGGAATTTGGAACTCAAATTATAAAAAATGAATGTTAAATATTAAAAGTTGTTTTTGCATGTAATTGAGAAAAAAATATTCTTTAAAAAACTTACTAAGCTACTAAGCACTGACTCAATGGTATCATATATGTTCCATTATACAGGTACTATTAAAAAAAGATAGGTAGCAAAATGGATAGAGAACTGGACCTGAAATCAGAAGACCTCAGTTCAAATTCAACCTCTCACACTTACTTAGCTGTGTGGCCCTGGGAAAATCACTTAATCTCTATCTGCCTCAATTTCTTCATCTCTAAAATGGAGATAATAATAGAACCAACCTCACAGGGTTGTTACATTTGTAACATGTTTTGCATACCTACAATGTAATATGAATGCTAGTTATTAGTGTTATTTTCATGATCACTCCTATTTAAAAATATTTGTCTTTCTTATGATAGGTATGTCAGATTCAGCCTAGATGCACAAGAAGAGAATGAAAGAAGCCAAATGCCCCTCTAGACCTATTTTACAATTCAAACCATAGTCTATTCTTGGCTATTCCCTCAAGCCGACCCATATGGAAATACCAGGAAAGGAGCAGAGATCAGAAGTTCTTCCAAGCATCATCAGCTATGGGCATATAAGGGAGAATGAACCAACACTTGAGAGCATAAACCACACTTTAGGATCTAAATTAATTGTTACTCCACAGATCTCAAGAGTATTAATTTCCTCAATACTATGGAGAGAGGGGATTCAAAGGAAAACAACAATCAATCTTTCCAAACCAGGAGCAGCCTGTAAGTTCTCCCAAGGGAGCAGTAATCCCTGAGAAAAGAATACCTACCTCAAAGTCTACCAGAGATATACTTAGAGCTATCAGGCAGTCCAGACTTTGGAGCAACACTGGAGACAACTCTTGACCGTCATTTTCTTTAACCCCTGTCCCTTGTTGCACTGAGTTAACATTCCAGAAGGAGAATTCCTTGCTTTTCTACTGCTGGGAGGGAGGACTCATAGAGAAGCTAATTTGGTACAGCCAGAATGCTACAAAGCTCCCCAAACAGAGCTGCTGATCAGAGAAGGTTCAAGTAGAGAAATCTGGTAGACTAACTATTGCTTATTATCTTGTTACAAAGAAAAACTGTTTTCTTTGCAGTGATCCCTTGAGCAGGGCTTATAACACCAAGAAGGATGCTAGATTCTTTAGTATACAGGCCAGATGTAAGACAGTCCTTTACTTTTATCTTCTGAGCTACAAGAAGAACCATGAACAGTGATTTCAGTAGTTAACCCTCTGGAATGCAACTCTAGACCGAGTTAGGGAGCATCTGACATATGGCAGGGACACACACACAGAGAGAGATAGCTATATCTACCTTTATGCATGAAGCTTTAAATATTTCTTTGTATTTTTTAAAATTAAAAACAAACAGGGATTTTGTGTTTTGTTACCTTTTGGTTTTCAAAGGTGTCCCATTCTGTTGGGTCTCATAGCGGGTAGTAGATCCGCTGCTTCCTTGCCTGACAGACTTCTCCCCATACCCTCCAGGTTCTATCTTGCGGCTCTGCCTGTCCACTAGGGGTCTCTGGCTTGAGAAGCTCCGTTTAGCCAATTCTCTCTTCTCACCCAAACTGGTTCCAGACAGGCTACCATCCAGCTGGGCATCAGCTTCAGCTGTCCCACCTTCTCGCCGCTCGCGCCTTTCACTGAAGTCACTGCTCTCAGATGCAGTTTCCCACTCCTCATTGGCATGATCAGAAGAATTCTGATAGGAGAGTTCAGGGGTTCTCCGGCCAGACAGATTGCTCTTCTCTGCCAGAACTAATTTTGGCCTTCCTGGCCACTGACCAGAAAGTAAGTTTGGTCCCTCATCAGTACCCCATTGGCCCAAGGACTCTCGTTCTTGACGGAGGCGCCTAAATCGAGGAGGTTTGTCTTGCCGGGGGGGTCGCCGTCTCCGGAAGGGCCTGTTTTCTACATTTTCAGAATCTACATAATCATCTTGGAAAAAGGACCTTTTATCATCCAGGTGAATGTCTTCAAAGCCTCTCCCACTGAATGAATCAGAATGTTTGTAATTATCTTGGATATAGTCTCGGTCTGTTGGTCGTCGTGCCCCAAAATTATCTGAGGACATACCATTATTGTAGTCTTGCCAAGAGCCACCAGTACTTTTACTCTGCCAATGGGATGATTCCTTTGACACAAAGCTTCTCCGTCCATACCCAGAGTTACTCAGTCTTGGGGGGAGTGCTCGGCCAAAAGCTCGAGGGGCTCTATTCTTAGCATCCAAACTGTGGTCATCTGAATAGATCTTGTTAGATCGCCAGGAATCTTTGTAATCACCTTTCTTCAAGTCACTCTCCTCTCTTTCAAGATGAGACCCATCATTCCCATTCTCTGATCCCCTCTGTCGACGCCGTTTAGGGAGTTCTTCATATTCAGAGCCCTCACTGTGAGTCTCACTGGCAATTCTGCGTCGAGGCTTGCCTCTAGGGAAATCTTCAGGCTGATTGAACTCACGGAGACTCCGTCCTCGGGTACTTCTTTGGTTGTTATATATTCCTCTGCTACCAATGATACCACCACTACCACAAACATTGCCACTACTTCCACCAGTACCCCGACCTCGGAAAGTGAATTCTCTGAAACCCCTTCCACGGCTTCTATTCTGACCTCTGCCTCCAAAGGCTTGTTCTTCATCTATAAAAATCCAATTATTCCTCTTTGTTGGAGGAAGATCACTGGAATCCCTTGAAATCTTAGACTCCCAGGCCCTGTCAGGTTTCTCTTCTTCCTCTAACTTCTCAGTATCATGGCCAAAGCTGGTTTGAGAGGAGCCCTTCTGAGCCAGCAGGGGATGTGAAGAGTTGACCAATGGAGAGTCTCCCTCATCAGTCCTATCATTCTCAGCTTTGTTGAGTGGCTCCTTCTCTTTGGCTGGATGGGATTTGTCTTCCCCAGTTTCCTGCTTAATTTTCTCTAGTTCCTTCTCCTTTTCTTCAATCTTGAGAGCCTTCAAGACAGGTTTCTTAATAGGACCAGATCTCCGAGTCCTCCCAATTTGTTCCTGTTGCTGGTTATTAGTGTTTCGGTTCTCGGGGACCCATTCTGTCTCTGAGGCAGGCTGTTTGCTGACACTCCCCTCCTTTTTCCAGGGGTCAGAGCTGAAGGTCTGCTCCTCCCTAGGAGCCTCTTCTTCTAGGTTGTTAGCTGTGTCAGAGGGCTTCTGCTGATGTCCAACATCCCAACTGCTATATTCTGGTTTTTTATCACTTGGGACAAAGTCAGATTCCAATGGGGAGCACCTGAGGTTTGTATGGTGAACCCCAGAAGCAACTGTCTCCTGCACATTTTCCTGGGGTGGAAACAAAAGCTCCTGACCTATTCTTTGAGAGGAGACACAGCTGTCAAAGTCTGTTTGGGCCTTCTTGTCAAAAGCATTTAAGTACTCATCCCCTCTCTCCTCAAAGAGATCATGCTGGGCACTTATACCTCCTGACCTTCCAGCTGGGGCAGAGTAAGAGCTTTCATTCCTGAAAAGGAACCAGAAAAAAACCAGTAAATGTGATTGGAATCTGGCTCCAGGTTTCCATTCTGAATATAGAATATAGCTCCAAGAGATGAGAAAAAAAATTGACGTTTTAAATTTTAAGCATCAAGATCATTCTCTATCTTTAAACAAAGCAATCACAAACCCACAAGTCAGACCATCTGACTAATTTAGTGTCTTTAGAGTCCCCAACATTGAAGAATTCATAGCACTGGGAGACACAAATTATCATCCAGGAAAAAGAATAAACTTAGGAGGAAGCAAAGAGAAGCTGCATTCTATTAATCCATTAGGTAATCAGAATAGTCTTCTCTACTTTTAACAACTATCAAGTCTTGATCCAGCCACTCTAAAAAGGTCTTATGGTCCTATTGTATGAAAATAAGGCAGAACCTGTCAATGTTTCACTTTGGTTACCAAGAATTCCTTGTTGGCCTTCAATTTTGCCTTCAGTTAGAATTCTCTCACAACTAGGTGTCCAAAGAAAAATGCAGATGTTGAAAGCCCTTTATCACCACCCTCTCCTCCCCTAAGTGCACAGAAAGAGGTCTAATGCACCCCTTCACCTTACTAGCACCTCTTCACTAAGCCCCTTACTTTCATCTTGTAAGCAGGGACTTTCAGAATCAGTCTCAGTTAAATCAATAGTAGGTCAGTGGCACCATGTGTCCTCTCACCTGGCATGTACTCCTTCAATTGTCAAAGTTGTATCATTTTGCTTTGGATTTGAGAGAGTGTACCCTTTGTTTGGAATTGTCACATAGCTCTCTTGGCTCCACACAGGAGCAGGTTCCATTGAAGCTGTTTTCCTTTCTTGGACTGGGGGTGGACAGTTCGGTTCTTCTGAGTGACAGCCAGTCCCATTGATGGAGTCTTGTGGCATCATTGGTTTCATCATTCCTAAAAACAGCAAAGAACTGATAACTATAATCTTGTTCAAAACCCAGCTGCACAGTGGGAACCAGTGCAATCTCTTCCTTAAAGCAGAAAAAGGAGGTGGATATAGAAACCTATCAGTTAACTGGAGAAAACATTCAAGAAGTAGAAAACAGAAAAAGGAACTGGAATGTTGCCACTGATTAGTTACCAACCTACAAAGCTTATTATTCACAACTAAAATCTATAATACATCAGAGATAACTTTTTAAAATAAAATGATTTTATGATAGAGAACTAAAGGGAGTTTTGTATTGGGGTCTTTCATTGCTACTGAGCTCAGGAAAGTGAATTGGGGTCCCCAGAAGCTTGCCTATGATAAATTCTATGCCAGTGTGACATTTCCTGAGCTCAATCTCTAGCCATCATCCATCACAAACGTAAATGGTTCTAAAAACTTGCAAGAGCTTCAAAAAAGTCACAAGATTCCTTCATTTTTGAAAATTAGGGGGAGGGGGGAGAAGGAAAAGGAAAAATGAGAATTTTTAAAAATTTTGCCCGAGCAGATTAAGCATAAAATCATTGGCTCATAACACATTAATCAATTTGTGTTATATTCACTTGACTTTGGTGGCGCTGAAATTCCTCACTAGTCTTGAGTCAGACAAGACAACCTTCTACGGTCCTTTTGGTTCTACAACAGCGGTTCTCAACCTCTCAATTTGTAGCAATGAGAATACATTATGCATATCAGGTATTTACATTCCAAATCATAACTGTAGCAAAATTACAGTTTTGAAGTAGCCACCAAAATCATTTTTTGGTTTGGGGTCACTGCAACATGAGGAACTGTATTGCGGGGTCACAGCGTTAGAAAGGTTGAGAACCACTGTTCTACAAGTTTATATAAAAAGTAGTTCTGGGAACCTAAATCTATCCCTCACATCTAAAGCCTACAGGTAAGTGAGGGAAAGGGGGGAGCAGCTTGCTTTTTCAAAAAGGTAAAAGGAGGGGGAAACTGGGTGGCTCAGTGAATTGAGAGCCAGGCCTAGAGACAGGAGGTCCTGGGTTCCAATCTGGCCTCAGATAGTTCCTAGCTGTGTGACCCTGGGCAAGTCACTTAACCCCCATTGCCTAACCCTTACCACTCTACTGCCTTGGAACCAATACACAGTATTGATTCCAAGAGGGAAGGTAAGGGTTTAAAAAAAAAAAGTTAAAAGAATCTGGCCAGTGGACTAATGTTGAGTTAGTTAACAATCAAAAAGCTCTTACCTGAAGGATGTAGAGCTGAAGGGTAAAAATCAACAGGGGTTCGAGCTGGAGGTATTCGTGGATCCATGTAGGGGGGCATCATCATCCATCGGGGATCAAATCCCAGCATCTGAGGGTGATGTGGGTAAAAGGTACGCTGAGGGTGTGAATGAGAAGGTGGAGGATAGACCTGCTGCTGCTGTTGCCAATGCTGCAACTTGTACAGCTGTTCCTAATCAAGAGAGAGCATGGATTTGGTAAGGTACAGGATATCAAGAGATGGAAGCACCCACCCAGATATGTTCTTCTACCTTTGATCAAACAGATGCCATAGTTTTGAGAGATCAAGAACTAAATAAAGCAGCATCCCACCTGGAACGGGAAAATATAAGCAGGAAGTGATTACCAAAGAAGAGAAACCAAGGTTGGCTAGCCTTCATGGCCACAGTGAGGTCACAATTTATTTGGGCATAAAAACTTCCCAAAGTGAAAACTGCTTTATATCATCAAACCACGGAAATAGACATATTGCTGCAGTATAACATAGGTAGTTTCTAGTCAAATGCAATCTAATGCATAGAATGGATCAGTATCTACCCCTTCCATTGAATCGAAGTTAAAAAAGAAAAATCAAAGAACTTGCCCCAGAGAGGGCTTATTTCTTCTTTATCCTGGTTTGTTCCATAAGCCCAACATTTTATTGGTTAAGAGTTGAAGAATTAAAAAAACATACTTGAATCAATTCAACACACATCTGACCATAACTAGTAGAATGTATGTATTAATGCAACATTATTCAGCAGGTCTTCAACATACATCTTTTCAAATAAAAACAGAAAAGGCCATCTAATCTGCCAGCTAAGATTCTGTGAGGTTTTAGAAGATTATATATGGAAAAGAAAGTGGTTGAGGGTCAATAGGCATAAATAACATAAATGTAGAATATCCAAAAGATCCTTGATGCTCTAGTAATATACAGTCAACCTGGCAACTGGTTAATGGAATAACTGCAGCAGAGAGATGATGGTTATTTTCTATCTTCTCCCTTTCAAAAATAGAAGCAAGACAAGAGAATTCAGCAGAATTGCTCATGTCCAAACCTCAAATGTGCTTGGATGATCCAAGCACACAGCTTGTTTATAGAATTTATCCAGTTGGCTTTCAGCTTGGTGCCAGTCCATTCCATTTCTCAGAGTTAACTTTAGGTACTGTTATTAATGAGCACATTAAATGAACTTATCTAAAATATCCCAATCAGTAATGAGACACCTTACTTCATGAATATACCTTACTGATGAACTACTAAATTACTAGTGTAAGAAAAGTAAGCTCAACAGATTAACTGTTCCTATACAAAGTGTAGGGCTCAGTTGAAAAACTCCTAAAAACTTCAGAATTAAAAAGTTCTATAGTTACTTCAAGAGTTCTAAAAACTTAAAGCACAATAAGGTCTGCTGTTGGGTTTGGACACTAATGGTTAGTGGAGATGATCAAAAGATCAAAGACAGTACAAACTGGGTACTCTAAAACCCAAAAGAAGGTAACATTAACCCAAGAAGTGTTAAGCAGAGCCCAAGGAAGATACTCTTTCATTTACATACTGTTAGCCAAGCACATTGCCTTTTAACCACCAGGAAAAAAGGAAGAGACCAAAAGCTTCTTTCTAACAACAGAAGTTTAATCAAAGTCTTCCTTGTTTTCAATAAGTAATATCTATAGAATGATCTACCAATGTCCCTATTTTAATTGCCCAACTCTTAGATTTACTGAGTGGTAAAGATAAAGTATAAAAGGAGAAGAGAATTAGAATTACTGCTTTTTTTTTGTTCTTTTAAATGCTTACTGTCTTTACCTGCTGCTGTTGCTGTTGGCGCTGAAATCGAGGTGGAAGTGATTTCTGATATTTGTTGAACTCTTGCGCAGGAGATGTGGACTCTCTGAGTTCCTCATCACTACTACTCTGGGTCACAGCAGGAGGGATAACTGTCTCTTCTTCATTGTAAGTAGTAGGAGATTCCTGGGCATGTAACTCAGGTGTTGCTGCAGAGCAAAAAAAATAGAAGGAATGAATGCTGTCATGACAAAAGCACAGAAAATGTGATATTGGGCTCCATCCTTCAACAAGTTCAAATTGTGCTGTCCACATACATTGTTTCTTCTTTTTAGCTGAGGTCATTAAGGAAGAGAGTAATTGTATGACAGGTGATTTTTAAAAAATTAGGAAGAATTTAAGTATACAAGAGTATTCATATAATCTTTCATCTTTTAGATTCAAGACTGAACAACACTCATTTGGCCCCTAAAGTACCTTTCCCTTTGCTCCAGGTGATCACTTAGTGATCACTATGGAACAATTCTCTTCCAAATACAAAGTGGTTGCCATCAAAGCCAAAGGACACACTGAAAAAATTCCTAGATGTCCCGAGAACTGGCATCAAATCAAAGAACAAGTATCAATTTCTCCCATTTTTACTAATAAACCACTTAACTAAGCAAGTTTAATTCTCTAGGCAATAGTTCTTCCAATTAAAAACAAAATAAAACACCAGAAACCTAAAATTCTTCCAAACTTTGTTGAAACAAAGTTGTGATACAAAAATAAAATTCATAATGTATTCCAAGGTTAGCAGATAACATTGTTATGCAATCATAAGAGTATTACATCATTTATAAACCCCACAAAACTAAGTGATAAGGCTTTCTGGAGTTGCCTACCCCAGACATAGTTGTACCTTTGGGCAAAGCATGGCCATTATCCTGTGGGGAACTCTTCTCAGTGGCTGCGGCTGGGGATCGGGGAACTTCACTGTCTATGTGTTTCTGTGCCTCACTGGCTTTTTGTGCTTGCTTGCACTTTTGATCTAACTGTTTAAGCTTGGCAGCGCAGGCAGCCAATCTCTCCTCCCGGGCACGACGCTCCTCTTCCTCCCGACGTCTTCGGGCTCTCTCCACAGCCTCAGAGATTTCTGAAGGTACAAACTTCTGCCGTGGGGGAAATTTGTCCTCTTTGTCTTCCATAGACTGTTGCCGGAGCATGTTACTCATTGAAGACTTCTGCCAAAAGAAGAGAGATGAGATGTGTAAACCTCAAAATTTCTTAGACTTATAAATGTTGGAAATTTCACCATTGGGAAATTTCATACTTGAAAAATTTCCTATTGATAGTGGGTCTTGGCTATTGGAATGTGAACCCCATTGGCATGGGAGGTTCCTCCTCCTCCCTTCTTAAGATTACTTTAGGACAGAAACCTTTTGCTGAACAATGGAAAGGGCTTTGACCTATGCTTAAGCATAGAACAGGAAGTTCTTTGAGTCATGATTGATTTTAGAATTGATACAATAGAGATACTTGGAATGACAGAATCAGGTCTTGGAAAATACAATTTCCACCCTACTCAGTCCTAACAGGATTGAGGAAGGGCTGCAGCATAGATCAAAAATTTAATTATTTGAAAATATGACCTTCAACAGACATGTGCAAAGCCAGAGACCTCTGGGCGGTCCTGGGTTAAGCTAGAGCCTCCATTGGCACAGGGAAATTGATGGACAGTGATTGGTAGATGTGAGAACTGAGGGCAGGGAACTTGGATGGTTTCCTTAAAGATAGAGGGCTCTGAAGACTCAGGGGGGTGGTTGAGGAGTTTGTCTGAGTGGTTGGAGTGTGCTCTGAGAAGGCTTGCTCTTGAAGGAAGCTGAAGGTGGGGGCCTCTGAAACTGTTTCTCCATTTTGGTCACGTGAGTAATAGGGACTGATCTCCTTTCTTTGCCCCAGCTATCTAAGGGCTTGGGCCTTTTGGCCCAGCCTAAACAGAAGGGGTATTTAAGCCCTATTCCCTTCTCTCCCTTTTCTCTCTCTCTATCTCTAATTCCTTTCTTCCTCCTGTTGTAATTAAACTCCATAAAAGATTGACTGCTGACTTGAGTTTTCATTTAGGAATTACATAGCTGAATTCCTTGGCGACCTTAAATTAATATATATCAGTCTTTTTAAAGTGATTTCCTTGTCACAGATGCCACTTCAAAAGACAATGAAAATCACAAGTCTTACCCCAACAAAGGTTGAGCTCTATGTCCAAGTCAGTTTCCAAAGATAACAAGCCCAGAGTCACATTATTTAGATATCAGAGGACTTGGATTGCTAGACCATATACTTTTACCATTCTTTAGGCACCATAACCATTCAATTTCTCCAGCCCCTTAAAAATGGGAAATTCTCCACAATTGACAATAGAACTCCACAGAGAAAATGGAAAACTAATTTTCACTTACAGGGAGTGATTCCTAATCTATCAAAAGAAACTGAAATCCTAACCAAATCAAGACAGTTATTTGTGAGTTTTGAAAATAAAATATAAAAAGCTGAGGAATTCACTTTGAAGATGTTGGAATACAGATAGGTTACAAAGATTGGCTCTAGAAGGACAATTAACTGGACTACCTAGACTCAAATACTTTTAAAAAGGGCTAATTATTACTTTACCTCTTCTGTTAACACACAGATTAAGATATTCACTACATCCCAGATATGGCAAGAAATATTACTTGAGTGGTAATATTAATTGCCCAGAAGATAACAGTATAGTACCTACTCAATTAATGGGAGTAACATCTAACTCAGAGGATTGTTGTAAATCTCAAAAGATGTAATATGTGTAAAACCATTTTGAAAATGCTAAATCACCATGAGCCAACAGTTATTATTCATTGAATCTAAAAATTAGTGCAAAGAAGGCCACTATAGGAAATGGTTGAATATGAGCCTTCTCTTATATTTCTCATATGAAAATTATTAATGAGCTGCTCACTCATTTGAAGTTAATAAAATATAATAAAATCTTAAACCTATACATAAGATAAAATAAACCACAGCTGTCCATTTTATTAAAAAAATTTACAATACAATTCTTTTACTTAGCAAGTTCCCAAGGACATAAAAAGTGATAAAATTTATATATATTTTAGGGACATACTGGTAGTATTCAGTGGAAGTACAATTATATCTTAGTTAAATGCCCTATTTAGCTCTTGCTGTGGCTAAACTGTGCTTCTTGTCCTAATCAACGAATCAAAGGAGCTTTATATGAGTCCTCACCTGAATTCTAACACCTCATAAGCACCCAAACATACCTGATAATCAGGGGTTGGAGTCCAGCTATTCAGCTTCCTAGAAGGGGGTTGAGGCTCTAGCACCTTACGGATGGCCCGAGACATGCCCATAGATTCACTCCAGTTCTTTCCTTCATCCAGGGTATGCTTGACATCAGTACTGTCTGCAGAACTCAGTGACAACTGCCGCTGTCTTCTAGGATCCCAATTGTTCCTATAATGAAATTCCTTTTAGCATTAAATTCCTTAATCATTTTAAACAAATTTTGATCTAACTAGTCTTATCTGAGAAGCCCAACAAATCCCTACTAAGTTACTAATATTTCTAGATCACAATGAAGGAGGCTGAAAATCTAATGTAAGTAACCAAGATTACCCTTAAGTAATTAGACTTCCACTTAAAAACCATAGAACATTAGAACCTGAGAGGTCATCTAAAATCAGAATCTAGAGGTAGGAAGGCCCTTAGGGACTAAATCCAACTTCTTTATTTTAAAAAGAAGCAAGCAGGTTTGGAGAAGTTAACAGACTTGCCCAAATTATAGATGTAATAAATGGAAGAGCTATTAATCAAACAAGGTGTTCAGACCCTAAATTCAATATTAATTTTAAAAAACACATTTTGTGTTTGGGACTCTGTTATGCAAAGATAAATCATTTCTTAAAGGAGTTTGAGGTTCTAAAGATAGGAGAATAGAAACACAGGAGAAAGCAACACTAAATATTCTTTTTCTGAATGGGGATCTCATCAGTTCAAGCTTCCATCATGAAAGACATTGCTTTGAGAAGTCTTAGAGGTAAACTAAAAGACAGTAAGTGTGAGGATATTTTCTACTACTGTTTCTTTTTCTTTTATTTTGGGAAAAACCTGCCTTCTGACTCCAACAGTTATTTCTCTGGAAACAGATAACATTCTCTATCATAAGTTCCTTAGAATTGTCCTGGATCATAGTATTGCTGAGAGTAGCCAAGTTATTTCACAGTTGATCATTGTACAATATTGCTGCTATGTACAATGTTCTCCTGGTTCTGCTTATTTCACTCTGCATCAATTCATATACATCTTTCCAGCTTTTTCTAAAAATCATCCTGTTCATCATTTCTTATAGTATAATAGTAACTCCATTCACCATCATATCCCACAATTTATTTAGCCATTTGCCAATTCATGGATAACCCCTCAATTTTCAATTCTTGCCATCATAAAAAGAGCTGCTACAAATATTTTTGTACAAGTAGAACCTTTCCCCAACCTTTTAAAAAAATCTCTTTGGAATACAGACCTAGCAGTGATATTAAAGGATCAAAGGCTATGCATGGTTTTATAGCCCTTTGGGCATAGTTCCAAATTGCCTTCCAGAACGGTTGGATCCGTTCACAACTCCACCAACAATGCATTAGTGTCCCAATTTTGTCACATCTCCTTCATCAGTTATCATTTTCCTTTACTGTCATATTGGCCAATTTGATAGGTGAGAGGTGGTACCTCGGACTTGGTTTAATTTGCATATCTCTAATCAGGAGGGATTTAAAACACATTTTTCATATGATTATTGACAGCTTTGAATTCTTCATCTGAAGACTGGGCATATCTTTTTGACCATTTGGGAAAATTGGGGAAAGACTTGTATTCTTAGAAATTTCACTCAAGTTTTCTATATATTTGATAAATGAGGTCTTTATCAGAGAAATTTTCTAGAAATATTTTTCCTAGTTTGTTGTTTCCCTTCAATTAATTGGTTTTCTTTGCACAAAACCTTTTTGACTTAATATAATTAAAATTACATTTTACATATCTTAATGGTTTTGATCTCTTTTTTGGTCATAAATTCTTCCCTTCACCATAGATCTGACAGGTAAACTAGTTTATGTTCCCCTACGAATTTAGTATTTTTCATATTCATGTTTCCTATTTGAAGTCAGTTTGCTTTGGATGTAGAAATCAGTCTACCTATTTTTTTAAAAAGGAATTTTTTTCTTCTTCATATTTTAAACTAAAAACAAGAGTAATAGAATGGGACATCGTGTTGATATAGGGTCTAGGAAGAAAAAAACCAATAACGCCAAACCAAACTGGGAAATGTTTAACAAAATTAAAAAGATACAACAGAAATAATGTTAATTTGTATTTTTTTTAAGTCAATATGTAGCCTTCAGAGATGCATTTCTATTTGAGTTTGATACCACTGCTGTAGGATCCTGATCCCCATCTTAGGTCACAAATCACCCATTTATCTATAGAAAGGTGTCAGGATTTTAAAAGAGCTTAAAAAAGATAAGGAATCTAACTCTGATCAACATAATGATCCACAATAATTCCAAAGTACTCAACGAAAAATACTATCTACCTTCATAGTGAAAACTGATGGACTCTTGAATAAATACTTTTTTTTTTCATTTTCTTGCCTTTTTTTCCCCTTCCAATATAGCTAAGGTGGAAATTTTTGTTTAACTTCATATATAATGGATTATCACATATCTTGACTTCTCAATGAGTAAAGAAAGGAATGAATGAAAAGAAAAATGAAAATTCAGAACTGAAAAAAAAAATTTTTTTTTAAATAGGGAGCTAGAAGAAAAGAGGTGTTAAAAACCAAAGCTTTGTTTCCAAGAGAGGTTTAGAATTATTAAAAGGACTGGAAAATTTGCCCCCAAGAAGATATAAAGTGTAAGAACTTTATATCTACTTAACAATCCAGCCCATATTCCTCCTCCTATCTCTTCATGATTTTCCTTTCCAATTGTGGACCCCACTCACTGTTCTTATCTCATGTCAGTAATGCATAACAAACATTTTGTATAGTGGAAAATAGTTTAAATTTATTTACCCATTCCTACCTGGATAGTTAGATCAAAATTTTGAGTCTTTTAAAGGAATTTTAAGGAATTAAGTGTTGATCACTTTAAAGAGACTTGATACTTCAAACTAGAAAGATTCTGAGCTGGCCTCTCTCCAGATAGTGGCGATCACTTCTGCTGAGTATATATCTCTCAGTATTGTGCTTCCATTGACATTAACAATCAGGATTGAAGGGAACTTAACATTTTAGATGTCAATATTTTTTATGATTTTGATGCACATGAGAACCACCTTGTTGGAAACTCTACCAAATCACACATTCTTAATTGTCACCAAATGGTAAGTACGTAGTAGCTTATATTCAACCTTTAAGTCAATATCCTTAAAAATGTATGGTCTAGTCGCTTAAAAAATTTGCACAGAAAGTAGGCAGATGAGCCAGTAATTATTGATACTCTCATGGCTATTTTCTTGATACTCTCATGGCTATTTTCTTTAATAAGGATCAAATTTAAAATATTCTTCCCTCTCTCCCACCCCTTTGTTTTGTGCCACCTCCAACATGGACAATCTGACAAAAATCCCTGCCCTCAGGGACCTTCTATTTCTACTAGGAAGACACAATAGGTATACAACTAAGAGAACACAAAGAAAATACAGAGAAATTTTGGGAAAAGAGGAAGGAAGAGAGGGAAGGAGACAAAGACAGTGCTAATAACTGTGGAGTGAGGGAGTAAGGTGTAGCATCCCAAGCATATTCACATCTATGAAATATAGATGACTGTATTATTACTGTGTCTCCAAGCATGAGGCTTTACCGATAAGGCTTGTGAAGGTAACCTTGACCTGATCACGCAACCTATTGCCCAACACAAGCCCATTAACATGTTCGGAGACTTGCCCGGAAAGCGCGGTTATGTCCTACACGCCCAAAAGGTGTTCCCTCCACTATACCACCCAATCTTGATTGTCTAAGATATGTGATGTAATTGTTACGTGATTAGAGGCATCCCTCTGCCTCCTCATCAATAAAAGCAAGGCAACCCCTGGAATTTTCTCTTTTTAGGAAGGTTCTTTCCCTAGATAGGATCACCATTTCTCTCTCTCTTTCTTCTCCAAGTCCTTTCCTTCCCCGAGGCTGTGACCATCTCGGCCTGCATTCTCTCCTCAACCACCTTGTATTCCATTATCCTCATTTTCCGCCTTGAGGAAAATCATAGGGGTTGCCTGCCCTATCCAACCACTGATTTGTCGGTGTCTTTCATTTCCACCCTGGTTCTCGGTTCCTATCTCTCCTCGGTCCCATTACAAAGGTGAGCCCCTTCCCTTGTGGGACCCTGCTGGTCAGGGTAGTTCATTAGGAGCGAACCCACATAAGGAAAGAATTATGCTAGTGTCAAAGCATGGAAGATATGATGAATGGGAACTATACTCCCTAGGCAGTCAATGAGACTTAAAAAAAAGATGAGATAAGAGGCAGCTAAATGGCTTAAAGACAAGAGTCCAGGACTAGAATCTGACATTGTCAGATTTCCTACCTTGTCTATTTCCTACCTGTGTGACCTTGGGCATTTAACTTCAAATGCTCTTTTGCCTTGGAAATAATACTTAGTATAAATTCTGTGAAAATGTCAAGACTGGCCATTCCGAATCTTTCTATTTCACTGGCTGCCAAAGAATCAAATTCTAAGAGGCCAGGTTAATTAATAATAACGACCCTCACTGAATTTATATAGGTTGGTCCTCAAAAAAGCAAAATTAATAGTGTTGTTAGGATTTTGGAAGTCTTTCCAAAATAGAAGAAACCCAGAGTTCATAATTTTGTGACATGGCCTTTAAAACTCCTCCATGCCATTATAGGCTTTAGGCTAATAGATAAATCTAAAATTTAATTTAAATATCTTCAAATCAAGAAAGCTAGTTAAATTAGAGAAACCAATATTCTATGTAAAGCTGGCCAAGCAGAGAATTCTTACCACTTCTGTCTTCCATCCTTAAGAGCTTCTTCCTCTTCCTCATCTTCACTGAATTTCAATTTCTCTGAGTAATCTACTTCATCATGAAGACCTACAGCAACAGGAGGACCCAAGAAGAAATAAAACAGGAAAAGAGTTTCAACATCTTTCCAATGTGATGGTGGAACTCAAGGCTAGCTCCCCAAATCAGATGCTAAGTCAAACCATATAGACACCACCAGTGCTACAATAAAGTCACATTCTAAAATTTCTCATTACTCTGAAACAAAATATCCTGTCGACCCCACACACAGAAAAAAAGTCCTCCTGACTTCAAAAATTATTAAGAAAGGCAACTGCTCAAGTTTGATGGGCAATAAAAAAGCACAGTTCTGTTGCCATAAGACATAAATCTTCTCTATACCTCTCCTTCACTTCCTAATCATGGGGAAAAAATATGCCAAAGAATACAAAAATTTGGTAACAACAGAAGAAAGATGGGAAACACAAATGAATTTCTGTAATTCCTACCTGTCAAAGTAGTCGTTTCAAAACTAATTAAGCAATTGAAGTTCATACCTGCCCATCCATCATCAGCATCAATATCAAGTTCATCAAGCCCTTTGAGGTTTTCAGCATTGATAATGGTAGGCCGTGGAGCCCGTTCCCCTAGCTGCCTTAAGGGGCGAGTTGGCCGGGACATTCCCATTCGGTTTTCTTTCCTATTGGGAAGAAGATGAATAATAACACTGTATATGCTAGTCACACAGACTGCAGGAAAATAAACAATTTTCTTTCTTTTTCCCTTGAGTTCTTAAGTCTCCATTATTTAAATGTTCAATATATATGATGTTTAAAATCACTCCCTTCAGGAAAGGGAATAGATTTCAGTTAATTATAATTAAACACTTTCCATCAATAAAAGAAATCCAACAAGAGACTGGGCTGCTTTGTGAAGTTGTGAGCTCCCCATCACTGGAAGAGTTAGATAAACCAATTAGTGTTTATGAAATATAAATATTTAATATTATAACTTATAAAATAAATATTTAAATATTACAAAACAAAAAAATAAAATAAACAACCAAAAAAAATCACTCCCTTCAGTCCTCATTTCAACCTATTTCCATAGAAAAGCAAGGAGGCCCTTTATTTCATTATGTGAGTATTTATTATTTCAAGCATTCTGAAGAAACATGTAACATTGGTACAACTTACCCAAAGACTTAAAGAGTCTCTCATTTATTATAGAACTAGCACATCCAAACCCAAAATACTCTTCCACTCTGCTTACAATCTTTCAATTGTCTCCATTCAGCTTACTCTTAAATAAAAACTTACATGTGCCTTATGTCTCTATACATCAAATACAGTACTCTTACCCATCTTGGTCATTCATCTGGTACTGTCTAAAAGGAACTCGAGGTTCTAGACGTAGTTGAGGAAGAGGAAAAGACCCTCGTTCCACTGTACCCTGGGTCTCTGGTGACTGTTGTGAACACATCTGAAACACATTATTGGTAAATGGGTTTTCAAATAACTATATACAAAATAGATGATTCTTTTCAAATCTGACTTGCCTAGAAAGAATATCTTGAGGAAGAATGCAATGCAGCAGACTTGGCTTTTCTAATTTGTCACCCCCAAACTGAACTAACCCCCCCCACCCTTTCATTTATTTCCTGATACAAGTTAAAAAATGTAGGAATGAGGCTATCTTGGGGGAATGTCAGCTTTTTTTACACTGAAAAACCAGTGCTGAAATAATTAAATACTAAGAAAATGCAAAAGGGTAGAAACTTCTAAAATTACGCATCTGGGTAGAAGGATCTGAATAATGTGAAAAAGACTCAACCATCTGAACTAAGGTCTGCTGGATACAATCCAACTCCAAGAAAAATTTTACACACTTAGGACTTACAAAAGCAGGAAGCATGTCATGGTATGTAGGTGGGTGGTATACATTTCCCATGAACTGTGAAGCCCCTTTTCGGACAGGCTGAGCCGGGCGGAGAGAAGGCTCCTTAGAATCGCTGGTACATGTCGAGGAGGGGGCTCCATCTCCTGTACTCGAGTTCTTGCTGCCCGGCTCAGTCGGGGAGGCGGTCAGAGATGTGGCAGAGGTTATGTTCCGCCCACCGCCCTCCCTCCAGCTCGTCACATCTGGAAATTAAAAGGGGGCAAAAAAGGAGGGAGGGGGGAAGGAGCGGTGTGAGGTCATGAAGGTCAAAGGGACCCCCTCTTTCATTAAAAAAAAAATGTATATAAATTGAAGAATCAAGCTGAATTGGGTCAATCAGAAATCTTTCACCTGAGTATCAACTTCAAGAATAAATGGATCTCCCTAAAGGGCATTTTAGGTGGCAAGAGAAAATGAGAAATATGGTCCAATGTCAGGGTCCTGGTCCAAACATATAGATCAGCACAGGCCCATAGAACAAAAACTACAAATAAATTAAAGCAGGTATTAAAACAAATTAGTCTTTGGGCAGTAGTAACTAAAATAAAAAAATAGTGATAATCTATAGCATCTTGCTATATATTATGTTGATAGGGCAATGTCATCAAATAGAATCACTTATTTTTACATTAAGAGCGACTGGGAAATATAATTACAGGCCAAAAAATAATTTAAATGAGTGAAAAAATTCTTCTTAAATAACTCTCAGACAAGGGTACCACAACATAAAAGTTTAATGAATTATTTAAGTCTCAGAAATATAGCTTCTCATACCTTAATTGATCCCATAAAGATCATGGGATTTAGAGCTGGAAAGGGCTTTAGAGATCATCTAGTCTAACTCTTATATTTTACAAGAATCTGAGATCCAAGGAAACACAAGTTACTTGTCCATGGATATAATAGTAAAGGCAGGAATCAAATTGAGATCCTGATTCCAAATTCATAACTCTTTCCCATTATACCACACTAAACACTAGGTCTGAGACAGAAGCTCTAAGAGTCTATGAGTCTATGTAACTCTGAAAATAGTCAAAGAATCTCTGGGGGAAAAAATCTAAGACTTGATCATCTCATCCAAACTCTTAATTCATAGGAGTCTACTTTACTAGCAGCTAGAGATAACTGGAATCAGAAAGAACTGAGTTCAAATTTGGTCTCAGATATTTACCAGTTATAAGACTGGTGAAATCACTTAACCTGCCTGTTTCCTCAACTGTAAAGTGGGAATAATAATAGCACTTACCTCTTAGAAATGCTATGAGGATCAAATGAGATAATAATTGCAAGCATGCTTAGCACAATTCCTGGCACATAGTAAAGGCCATATATATATATATATATATATATATGCTTATTAGAATACTTCTCTATTTTACAACAATCAATCGATTGAAAGAACTATTACATCCCAGGCACTTAGGTACTAGAGAGAAGTACAAAAATGAGATGAACTCTGTCTTTAAGGGGCTTACATTATATATGTCAGTCAAGTATTCACACAGTCTCTGACTTTGAGTTATCAATAAACTTATGACCTCACAGCTTTGGCTAGGGAGAGCACCTTTCATAACAATGGCTAAGGGGAGAATTCTTGACCAAACAAGGAATAGAAGTAAACTTTATTAAAAGTTATTTTTGAAACTGTAAAACTAAAAGGTCTTTTTGTACTAACAAAAATCAATGTAACTGGAATAAGAGAAACTATTGAATGAGGGAAGGGGGAACCGTTTTATCAAATATCTCTAATGAAAAGTCTGCTGTTCAAAACACATTAGGAACTAACATAAATATAAAAGACCCATAGCTCTGTGTAACCCAAACCTACCAGCAAGTCATTTAACCTTCACTGCCCAGCCCTTAAGGCTCTTCTGCCATAGAACCAATACAAAAAATTGATTATAAGACTGGATGATAGGGGTTTCCATTTAAAAAGAAGAATAAAAAGGCCAATTTAAAAAAAAGTTTGTGACCAAAGAATTTTCAAAAGAAGAAATGCAAACATTTGGGGGGGAAATTCCCTAATTAGTAGTAATAACAGGAAACTGATTAATCAAGAAGTAGTTATTAAGCACTTACTGTCTGCCAGGAACTATGCTAAGCCCTGGCCCTGGAATTTATTGAATGAAGAGATGAATGGTCAGAAAACTTTAGAAGAATCATGCTGGCAGCTATATGGAAAATGGATTGGAGTATGAAGAGAAACAAGGCAAAAGTTACCGATGAGAAAGCTACTGCAATAATGCAGGCCTGAATTAAAGGGGTGGCTGTGGGAATAGAGAAGGGGATTCACATGAGAGCTGTTGAAGTAAAAGAAATGAAAACACTTAGCACTGCTTGTATATGTGAGTAGAAGAGAGTGAAGAGTCAAAGGTGACACTTTGGTTGTTAATATGAATGATAAGGCTGGTAGTAATGGGTGGGACGGGGATGGGGGATGAGTTCTGTTTTGACCATACTGAGTTTGAAATGCCCATAATGCAGTTAATTGATGACTCAGAGTGAAAGAGAAAAATCAGGGCAAGAAATAGAAACAGAACTAAAAGAAGAGTATATTATTGGTCACAATAATTAAAAAAAAAAAGAAAGAAAATTAACACTAAAAGAAAAAAGAATTCAGATGAGTATGATTTCATTTCTATGGATAAAGGTCCAAATCCTGCAATATGCTGTCAGACATGGCTGACATATCAGTTGGTTTTGCTTAACTGTATATGTCTTTGTTAAGGGAATAGGACGTTGGGGGGTAGGGGGCAGGGTAATTAGGAAGTGACAGTGATGTTTGAAAAAAGTCAAAAAATAATTTAAAAAACTTTTATGTTAATGAGGCATAAAACTACATTAAATTATTTTTGGATAGCCAGGTGACACTGTTGATTCGTACTGAGCTTTCAGTTAACTAAAAAAAAATTTTAGGAGTCATTAACTACTGCTGAGCCAGGATCTGAATCCCACACAGAAAGCCCATGAAAGTAATACTAATAATCACACAACCAACTTGTCTTGGCATGCACTGCTTTCCTTACAGTTTAAGCATACAATTACCATAGGTACAGTTACCATCACTGATTCATCATCCTGCTGACAGAGTTTGATTGACAAAAAGATGCAGCTGAATTACTGCAGACAGAGATAGCACCCATTGCATCCTTTATTTAAGTTAATAAGAAAATCCAAGGAATAAGGGGAGTTTGAAAACTAGAAGGGACCTTCACAGATCTTCTAATCCAACACTTATTTTAAAGATGAGAAAAGACTTAAAAAAGAGACTTGAGTACTCAAGGTTATAAAATTAATTAAAATGGCTGAGTTGAGACTTGAATCCAAACCTCTAGTAACCCAGGCCAGAAATTCCCCAGTTTAAAACAAACTTAACTATATTGTTCAAACATCTGATTCAGAATGAAAGCAATTCCACCGCACTTCAATGAGAAGCTAGAGAAGAAGTAGGATTTGGAGGTTAATGAGAATAAAAGTGGTTTAAGCACTTTGATCAGCAAATGAGTAAACTTTCAAATACTTTAATTAAATCCTTAAGAAGCATTTAGGCCCTCCAACTAAAACATGTCACATCTCCTTAAAGGTAGCCCTCTTACATCTTTCCCAACCCCAAGAGACAATATAAAAAACATAAACTGATAGAAGTCTATAATTGCAAAGGATATTGTAGTATAGACCTTTAGTAGAATCAGTGAACCGATTGTTTGACCCTTTGCCTATCAAAACCACAACTGCAAAGAAACCAACAATTGTATGGTAAAAATTAATTCTGTAAATTTTCCATTAGTTTTCTTGAACTAATCTTCCTTCCTCTGACATGAAAATGATAGAGGAGAAGTAAGTAGGCAAGATTAGACTGGGCAATGGGATTTGAGGACAACAGAATCTAGTAAAAGAATAGCAACTACGGTTTCCCATCTACATCCTGGGGCCCCTTGCACTCTGGCCACAGGAGAGGTAGAAAACTCCAAACAATACAGAAAGACAGAATGGAAAAAAAAAGAAGAAAAACAAAACAAAACATTGCTGTTTCAATGGGTGGTCATATACAGGGAATCCTAAAGACTTACTCTGCGGGCGGAGGCTTGGTCCTGGCCCATACGACAGATCTAAGACGCCCTTTTCTTTGCCAACCTTGTCCTGCTCGCCAGCTGCTTTCAGCGTCGGAAATTCCTCTGGAGAGAAGGATAATAGTCGGCTTGAGCCCCTTGAACCTGTCAAATAAAACAGGAAGACTCAGTGGGAAAAATGAGTTAAGAATCAGTTTTGTATAACTATAAAATTTGACTCTGTGGCTGATTTAAAAGCCATGATGTGAAAAACCAATTGCTTTTCAACAGCTTACCCTGGGCCTCATTAGAATACAATGGTAGTGAGGGACAAAGGTCATGTGTCCCATCTCAAAGTAGGCAAGTTAACATCTTTGTGGCTACAGACAATTTACCACTATAGCCCTACCATTGCAAACTATCTTGCAAACTAATTCAGTTCGTTATAAGGAGGACAGTTGATGGGATGTGGATGATGGATAATAACAAATTCATCACCAGACCTGGAAAAAAAATAAAACTTAAATTTCAAGCCCTACAGATGATGAGTCAATAGTGTCATCTTTGAAAAAGGATACTACACTGAACTTTGAACCTGCATATATCATCTTCCGGAAATTTAACTAAAGCATCTGGCAGTATTTTTATGTGGCACCTAAGTCAACAGTTGTTTCCAAACTGTTCCTACCCCTTTATGCTTAGTCTATCTTTTTTCTCTGTTCATTTTTGTTTACATCTCTTCAAATCCTCTTACTTCAAACATTGAGCCTTTGAGGACAAGTGAAGCACATTCAAGAATCCACAGGGGGATTTAGTGAAATTTTTTAGGATTAACACACTTCCTGCTCACCATAAATTTGGTAAAGCCTGAAACAATGGTAATAATAATCACACACCAAATGCCTGCCTATGGCATGTGCTGTTCCACTGTTCCCTACACAGTTTAAGCACAAGTTTCCCCTAGGTATAATTACCACTACTGATTCATGGTCCTGCTAACTAAGGCAGACTGCCAAAAGGATGCAGCTGGGATTACTGTAGACGCAGAAGGCAGCAACTCATCTTCCACCAAGTTAGTAAGGAAACCCAAAATCAAATAAACCTGCCATTGTAATAACTGTACACATTATTCACAAAATATTAACCAGGGACGTCCACTTATTAAGTGGTACAAAGGAGTTCTACTGCTCTGAAGGATCTGTCTAGCTTACAACCATTTCGTGGTATAAAAGACAATAAAATATCAAGAGGTGAGTTTTTTTTAAATGAGCTATTATTTGATCTAAAAAGTCCATGTCCAAGCTAGCTTTTTTGCATAGATGGCCATGGCATCAACTATATACCTGATTTCTACAGTATCTTAGGAAGAAAGGCATTATATAAATCTAAAATTATCATTATTTGCAACGGTTCTTTAAACTGGAAAAATCCTTAGCATTATCTAGAATCCTAAAGAAGGGGGCAGGTAAGTGGCTCAGTGGATTAAGTCATGCCCAGAGCCGGGAGGTCCCTGGGTTAAAATCTGGCCTCAGACACTTCCTAGCTGGGTGACCCTGGGCAAGTCACTTAACCCCCATTGCCTAGCCCTGACCACTCTTCTGCCTTGGAACCAATATACAATCTTGATTCCAAAGTGGAAGGTAAAAAAATAGTTAGAATAAGAATAGATTACATATAATTCTATCACAAAGACAATAATCATCTTCACAAACACACCTAAAAGGTAAGATATACTATCTTTGGTAAAGAACAGGGGCAAAATTGAAATCAAACATTTCTTACCAACTACCCAAAAGGAGAATGGATAAAACATGCTTTAGTTCTTTTGTGGAAAATTAACACTTCAGTAGCCAGTACTGTCAACATGGGTCTTTCATGATTACCATTTCATACAATTAGCAAACTTCAGTCAGTATATAAACCCAGGACCTCTTGACTTCAATTCCAGTGCTTTTCACACAAAACTATACTTCCTCTTATTATTAACACAGCTCCTATTAAAATTTCTTTCAGAGGCAGCTGGGTGACTCAGTGGATTGAGAGCCAGGCCCAGGGATAGGAAGTTCTGGGTTCAAGTCTGGCCTCAGAAACTTCCTAGCTGTGTGACCCTGGGCAATTCATTTAACCCCCATTGCCTAGCCCTTACCACTCTTCTGCCTTAGAACCAATACACACAACACTGATTCTAAAATGGAAAAGATTCTAATATGGGAACAAAAAACCAAAAAATTTCTTTTTACTATCAATAGTATACAAAGCTAGTTAATACAAAGCTAACTTAAAAAAAATCCAGTCACTAATCTCAAATGGAGATTCTCATACCCAATATGAATTAAGAACTAAAAGTCTTGCAGACAAATTCCAAGTCTTCCATAATCTGTTACTAGTCCACCATTCCAACCTTATTTGATGTTATCAACTCCACAAACTTCACACTTTAGCCAAACTGCTTAATCTACTATTAGACTACTTAGTCCCCTAGTAATGCACCATATGCTTATCTTGTGGCTCATGTAATTCTATGTATGCCTGGAATTCCTACCTATCCTTCAAACCTCAACTCAAATGCCACATCCTCTATTTAGTCTTACTTAAAAGATTCCTCTTCCTGTATCTCTGTAGTCTCTACTTGGGATCTGACCTAACATGACATTTTGACACTCTCTACTGCACTTACCATGAATATTTTCCCTTATAATCATGTGTGTTTGTGACATCCTGCCTTAGAATATAACCCCGCCCCCTCCCCCCCCGGGGAAAAAGGGCAATTTCCATCTTTATGGAACTTATTTTCTTATAGGGGTAATAAAGTATTAACTAAACTTTGTATCCCCCCCCCCCCAACAACTAACTAGCAGTGTTATGCATATATATGGAATTAATTTAATAAATATTGGATGAATCAATGGAAAATTGACTTCCAGGGTCAAAAAACTTAGTAGTGATGCTATGAATACATCTAAGGAGTCCTAAAAACCCCACTATTACTCAAATCACATGATCATCCTAGATCTACAGCCAGAAGGGCTCTTAAAGGCTACTGAGGCAATGATACAATGAGATTTTATTGGAATTGGTTTAGAAGCCCTAGATTCAAATCCTATACACTGGTACTTAAAAAACATATGAGACTTTGGGATTCAATTCCATATATACAAAATAAGGAGGTTGAACCAGATGATCTATAAGGTCCCTCCCAGCTCTAAACTTAGGATCCCCAGTCTCACTCTCTCATTTTATATATAAGGAATTGAATTCCAATGACTTGCCTAAGATCACACATGCAGCAGGTGGCAGAGGTAAGATTTGAGCCTTTGGCCTCTGACTCCAAAGCCATTATTTTTTCTTCCAATTGATTATGCTGTCTTTCTAAGCACTGGAAACAAGATTTGAATGGTGATTGTTTTTAGGATTTTTTCCCCTCCTATTAAGTATTTCATAACTGACTATAATGGTCTGAATGTATCAATTCAAAATGCTTATAATTTCTTAACATCAGTCCTACTATCAAGCCATAAAAACTAATTTTAATAATTCCTTCTACATACTTACTAAAACCATCATACCCCTCACTTTTTATCTGAAACATCTTATTAATATCCAAAGTATTTACCAAGACACAAGAGGAAGTAACCTCATTCTAGCATCAATCAATACTATGAACTGAATACATTCACATAATATTCTCATATCTCCTTCTATAAAACTATATCATTTCCTGATAAAGAACAGGGGATTAAAATTCTAAAGAAGAAAGAATGCTAGTTTTAGCATAATAAAATTTTCTCACAAACCAAATCTTTTCCCTTTCCTTTCTAAAAAGTTATGGCTTCTCACTTGTAATCTAAATTCTCCTAAGGTGTTAAAGCAAACTTTCCCCTTGCTTAGCCTTCCAAAAATAAGCAGAACAATCACTATCACAATAGCAGGAGGTATCCTTATCACCTGTGGAGAAACTATAGTTTTGATCCTACTTTGCAGGCATTCATCTGGTCTGTATTCCTTCTAGTTTAAGTTTGACTTAAGAGCCTCTAGCATTTATAGAACCAATAGAAATTTAGATTCCTACAAATTCTTGGTTTTGAGATAATCCCTATTCAATTCCTATACTTCTTTCTCATTCCGGACAGTTGTCAATCATTTATTTGTGAAATTACAGAATAATCTCCCTCAATACCTGCACCTGCCCTTTTCCTCTATAGGTTTAACCTGTTGATTTCTTTTACATAATTTGCCAATAACCAAGCAACAAAGTCCCTAAGGTGGTATTATTTATAACTCCATACCTAAAGAAAGTGCAATGTAATGCAACATTTCTTTAGGAGTTCTGGCAGAGAAGAAATATACAATCCTTCCAAACCAAGCAATTAGTAGTACCAACAAATCATAGGCTGAATATAATACTTTCAAAGAGTCAACACACTGAAGAGAACCAGCTACATATGCAGCACAGTAGTAATAACATAATATCCAAAGACTTTAGAATTAAGGTATTCAGAATTACCTTGTACCATGCCAGGTCAAATTAAGGCTGACTAGGCCCACCTATAGTTCACTATATAGCCCCTTCTACCCACACTCACCACCTTCTTGTCCTACTGGCTTTCCATTCAGCTGTGCCCATGACTTTGGTCCACCTGGCACTGAATTTGTACTCTATAAAAAGGAAGGAAAAAAAAACGAGGTGATAGGTGATTAGTTTACATGGTTAGAGTCCCTTACAAATGAGGTAGAAATCTTCAGTTCAGTCCTTCTCTTGGGCCTATTCTATCTGCTCTCATACCCACCAACCACAAACACCTCAAGTTTTATACCCATTTCAAAAGTGCACACTTTAAAACCTGGTGAGATGTTGTAGGGAAGAATCAGCAGAATCAGAATTATACATAAACACATATAATATCTACAACTCTTTGGGTCAAACTTTTTAAAAAAAACTTTTTTACATAATTGAGGGAAAACAATGAAATATTAAAAGTATAAAAAAGAAAAATTAATTTACTGGATCTCAATTTAATTTTCCTTTTGGAGCTATTATTCTTTGCTACAGCCTTCACTTGGGTTATTAATATGAGCTGCTTTTCTCTTCCAATTGGAAAGGGAGTTAAGATATTTAAAAATCAAACACAAACCCCCAACAACTTAAATGGTTTGGGTGACTGACAGGAAGTGCCCTAACAATTTAAGATTCTTCCCCAACCTATCTCTTCAACAGTCAGTCAAAAAATACTATATGCCAGGCATTTTAGTTTGCCAAAACAATGAGGCGCCCTCAAGTTGCTCAAGATTTTTAATCTGGAAAAGCAGACTATGAAGATGTATTTTAAAAGTATATTAATGTTCAATATAAGAATTTTCTTAAACATGTGGAATGATCAATTTAGAATATTTCCCTAAATGGTTTATATGGATGGCAGCATTCCACTTCTATCTGCAATTCCCCATACATAGCATTTCATGTCATCTTCAGGTCTATGGTTGTCTTCCAAGCCTAGAAAGTAGCTCCCTCATGACCATATCAAGGCGACACCTCATATATCAGGCCTTTTTTAATCCTCCCAGTTGCTAGTACTTTTCTCCTCCCCCAAATTACTTTGTATATATATTCTGTATTTCCTTATTTCTGTACATGTTATTTTCTGCCACCCTCAAAGAGTATATAAATTTCAAGGGTACTAACTATCTTGTTTTTTGTTTTTATATCTCCAACACCTAGCCAACATCTGGCATGAAGCAGATGCTTTAAAAACAAAACAAAACACGAATGTATCAAACAGAAAGTGAATGCACTTAGAATAAGAAAAGAAGCTGTTATTTGGAGGGAAAATTATTGCATCACATATTCCTGATAAAATACTTAAATCAAAGATACAAATGGAATTTATACATAAATATATAAGACCAAGAGCCATTTCACAATAGATAAATGGTCAAAGGCTATGAAGTTTTCAGAGGAAACACAAACTATTAGTAGCTATAAGACAAAATATTCCAAATCACTAATAAGAAAAAATGCAAATTTAAGAAACTTTTAAAGTTTTATATCATATCTTTCAAATAGGCAAAGATGGTAAAAGTAAAAAAATTTAATATTGGAGAGTCTGTGAGATGACAGAAAAAACCCTCACTCAATTGGTAGAATTGTGATGCACTAAGCATTCTGGAAAACAATTTGAAAAGTCACTAAGCTGTTCATATCCTCTGACCTAGTGCTTTAACCACTGGGTTGAATGCAACAAATCCCATGAAAGTCAAAGACAGAAGGAAACCCCACATAGACCAAAATATTATATGCTATCAAAAACAAACTGGAAAAAAGGAGATGCCAATTGATGGGAATGACTGAATAGACTATAACAAAGGAATGTAATAGAATATCATTACACCATAAAAAATGAAAAATATGAGAAATTATAGAAAGATGGAAAAGCTACATGAATAATGGATGCATGAATGCAGGATGAAGAAAACAGGACCAAGAGAACAATATCCACAATGACTACAATAACATAAAAAAACAATACTAAAAGACACGTGCACTGCAATGAACAATCTTGATTCCAAAGAATAATGGGCACAGATATTACTCTTCTTATTCTTAGTAAAGTGATACAAGAGAATGCTTTTGCACAGAGCACAAGGCAGAGAGTTGTTCTGTCATTCAATCTGGTTAACTATTTTTCTGTTTCAAGAGATTTTAATGGGGGATTAAGGGAATATAAGGAAATTTCAAAAAAGCATATATTGTTTAAAAAGTAAAAGTCATTAGGGCGAGCAAATAGATACAGGACCATCCAGCAAATTGAGGGAGGGGTGTGTGTGTTGAAATCATGCAAGAATTGAGGAGCTTCAGCCATTGCCTTGTCTATTTAGTAGATCTGAGCTTTGCTCCAAGTCTATCCACAGCCAGGAGTGTGCATTTTTCATGCTAATCACTGGCACTGCAGTGGGAACAAATGCCAATGTGACAATGGAAGAAAGCACTGACTGACTAGACAATTAGGTGTAGTTAAGTTTTGTCTCTGATACAAAAATTGCCAACTATGTCTCTTTAGAAGAATAAAAAATCTGAATCTGAATTAAAAGTCAAAAATTTGAGAAGTCAGACTTCACTGATTTATTTTCTCAGTCTAAGACACAGCACTGAAACATACATAGCAATTAATGAACTCTAGGAATCAAAAAAATTAAGCTTCAAGCTCTGGGAAACTAGATTGTACCTCAACCCAGTGTATTCTTCACTGGATCAATACTGGGCCCAATACATTAAAAACAATAAATCTTCCATCTCAGGCTGGTGTGGTTTTTA
The DNA here is from genome assembly GCF_027887165.1 of Monodelphis domestica. Lineage (NCBI taxonomy): Eukaryota > Metazoa > Chordata > Mammalia > Didelphimorphia > Didelphidae > Monodelphis > Monodelphis domestica. The sequence continues at coordinate 465,300,712 of NC_077227.1, read as the reverse complement.
AGTTTGTAGAATTTGTAAAAGGTTTTTAGAGGGGCAGGTAAGTGGCTCAGTGGATTGAGAGCCAGGCCTAGAGACAGAAGGTCCTGAGTTCAAATGTGGCCTCAGTGTGACCAGTGACCCTGGGCAAGTCACTTAACCCCCCATTACCTAGCCCTTACCCTTCTTCTGCCTTGAAACCAATACACAGTATTGATTCTAAGATAGGTAAAGATTACTACAATTTGTTCTTGTATTACTACAATAATATAGTACTTAAAAAAAATACTTTTAAGGCCATTGCCACATACTTGCCCAAATTTCAATTAAAAGTTGAAAAACAAAATATCTGAAAAGCTGTTTCCTGACCAGATAACAATATAATCTCAATGTAATTCCTATCGATTTAATAATAACTACTAGAATTTGTATACTAGAAAGGTTGTAAAGCCCTTCACATATGTTATCTCATATGAGCTCTGCAACTGTCATGGAAATTAAGTGCTATGCCCATTTCACAGTTCAGGAATCTGAAACAAAGACAGATTAAGTGATCTACTTGCCCAGGGTCACATAAGTTTCTGATGCAGAATTTGAACTCAGGTCTCCCATATCCAAGACTACCACTCTATTCATTGTGCCTTTTGAGAGACTCACTGTTTCCTAGGTATCTAAGTCAAGACCTGTTGTCTTTTAACATATAACACCCTTAGAACTGAATATAGTTCACAACATTATAATTTTCTGGTACCCAATAAATCTACCTTCCCATTCATATAAATCAAGCCCAATGGGAAGACTATGATAGAGAGGGAGGGGAAAATTAGGTGGGTCAACTCACTTTACTAATCTGGAAACTGAAAAATGATCAAGCAAAAAAAAAAAGTGGTTTCTTTGCTATAAATGGTTTCTAGTTTCTGGATACCAGGTGATTCTATAAGCAGAAAGCAATCAAATCAAATCTCCAATGTGACCATTCTGGAAAGCAATTAAGGAAGGACACCAAATCTGATCTATTCCTACTTATGGTTTGTGTTCATTCAACAAAACTATATTGGTTAAATAACAAAATGTTTAATATCAGAGAAGCATTTTCCAAAGTTTCATTTACATAGTTATTGCTTGCTCCCAGCAAATGGGGGAGGGGGCACTGAGTATAGAGAACATTTAGATTATAGACACTAATACCCACCTCCTGACTGATTGACTGTGTCGGCTTCTGTAAATTGGAGACAGATTTCTGCAAACCCGGCTGCAGCAGCGACTCCTGCGGCTGTGCGACCGTCACACTGGAACTAGACAAAACCAACAGGAAAAATGTCATCATTAGAGAAAATATAGAATAGTAACAAAGGCCACAATTGCTTGACTGTTTAATGGAAGGAAAAATCTACTGCTTACTCCTTACTTATTACCCCCTTTAAAAAGACAACTTCCTTTACAGCATTCCAGCAAAAAAAAAAAAGGGAAATCAAGCCTTTTACATGAGAGCCCTCTGCCCTACTGGAATGCATTTGTCTACAAATGCTCAATTTGTTAGTAAGAGATAAAAGTTAAGAGAACTCTATAGAGGGGGAGACTGAGCTGCAGCAAAAGAAAGTAACAACTGCTCTGTGTGAGGCAGTGAATTCTCTGATCTAACTGATCTAGTCCAATGCCCTTCATTTTACAGAAGAGGAAACAGTCAGAAGCGTCATCTCCATGAAATACAGAAAAATTTTTCAACAGAGAAATAAACAACAATTAAACCTTTTTTTAATGAAAAAGCCTTGTGTTCTGATTCAGCAGCTCAATTTGATCACAGTTTTTCCAGCTTTTGGTGTGGGGGAAAAGGGGAGATGCAACAATTTACCCCATATTAGGAGCTCACTTGTTAGTCTCCATTCTTCATTTCCCTCCTACTACTTCTAGAATCTAAGCCTTCTTTTTCATTTCTACTACACATCAAAGAAAAGATTACTCTAGAGAGACCTTGGGGCTTTCCCACGCTTCACTTCTGCTCAGTTGAGTCCAGAGATGTCATTTTTGTGCCTCCTACCCTTGAATTATTAGGATGCAATCAGCCCCAGTTCCAATTATCTTTCACCATTACAAGAAAGAAATGACTAGAGTGGAAGGGAAATCATCATCCATTTCAATATGAACACCTGAAAAAGCAGCAGAGGGAATACAGAGAATGCCTAAGCAGGCACAATTTCTTCTATAAAATTTTCTTCTTTTACCTCACTCCTTCTGGATCTGCTCTAGCATGAATATTCTTCATTAAAGCTGTGAAACATTTTATTATTGAACAATCTTAAAGAGCAACCAATAGGAGAACCAAAAGGAGAGTTTAAATTTCACCATTCATATGCCTTGCATAATAATTATTTTCAAGACAAAGCACACAGAATTTTGATCTTGTGTGGAATGATTCTTAAAAGATATATATTTTTCAAAGAATAAAAATTTTATGCTTTCACTATAGCTATTCTTAACATCTTTTCATCTAATTATATTTTGGGTTTACTAGACCTGGAAATATTGGCTTGATAAAGTCAACATGCTATTGTTTAAAGAACACTGGCTTTAGAATCAGATTACCTGGGCTTGAATATCGGAGCTTAAGCTCACAACCTCTTGCGGCCTCAATTTTTTCAATGGTAAAAAAAAAATTAAAGGCTTGGACTAAGTGATTTTATAAGGTCCCTTCTAGCTCTCTGAACATTAGTTTTCTCCCTATATTAAAGGGGTATAATAACACTCTACCTGCCTCATAGGGTTGATATGAAAAAGGTGTTCTGTAAAACTAAAACTCTAGGAATATGAAAATATTATTATTAATAGATCCGCTTACCATGCTCCCTTCTCATCTGTTCACTCACCCTACAAGCTATCCACTGATAAGTTCTGAATAGATGCTCTCATGATTGTTTCCAGAGATCAAAGAAAACAATATGTTCTGAGTTACTTTCAGATTCTTGTTCTAAGAGTGAAAAACAGTAATGGTCTTGCTTTCTAGCAAGTAGCTTTAACAAATAGTTCCCTGGCAGGCAATTATGAAGTGACCCTTTCCTCTCATCTTAATTCCTACTCCCTGAAATTCACCCTCTTACAGTCAAGACTCAAGGAGCTATTCCTAGAACATGCTAGCACTAAAGTTTGTTTAATTAAAGAAAATGCAAAATATCATACAGAAGTTCTCCTCCTAAAAAGCTGCATGTGATCAGTCAGAAAACCCCAAGTTTACTAGCATGCATGACTGTCCTTGACACATTCAATAAAACTTCCCAGGGAACTGCAAAATGTTACCAAAAGCACAATAGAAAAAGTCATTATGGAAACTATTGTGGTAACAGGTATTTCCAAGAATGAGACCCAGTGTGCCTGCTTTAAGGGTAAATAAAAGATACTTTATTTTTTAAATATTTTTCCATGTTTATATATTTCATTTTCTTTGCCTCCCCTCTTCCCTGGATCCAATAAGCACTTCCATTGCATTATACAAATTTGTCACATACCTATTTCCATACTATTCATTTTTGCAATAAAGCAATCTAAAAGATACTTTAAAGACCATATTACCCATAAAAACTTTGCCATTTTGGATAGTACCATTCCACATCTAGGCAAAGACAAGAAACAAGAAATCACTCATAGCAATGGAAAACTAAAGAGAGAGCTACTCTTTAATCTGACTTTAATTCTCAATTTGAGAATCAGAAATGCTGCAAAAAGGAGATTCTAGGAAACATTATAAACTGAGCCAACAAGATAACAAACATTTCCTATATGACTAAGTTTGTGATAACATTTACAAGCAGTCTGCCTTACCTCTTTTGGTCTGGCTGGTCCTGCTTGTTTGCCCATCCTGTACCGTCTTTGGGCACTATAATGATGTTAGGGTCGTTTCCTTTGTTTTCAGACTTCAAGCTTGGTAGGTTTGCAGGAGGCGGCATTCGCCGGGCAGTGGCAACTTTCCCGAGACTCTGTAAGCCATGTCTAGGAATAACTGCAAAATTGGAAGAGATGACAATACATATTAAAAGGTAAAAGGTCACCAAAGGAGTTAAACCGTATCAGCAGTTTCAGTTTCAGATCTTGAATGCTAACCATTTAAAACACACACAAACACAAAGTACCATAGTATAAATGAAAGTGACAAAAATAAGAGAAAAATCATATTTCCGTATCAGATTATAAACTCCTTGGAAGTTGTCAGTTTTAGTTTTCAACTTTTTGTCCTTAAAGCCTAGAACAGCGACTTTATGTAATTTGTTGTTCATTTATTTCAGTAGTGTCTGATTCTTATGATCCCATTTGGGGTTTTCTCTGGAAAGATTTTGGAGTGATTTGCCATTTCCTTCTTGAGCTCATCTTACAGAAGAAGAAACTGAGGCAAACAGGGTTAAGTGATTTGCCCACAGTTATACTGCTAGTAGGCTGGATTTGAACTCGTGTTTTCCTGCTTGAATATAATAGGTACTTAATAGATGTTTGTTGTACTGAAAATCCATATTGGGGCTCCCATTTTAGAGACAAGTAAGGAAAAAAAGGTGATTGGCAAGAAATATAAAAACCCATTTTCTGGTCTGACACAACTATAGTTCAACTTAAATTTGAGCTCCATAATCTTAATTTAGAAGAGAAAACTATTTTATCTATTTCATAAAGAATCATGATGAACATAAAAAAAAACTCAATGTGGATTTGTTCACTACATAATAACAATCATAGCTAAAATTTACATAGCACTTTATACATCTATCTCATTTTCTCCTTACATGATATAAAAGTGCTATTATTACCCCCATTTTAAGATGAGGAAACTGAGGCAAAGAGAGTTAAAATGAATTGCTCAGTCACATAGCTATTTTACAATGAAGAAAATGACAGTACAGGGATGAAGATTACAGAAGGGGAGTCAGGAAGATGGGAAGAGTCATCCTTGAAGCTTAGAATTGGCTTCAGGCCAAATAACAAGTATGATTTCACAAAGAAGTCATTGAACTTATAGAAATCAACACTCCATGAAGCAGTGAAGCAGAAGAGGTAATACACAAATACAAATGGCTTTTGTAAAGGCTTTCCAGAATGGTAAACTAGAAATATTTTTAAAGTCTTCCTAACTTTCAGAGTCTTTCAAGACAAGAACAACCAGGACCTTCTCACAAAATGCTCCCAATGTCCATGTTAAGGACAGAATGATAAGATTCCATGGCTCCTATTAGTTTGAGTCAGTGTGGTATTTATTATATTTTTATGGTTTTTTAGTTTTCCATTTAAAAAACAAAAAATCCAAAATGCTTACCTCCTGTCTTAGAATCTATACTATCAGTTCCAAGGTACAAAAATGGTAAGGGCTAAGTACTTGGGGTTAAGTGACTTGCCCAAGTTCACACAGCTAGGAAGTTTCTGAGGCCACATTTGAATCCAGGACCTCCCATCTCCAGGCCTGCCATTCCATAATAAACTGAGCCACCTAGCTGTCCCTCCTGTGGTTAATATTGAGATTCTTGTCTAAATAGAACAAGTGGTTCTCTGCTTCCTTACCTGTGCTTCTTATAGCTTCTACTGACTTTCCTTTATACTTATCAAATAGGCTGAGTGTCGAGTACTTGCTTTTCCCATCCTTTCCCTTGGTTATTTGCCCCAAACGATCTGACATTGCGATGAAATGTCATCTAGTAAGGAAATTTTTCTCGGCACCACTCCCGATTTGCCTTTAAAATAAGAAAGAGAAGAAATTTCAATTAGCTCATACCATCTGATCAAACTTTAAAACTAACAGATCTGGCTAAGATGTGAAAAACTGCATCTATTATGAAGCCACATAAATTCAACAGCACTACTTCTCTTCAGGTACTCTGTATTCAGGACAACCTTTGAAATGGCAGTAAATTTACAAAATACTTGGATATATCAATTTAGCTCATCAAAGAAAACAGATAAAATTTCAAAAAAAATCAATTTATTCTCTAGTGCTGTTCATTTCGAGCAAAATCAGAACACTAATGGAAGAAAGAATACAAATAAGTAACCCATTCAGGAACAATCAATTATATAATTTTTTAAAAGGAAAGCATTAATATACATCTGCTTAGTCAACAAAAACATTTGTGAAGATAATCAGGAAACCAGAAAGTCTTAGCATTAACATAGTATGTTAAAGATAAATGTATAGTCCTGCAAGTGGCTTGTCCTACCTATATTCTGATATTCTTCCACCTTGCCTTCACAACCCAGATGTATAATGGCCTTTGAAGGAGGCCTAAGAGAAAAGGAGTTTGAGAAGAAAAGTCTAAGACATTTTATTTTTCACATTCCAAATCCAGGCCATCATTAAAACAAATGCCATTCTTTTCTTCTCTCTTCCAATTTCTATAGGAATAATAAAGTATTCATTTGATTTTGGGGATTATTTCCCCTCATTAAGATTAGGTTAGAAGTGTTTTAGAATTACTCTGAATCAACAAACAGAAGAAAAAAGAAATGGAATAAAAAAAAATCTTATATTGTCTGAAAGACACTTCTTGTTCTTAAATGTCTTTAAATCAAATATCATTCTATTAAAAAATCAGAAACTAAATAAAAATAAAGTAAGCCCCTGGAGGGTTCTATTGTTTAGGTTTTGTATCTGCATCTATAGTAGCACAGAGGATGGCAATGTCTGGCACAAAATGAACAATTAACATTTATTGGATAAGAAACTCTCCTCGGAACTTAAGTACTGAAGATCATGATACATAAAGTACAAAAAGAAAACACTCAAGAAGTCCTTTCTTATGATTGCTACTACAGGACTAGACAAGGAAAGTGTACAATACAAATCATGGTGCTATGGCTGACTCCTTTCGCCAGATTTGCCTTATATACTCTCACATCTTACTATTTACAAGTCCTCTTATACTACATTTGAATAGAGTATCGCTACATAGCAGTTAAGTTGAATGTAAATTCAACAGAGGTATCCACAAATTAAAAAACGAAAACAGCAAAGACAAAAAGAAATAAAGAGTATTGATTGCAATTTGAAGTATTTAATTGACAATGCAATGCTAAAACCTCAATTAGTTGTCCTGCTTAAGCATTAAAGAAATGATTACAGCTAATAATTCTCCAGTACTTCAGAGTCACGCTTACAAATATCATTAATAACTATCCAGCAAAGTAAGAAGATGGGTATACGATAAGGTTTAAAATATTCCAACCTCAGGCCAATCTCTTATAAAATTAAAAAAAAAAAATCCTAGGGCAGCTAGGTAGCACAGTGAATAGGCTGTCCAGATTGGAAATCATTAAGATTCATCTTCCTAAATTCAAATCCAGCCTCAAACTTTTACTAGCTGACTAACTGTGTTACCTTGGTCAAATCACTTTAACCCTTTTTGCCTCAAAGAAGGAAATAGGTCTAGCCTCAGGAAATAAGCTCAAACCAAGGACTGAGTTTGGAGCAACTAGGAGGTTCAGTGGATAGATAGCCAGGGCTGGAGCCAGGAGATACTGGATTTTAAATCTAGTCTCAGACATTTCCTAACAAATCCTGACTTATTCTTCTGCAATTTGTTTTCTTTTCAAAAAGCGGTGTGTATCTATGGGGTGGAGGGTAGGGGGTGTTGGGGGGTTGGATCCAGTTAATGAGAGCTTTTTATATACCTGAAAATATCAAATCCTTGTCATTGAATTTCAAACTAGAAATGGACAAAGTCAAACTTAATTCTTATCTCCTTTTATATACATGGCATTTTGCATCCCCATTATCAGACTTGGGGCCCTAACAAGCAAGATGACAAAGGCACATTAGTAAGAGCTCTGCATCCTGATATTGGCTAACATTCAACCATAAGACTTAATTTAATCACTGAAGATTTTCCTGGCAAAGATTTTCTTTAGCATATTTTCAGGAGTTCTTTTATAGAACCAAATCCTTTTAAACACAAATGCCAAATGAAATCCTAATCAATTCCTAAACCATACATAACTCCACTGAAATTTGTTCTCACCCAGAGGCTCCTAGTAGATTTATGGTCAATACCTATTTGCCCCAGCCCTAATAAAATGTTAGGGCTTTTAGTAATCTAATCAGCTCCCCATCTGCAAATAAAGAACTCTAACAATAGACAAACACTTTCTACTACTTGAAGGCTTACAAAGTGCTTTCTTCATCCCAATCTGGGATGTATTATTATTCTCTTTTATAAGTAAGGAAATCTTATCTGATTATCTCTGAGAGATAAACAACTTGCTTAAAGCAACAGAATAAAGGTGGATGCTGAGCTTCAAACTTAGGGATCTTTCCATTATATTATCTTCCTGTTTGGATGAAGGCTAAACCATAGGGTGAAAACATCAATTTTATTAAACCAGAAAAGAGTTTTAGTTAGTCTTGGAGCAAAGATTGAAAATACCAGGAAACAGTAGCTGTCAGAGTAGGGGAAAATATGGGGTCTAGAATTCCTAGGAAAATGTGTTTTAAATGTGGACACAAGAAAGGGAAGGGGAAGATTGATAGATTAGCAGAAAGAGAAAATGTAATCAGTAGTCACTTCTCTCTAGTTCTCTATAGTTCTATTCTAGTTGTAAATATGAATTCGTATTCCCCATTTACCATTTTCATGCCCTAGGAAAAACTTCTACACATAATGCCTTATCAAGTAAGTATTAAATTACCTAAACATTTTGTTTAAAAATCCTCATAACCAAAACTTATTCTGGATCTGCCAACCTTAGATGTATCTTGACTATTAATCTTTATAACAGTAAATAACATATAATGCATGCACATAACCATAAATTTTAGAAACTCTCCTCACCATTTCCTCTTAAATTTCTCTTCCTTCTGTCTAGTTTTATCTTGACCCTCAACTTCTGCAGGAATCCAAGAACCCCCAAGCTGCCTATGCCTTCCCCTCTCAAATTACTTGTCTTCTTTTCGCCATATATTATGTATGCATAAAAGCATGTGTGTGTATATATATATATGTATGTATAAACACATATATACACAAATATTTTGTATGTAACCTAGTTACTTACTTGGGATGTTTTGCCTTTCTGTGATGCAAGCTCCTTGAGAGCAAGGGTCGTTTTTTTCTTTCTTTGAATCACAGACACTTAGCACAGTGACTACTAGCATGTATTAAATAAACACTTAATACAAGCTTGTTAACTGACTATATGAACACAGTAGAATTTCAGGTTATTTTGCAACATGGGCTATTGAAAATTGGTGGGGCAATGTGAGAGGAAGATATGCCATCAGTAAATTCCTCATTTCTCTGCTTGACTGCTGCTTTTTTGGCTGTCTAGATGGATGGTTTTCACATATGAAAGTCTTGAAGAATAACATTAAGGCCAAAGTAAACATCCTCAAGCACAGTCTTCGGGCATTTATTTATCACAACCCCAAGTTTCTTGTCAAAATCTTCCTGTCCCAAACTTTCCTCCATTATTTGGGGTGATTTAGTCAAAATTGATTTTTCCTATCTTTAAACATTGTCTTCCAAATGACAGGGGGCCACCAAGGGAATTAGTAAGAAATCTGTCCTGACTATCCAATGGGATTCTTTTCCTTTTCTTTTTTTCAATTAACAAGCATGTTTTCTCTCTCTCCCACAATTTAAAAGGGAAAAAAATCCTTAAAACAAATGTCTAGTAAAGAAAAACTAAATTTCCACATTGTCCATGTCTGAAAATCTATGTCTCATTCTGTGTCTTGAATCTATCACTTCTCTGTCTGGAGAGGTCATTTATCTATCAATATCAGTTCTCTGAATTATATGAGTGGTCATTGCACCAGTATGAGTTTCTATGTCTTTCAAAGCTGTTTGTTTTTACAGTGTTGTTATTGTAAACATTGTTCTAATTTTGTTCATTTCCCTATGCCTTGGCTCATACAAATCTTCCCAAGTTTCTTTGAACATGCCCCGTTTCTCATTTCTAACAGCATCACAATAAAGCATTACATTCATTACATTCATATACTGTAATTTGTTTAGCCATTCTTCACCTGATGGGTGCACTTCTTTGGGGGGAAGCTATCATATTTTGTACCCACTGTTTTTATAATGATCTAGAAATAACTCCCTACTTAACAAGAATCCCCAAGGATCAAAGGCTCTTTAAAGCTTTTCTGGAGAAAGATTTTCATTTTTCAGATGAGGAAACTATGGTCCAGGGACTGGCCCACAATTGAATAGGTAGTGAGCAACTGAGCCAGGCTTTGACCTCTACATCTTCTTCACCTCAAATCCATCCTCCCTTTCGACTTTGCCAAGCTATTTCTCTAAAAAGAGCAGAAGATCTAAGTCTAGACTGAAAAACACTGCTGCTTACTACACATCTATGTGATATTAGACAAGTCAATTAACTAACTTTCCCCGGAACATACAGTTTCCCGGTCTATAAAATGAAGGGGATAAACCAAATAATATCAAAGGCTCCTGAAAACTCTAAATACTATGAACTTCCTTCTTATGATTGGTCTCAACAAGGTTACACACACAGTGGATGCAGAAATACTTTAAAATCTAGTTGAGATTAAAATGCTTCCACAAATGTTTGCACTTCATTTCCCCCATATTTTTCTAGGACTTGATCAAAAAATATTAAAGCATCAAGTCTTGATTAGCATTACAGAACAAATCAAGGAGAAAAACTAAGAACTCTATCCCCAGAGCAAGACTGAAACTATAACAGAAAAACTAGGAGAGATCCAAGGCATTTACCAATTTTGTCTCAAGCTGATACTGTTGAAGACTGTTAACTAACCAACCCAAGGCCAGGAAAATAAACTCTCACATGTATTAAGCATAATGCTATCAGTTTCTCTCACTTTGAGGTTAAAAATGGGTCGAAATTGTGGTAGAGATACGTGGTCACAACAATAAAAATCTAAGATTTTTGCAGTAAAGATGTAAGATGAAAAAAATGAATAATCATAGTAAAAAACAGCCTTCTCATCTCATAGCCACAAAGAAACCACCATCCTACATCTCTGCCTTCCTATTAACATTAAAACCTTTGGAATATAATGTATAAAAGGACACTGAAGAGGAGATACATAGTTTTTTCAAATCTTTAACATATCTCAGGAATTTTAACTATGAACAGTAACAAATGAAGTGAGTACAACAATTTCTTCATAATTGGTCCTTGGCCAGTTCTTATTTCTTCAAGACTTTTCATCTGTTGAGAACCATCAACTTAGTTGGCCAAAAAAGCAACAGTCAAGCAGAGAAATATGGTATATCTTCCCCACCCCAAAAAAATTTTCAGTAATCCATTTTACAAAATGGCCTGGAATTTTTCTGTGTTCACACAAGATTAGTCAGTCAACAAGCAAATAATTTCAGAATTAACAAAGACCTTGCAAAAAAGAGGGCTAGCAATAAATCTTACCTTTTCAATTTTTATTTCATTCAAGAAAAGAGACACACATAGCAAAAAGAACAGCAGGCTAAAAGTTATTTTTTTTAATGCCTGCCTTGACATCAACTGATGTATTCTCAGATAAATCATTTACTGTAAAACACTCCTTTCTCTGCCAACTTAACAAGATAGTTATGAGGACCAAATGAAATGATGACACAAGTGAATGTATTTGAAAGCACTATGTAAGTACAAAACAATATTGGTTTACTAAAAATTAGGAAGAATGTAAATACATAAGACAATTAAAGATGGGATTTGGGAAGGATTGGACATTGTAGAATCCCATAATAAAAAAAGTCAGTGGATGCCCATCTAGAGAAATCAGAAATAATGCATATTTACTTTTCTGCTTTCAGGTTAAATAAATTTGCTTTACTATGATTTAACTTTAAATACAACTGTACCATAATGTTTTTAAAATTTTCTTCTTCAAGACTATTGTTAGCATGGATATTAAATACAACAACCTGCTATCAAAAGCCTGAAACACGCATCATTTTGATACCTAACTCAAGTAGAGATAAAGAAACAGAAAACTTAAGAGCAGTGTTTCTAATAATATTGATATTAAAATACAGAATGGGGTGTTAGCAAATAGAATATAGCAACATATTAAAAAGAATTATATATTATGACCAGTTTGAATTTATACTAGGAATGTAGGTCTGGTTCAGTTTTAGGAAAACTATAAATATAATTAACAAAAATCACATACTCTATCTAGAGATGAAGAAAAGGCTTTTGACAAAATATATTAATTTATGTTTAAAACAGTAAAAACTTCAGGATCTTTCCTTTCATGGAAAACAGTATAATCACTGTGCTAGTAGCCATCTAAAACCAAGTGCTAGCATCATTTGTAATGAGCCTTTACAATTAAGATATGAAGTTAGGAAAGCAAGAATATCTTCTATCAGTACTACTTCATTTAGTTCTGGAAATGTTAGCTATAGTAATAAGACAAGAAAAAAGAAAATAAAGAGGACAAATATGGGCAAAGAAACAAAATGGCCAACTATCACGAAAGAGGATTCATTTTTTGAATTCTAAGAGATCAACTAAAAAATGAAATAACTTTATCAAGTTTTCCATATAATATAAAAAATGCCCTTCAGAAAAAAAGACAAAAAAATTCCATTCAAAATAACGAGTATATAAACTATCTGGGAATCTATTTACCAAGCAAAGGAATTCTATTATATTAATATAACTACAAAATACTCTATAGAAATAAAGGAGAGCTTAAATGCCTGCTCAAGGTTGGGTCACACTAACAGAATAATAATGGCAATAGAACAAGAAACCTAGAGTTCAAGTCCCACTCCAAATATAGACTGGTTCTCAGTCAGTAAACAAATACCTATTAGGGCAAAAACACATAATCCTCACTCTCAAGGAGCTCTCATTATACTGGGAAAACAACATTTAAAGAACTAGATACATACAAGAAGTATGTGGATTCGATTTTTTTCAATTTTTCAGTATTTCAATTTTTTTTCTTTGTATTTTGAGCACCCAGCACAGTGCTTGACATTTTAACAAACTTAAATATTTGTTGACTGACCAATCCTAAAAGTAATCAGGTTCTTTTTAAGTACCCATTTTAAGTACTCAGAGGGAAGGGAGGATGGGAAGGAAGATGCCTCTTTGCAGATGGTGGAAATAGAACACGAAGAAAGCCAAGAAGCTAAGAGACTTCCTGAACCTGGACAAATCAATTAAACCTCTCAGTGCTTAAGCAACACTGTAAGCCTCTTTTAAGTAGCAGAGAAAGTACCAACTTGCATTGCTAAAGGGAGTTTCCTCAACCAGGAGTTCTATGCATATATCACATCACAGATCTAAACAATTCACTATCCAAATCTCTACTAAATAAATAAATAATCCTGTAGATTCAGCACATTACTTAACAGAACTAGACAAAATAATAACTAAATTCATCTGAAGGAATAAAAAGATCAAGGATTTCTAGAGAAATAATGAGGGGGAAAGGGCAGGAAACAATGGGGCCTAGTCTTAAGTATAGGATATTGATATTAGTTAGAGAGAAAAAGAGAGAATTGATCAATGGAATACATTAGGTCTTAGAAGCAATTTATCATTGCAACAAGAATAATAAGCCCATGAATATCAACTACTAAATTAAGGTTCCCACCTCTTTAACAAAAACTGCTAGACAAACTAGAAAGCAATCTGGGAGAAAAACTCAGACCAACATCTCCAACTATGCATCTCACACACAATAAGTTCCAAAAGGATATAGATGATTTAAATATAGAATGCTATATATTAAAAACAAATAAACAAAGAGGGGAAAGAAATACTTTTCACAATTATGGAAAGAGGAATTCTTGACCAAACAAAGGGCAGATTATCATAAAAGAAAAAAGGGACAATTTTGAATACATAGTTTTTTCCACAAATAAGTGAAACATTAGACAATTCGAATTTGAAAAGTTAACTGGAAAAAACATTTGCCGTAATTTCTCTGACAATGATCTGGTATATAAGATATGAAACAAATAAGAACAAAAGTCATTCTCCAATAGGGAAATGGTTAGAGGATCAAAATATTCAGTTCTCAACAAAAATCAAAGCAACTAACCACCGTGGGAAAAAATGCTTCAAAATCACGAATAAGAAAAACGAAAATTAAAAGAACTCTGAAATATTCACATCCATCAGAATAGCAAAGATGACAAAAAAAGGAAAATGACAATTGTCAGGCTAACTAACACTAACTGGGAGACTTAACTGATCCAACTATTATTGAAAGCAATTTGAAAATTATGCTTCCTGTAAAGATTACATTTAACTCTCCCCTGATTGTGAAAATGAAATTAATTCTCCCTTGATTGTGAAGATTAAATTAACTCCCCTGTCCATTTTTTAGATTTAATAACCAAAAGTGTAAACATCCCACTTAATCATTGAATGGGAGAGGTCTGTGACCCATGTGTGGGTGATGAATCAGAATCAAACTGACTGCCCCCCAGGCAGTCCTAAGCAAAGTTTAATTGGTAGATGTAAAAATGAAGGAAGGCACAGTAAGTGATGCAAAAGAAAGTGTCTTTAAAAGGGAGTTACAACTTTCTGTGGAACGATCTTCGGAGATCTTCGGCTTCTTCTGGAGTTCTGAGTTCGAGTTAGAGGTTAGTGAAGAATCTGCTGACTGGACCTGAGACCTTTCCTAGTGAGACTGTTTTTAAATCTCTCCCTTTGGAGTGACAGGTGGTGAGTGAAAGAGCTGACTCCTTTCCTGTATTTTCTGAAGAGACTAGCCTCAGGAGAGACCCATCCTCTTGAGAGAAGCTCCCTGCAAACCCAGGTCCTCAGCTCAAGGTTAAAGCTTCTCTGGCTAAGCCCTGCCTGGGTTGAGCCAGGGGACAGAGCAAAATACTTAGTGCGTAGGCTAGATATCTTACTCTAGCCTCTCTCATTTTCTTACTTTCACTCTATATTTTGTAAATAAATTGTAAATAAATCTCTTTAATATTAATATAAATTCCTGGCAACCCTATTCTTAAATAATCCAGTCATACCTTTTATAAAAAAAAACCTTTTCTCCCCCTTACATCCCCAAGTCATTCAACTGTGCATACCTCTGATCCAGCTACTAGGCATGTATCACAAAGAAAGTAAAGAATCAGGTGAAGAAACCACATATTCAGAAATATTTATACCAATACTCTGTTCTGGAAATATTAGAAAGAAAAGTGGGCACCCTCATTGAGAAATGGGTGAATAAATCATGGTATATGGATATAATGGAATATTATTGCACTGTAAGAAATGACAATGGGACTAATTTGGAGAAACCTGAAAAGGTACAGAGTGAACTGAACAGCTAGTAGATAGCATATTAGGCCTAGGGTCTAGAAGACCTAAGTTTAAATCTAGCTGTGTGATCCTGAGCAAGTCACTTAGTCCTCTTTGCTTCAGTTTCTTCATCTGTAAAATAAGTTTAAAAAATGGAAAATGCTCCAGTATCTTTGCCAAAAAAAACCCCAAAAGAGTCACAAAAATTCAAGGCACAATGAAAAGACTGAATAACAACAAGAGAATAAAGACAGCAGGGTCAGAAAAATAAATGTGACTACAGTATCATACAGGATGACAATTTTGTAAAACTTTAAAATTTAAACAATTTTGACTTCTGAAGACTGATAATGAAATAAACTTCTCACTTACTGAGAGAGGTGATAACGAAACATACATGTCCAGATACAATCATCACCACACACATTAGTTTGCTTCATTACAAAAGAATGGAGTGGGGAACAGAGACAGCAAGTAATAAGTCATGTCCAAAAAGGGAGAAAGAGAGTGCACCAAATGTTCAGAAGGGGAGAAAGCCAGACCAGGCAGTGGCAGTACTAATACTAGATTAAATTTTATTCTGTAAAAGAAACTCACAAATTCTATCTCTCTCAATTTCCCTCAAGCAAATCCTCATGGGTTTGGGGAGGGGGGTTCTTTTCAAAAGCAAAATAGCTAAAGATTGCATTATTTTAAATAATTTATTATTATAAATCCTACTGGTTGTGAAAAACATACACAAGATTAAAAGGATGATCCATGACAATTCCAAAGAACTCATTATGAAACATGCTATCCACCTCCAGAGAGAACTGATGAGACTTTCATTTCATATCAAGAGCACATTTTTTCCACTTTATTTTTTTCAACATGGCAAATATGGAAATGTTTTGCATGACTTTACATGCATAATTGGCATCACCTTTTCAACACAGGAGAGGCTGGAGGGAGAAAATTTGGAACTGAAAATAAAAATACTTTTTAAAAAAGGAAAGCTTGCAGAGTATAAATCTTCAATATCTAACCAAAATATACCATCAATAAGTTCCAGCTGGCTGCAGCTGTTGCTGGAAGAAAGCAAGCAAAAATGTCTGTTTACATAAAGAATATGACATTATTTGCAGGAGCTAGAACCTAAGCAAATAAATAATAAAGACTGTTCTGATTTTAGATTAGGGTGGGACTTATCTCCCAGACTATAAGTAATTTACCAGAAGAATCTCTCCTCTTCTCCTAAGGACTATGTAGATTTTCAGCATTAGGAAGAATAGTATAAATAGGAAGTCAATGTTTGACTAGTTATTCTAAATAACCAGTCTCATCCAGATAACTATCCTTCCAAACTATCCCATATTAATATACAAGCTACCTATGGCTAGAGTCAAATATTCATGCTGGCGACTTCTGAGGAACTCTGGTGGTATGGAAGAGAAACGTACCCCTCAAGAGACATTCCCATGCATAAGCAGATACCATATGACTAGAAAGAAGTTGTAGCACAGGCTAAAACTGGCATGACAAGTCTATCATCAATTAGTATCCAACAAGAACCTTCATTGAACTATATGCATTTTACACAAAATACACAATAGAAAAAGATTTCTGATAAGAAAACGAGGAACATAACAAGGAAATAACTGGAAAAGAGTCATCATTCCTGATCCAAAGTGC